>NC_086083.1:14227085-14540657 GCF_948474715.1 Cydia amplana
TGCAAGACAATTAATGATACCTAACTAACCTACATTTTTTATTATCCATTAAGTTTGAATCATTAATTTTGCATTGAATGGTGACACAAATAAAACCAGTATGTTGTTTTGATAACAGAATGTTTAATCAAACAGGTGTCTTTTGTTACGTAAAAGTTTAGTCACATAAATTTGAATATTGTTTTAGTTAAAATTAGGGTTTAGTAAGATTCCAAGACTATGAACAATATATCATGTTTGGTAAAACAACAGCCATTAATAAAGTAATCCTAGCTATCAAGGCTTAGGAAAGGTTAGCCGGTTTCCACTTGCAGTTAACTAATGGATCTACAAAATTATATAGACAGTTATTAATGCCAGATAATAGGTATATAGAGAGTTAATAATAGAGTGCTAATGTCAAAGAAAATATGAGCTGTAAAAATAGCAGTTTTAATAAATGGGATTCTTACAATGTCCGCTACATATATAATATTTTGTATGGATTGGCCGGGCGCTGTATTATGCTATCTTTTGATAATTATGTATCTATTATGTTTATATAGCACGCTACATATTACATTTTTGAAGTACCTATGTAAAAAGTAAGTTTGAGAACTGCGTACTTTAAAACAACTTTTATGACTGTAAGTGCGGTCAGTCATGCCCAATTTTACGTTTTTTAATTAAACAAAAAACATTGAGGTGACAGTTTCATACGTAAAAAGCTAAAATGTAAAAATAATATTTAATGGCATGTAAAATTGACGATTCTCGCGACATTGTGTGGGTTTGTCAGTCTTCCTTATTTACTAGGTTTTGTGCACATTAACTTTACATATTACTAATTGAACTATTCTTTTCCAGAATGGCATCCTAGACGAGAACGACCTCCGAGAAATGGGAATAGAAGAGAGCGATAGACAAAGAATATTAGAGTCAGCGAAACAATTACCTCTTAAAATAACTGAAATAAGCAATAACTATAATAACAATAATATAAGTAAAAACCAAAACGAATCCGTAGAAGAATGGTTAAGGATTATAAATCTAGAGATATATAGTGATACGTTTAGGAAGCATTTGTATGTGGACATGGATCGGGTGAGGAGGATTTGGGAGGTGGAGCTGACGGCTGTGCTGGAGATACAGAAGGCGGGGCATCGGAAGAGGATCCTGGCTTCGGTGTCCGGTGAGCAGAATGGACCCGCGAATCATATGGAGGACATTAATGTTGATCTCAATTCGTTGGTGAGTTGTTTTGTTTATTATCATTTATATTTCATTTTTTTAGACAACATTATCCATAATTTGTTTATACTACTTATGTACGACTGTTATTAGTAGGTATATTACTACTTACTACTACGAGTAGCGACAGAGTATTTTTAGTTAAATGTATCATAATTGCGCACTCATGTCTTACAAACAATATATGTCTTATTTCTGATTTTGTTTTGCTGATGCGTTTTGATCTTCAGTATAGATGTTTCAAAGATTCAATCAACATAGTACCTAAGCACAAATAAGTCTAAATAAGTGCTTTTTTTATAATAATTTATTTTGATTAGGTACCCAATTTTCTATCTCACAATGTTTCCTATTTCAGTTGGTGGCTTCTTATTGCAAATGTTTTAAAATGACATTGAAGTAGTATTATCAGTAAGATCGTGAACCTTAGAAGGTTAATTAGTAATTTTGTTTGCAAGTTGTTGAGTTGGCTCTTCTATACTTACGAGTACATTATCGTGATATTATTTATCTTTTCTGTGACAATCCTCACTCTATAAATATGATCCAATTGGCAATTCCATTATCATTCCTTCCAACACCATCGTCATATCATTGCACTATATTTAATATAACCCCTTTAATGCCACCGTCACGTATTTCGATTAGGTATTTTGACTGGAAGCATTGTCTATGCGTTACGTATGCCGTCCACGCCACTGGACGGACGCACTCCGTACGAGTGTTATTGCATTTTAAGTTATGGTTTATGGTTTCCCATGGGTTTTCCTTATTTGATAGTCACACCAGGTTTATCGTGATTTTAATAACGATAGTGCTTTATTACTTTCTTGGTATATAAAGTATGGGAAAATAATATTGTATGACTTCAACGCATTTGTTTAGATATTTCGTAGATGTTTTAGTATCTGGGGGACGGCCGTTCCGACGAGACGAGAGAAAGGCCAAAAGGCAGTGCCTATCTTTTCTCGGCACGTTTCGTCATATTTTCGAACCCTCGTAGTATCGGTTTGAATAACGCTAAAGAGCTATAATTATTTCTTACGTAAGAAGGTTAGGTACCTTAGATAGAAGGAACCTAGTATCATTGAGTTTGCGTCTTCTCGTAACTTTTATACCGATTCTATATCTACCGATTTTCATCCATTTAGGAGACGATTAAATAATGTAATACTGATACAAAAGAGATAAAATACGTATACCTATATGTTGTCCGTATTAAAATACTTAAGAGACGAAAATATAACATGTATTTTATGTTGGTATATGGGTATCGCTGTTCATGTGTGTTCAAAAATCTTGAGACAAATTTGGTCCTGTCTGTGGCATTATATAGGTATTATTTCTTTATTCAAACTTTATTGCACACATTACAACAATATACGAATAGCATTATATCAAATGCCTAAAAAATACTTAGTTTATTGAAAGACAATTTTAGATTAATCAACAGGGCAATGTCCAATAAAATGGCACACCTAAAGTGGCCGGGTATCAACCGTTGAACTGCAAATGGCGGCCATTAAAGATGGCAGTCTGTTCAATCGTGGTAAAAAGGATATCCTTGATCGTTGAGGGAGTTGCTTAGATACAGCACAATGCAATCAACTGGTAACAGGCTGACGACAAGAGTTGATGACACTCGAACGAGGATTAGTTTGCATTTAGAGTTTTAGAGTCGGACTTAGCCAACTCTGCACGAACTTTGCGCGAGTGTGGAAAAATCATATGAACGTACAATTTCTATGAAAATATGTATGTAGGTTATGGCACGGGATAGGCAGTGAGCATACGAGGTTTATAATGACACTGCCACCCTTTATTCTGTCAGTGTATCTGCAGTGCTACGTTTAACGTAGTCTAACTTTTTAACTTCTGTATACTACTACTCGATATATGTGAGGGTATTTTGATTGCATTTTATTTTTTAAAGTATTAGTGAGACTAGTGAGCTGTTGGCGCCAAGAACGCTTATAAGCGTTGTGTTGTAAACGTAACCTAAACGTAGTTGTGTATATGCCGTTTGACGTTCATAAAATTAATTACCAAACTATGTATGCGTAGGATGTTAACGTAATTTTATAGGGAATACGCATTTAATTTATTAATGTAGTAATACTATTAATATGTAGGTACTGATAATCTAATTGTAAAATCTACTTTGTTGGTTCTTCTATAAGATTATAAAAACAAACATATCATACTACAAGTACTTCCTCATTATGGATGATAATAGTTCTAGGTACAGTAGAATCCGCTTATAATGACATCGAAGGGAAGTGACAAACACGTCATACTAAGCGGATGTCATATAAAGCATAGTGGATTAATTTATTGTTATTGTTAATTTTTCCGAATTAATCTCGAATTCCTTTGTAAGAAATGAGTTTTAATAACCTGGAACCAATTATCAACTTGTCACAGAGAGTCAAAACTAAAACAACTTGTGGGGACGGCCACGAAAACCAGCGAAGTGTCAGTATAACCGGACATAATTTCATGGAAATAGGATTTTTAGGTCATAGTAAGCGATTTGTCACTATAAGCGAAGTCATTTTATCTGATTGTGTCACTAAGATTTTTATATGAAAACCAAACTTCGCACAGTAATTACGTCATAGCACAGAATAAATAATAGTACTATGTACAGAAGACTCACACTCTAACAAAACGCGTCTGTTACGATCAGCACAGAATCACAGATATGGCCGCTAGGTGGCGACAGCGCCACGTGCGGCTTATGGCTTTCCTCAAAATTGGGGCCGAACTGATGTACTTTTAGCTACCTGTAGCAAAGCGACGAAATCGCGAAGTGAGACACGCCTGGTCATAGTAAGCGGTTGGTCAGTATAGGCGGAGTCATAATAAACGGATTCCACTGTAATTCCATTAATTCCTTTATGCTCGTAAATAATGAAATATGTAGTTGTTGTTACAATTGTTATTGTTACAATACTTAATAAACATGATTTAAGCAAATATATTAGAGACGACGGGTGACAGAGAGGTATGGAAGAGGAAGACATGCTGCGCCGACCCCAAGTAAATGGGACAAGGGCAAGAGAACGATGAGAATGATGATATTTTTAAAAAAGCAGGTAAAATAAATGTTTATTTTTAACTTGCATCAAAACGATATTGTTGTTTGACATAGTGACATATAAATGTTGTTTAATATAGTCAACACTGCAATAAAAGTATGCACAGAGGCTGTTTAAACAGTAAAAAAATGAAATTCCGTTTAATATTCTATTACAGTAAGATGTTACGTGTTTTTATTATGTTATAAAACGTAATTATGTCAGACATTTCATATGCAATAAGCGGAACTGGGTCGAATAAAATAAAAATACAGTATGCTTAGCACAGGAGCGAAACGACAGTATTTCGCCCGCGAGATTGACTAATGGCTACCAGTCTTTTTCTAAATACATAATTACATAAGTAATACATTAATTTGTTAGTTTTTAGTGCACACGTCCAATTGAATATTAATTCGCAGTCAATTTTTCATTGAATGCTAAAATTCGTATATTTATAAAGGACACAGAAATATGTTAAGACAGTTTTATCTATGTAGTAAATTACGAATGAGTATGACCTAGTAATAAATTGCTAGTACTGATACTAGTGATCTCACATGCGTCTATCTAGCTAGTAGGTACCTACATATATAACGGGCGACAATAATACAGTATCTAGGTTCGTACAATATTTATATATTTACCGCAAAATAAAATGTTTGTAAAAAATATTATTCGGAAAGGATAATGAGATATTTAAGGTATCAAATAATGCTATTAATTAAGGAATGCGAGTGGTTTTTAGTATAATTTTATTAACTATCCGGTCAGTAAGCATTTAATCCGATAAGGTAGTTACCTAAGTAACAGGTTAAATAAGAGTTTGACCTATTATAATAACTTATTAATGACTAACTAGGCAAAACCTATGTAATATGTATATAGGTAATATGTGTTTACAAAATCACCATCTAGCACTAGCATGCAGTATTGCGAGAGCGGAACGCAGCTATCTGCTAGAGTGCGATAGTAAAGAATGGCTTCTTATAATGTTACGCATAAACTTTAAATACTTAGAAGTTTCCATAGTAATGTGACTTTAATGAAGTTCAACATCGCATTTGGCCCTGTCGCTCCACCCTTTCTAACTAAACACCACTGTCTTAAACAACTCTATTACAAGTGCAATAAGGTCACATTTACTCTGCTTCCTAAAACTAAGTCTGGTTGCACACCAGTTAAAACACCGTTTTATATTAAACCTATCACTCAATTTTACCCCAAACGATGAGATTAAAATGGCTAATCCTCGCAAATTGCTCATCTTACGTGTAATTATGGTGACACGTGCGAAGGGGGTAGCCAGGCAACCCCGCTGGTGTGGTAACGCCTTTATAAGTGGGATGCAGCTCTAATATGCAGTTAAGTATGAAAATGCTGATTACTGATGTGCACTTCGGGGAAGTCAGGTGTAAATAATTTGTAGATATTTTTGTCCTTTTTGTCTGTTCGTTGTCGCATCGTCAATGCTATATTTAGCATATTTTTACTGGTGGACGTACCTACATGTGCAAAGTAAATGAGGCCCTACCTACCGAACAGCGCCTATATTTGGTAAATGTTTAGAAAACCGTCTATAAGGTAAGACCGTCTATAACCTCTTTAATGTCACCGCTTTCTTTTTCCTCAGTCACCCGTTAACCACGAACGCTACAAAGAGTTCGAAACGTCGGGATGTAGTATAAATTCAATACACGCGATATAATCCGTTTTATAGTTTTATTTCATAAGTAACTATAGCGGTTTCTAACTGTTGCGTTTAGTACACATACTCGATCTCTACAGAAGGTCGGTGTCTGAGCGAATAAGTGTACAAATACGAGAGGTCATATGACGGTCTTCCAAACCAAAAATTCCACACAATTTTCCACATTCACCTTAGTGATAAATATCAATGCTTATTGGCGTCAAACATAATACTTTAAAGTGTCTTTCACACCAATTAAGGATCTTTAAAGACACATGCAATATGTATTAGCGGGATTCGTTACATGTTAACACAAATAAGACTCGATTTTCTGCTTTATTTTTCTATTTTCACAACGACGTTCTTCAGACATAAGGATATGACTAGTCCTCTTAAAATAGCAATGAAAGCATTGCTATTTTAATAAAACTACTTTTGAATATAGCACAAAGAAAAACCTAATGTAGTTTTCGATGTGTAGCTTCATCTAGTAAAATCGACCCTATGGAATCTTTAATAAGGTATTAAACAGATCTTGTCTTACTTACCATAAGGACCTTTTTTCCATAATACTTACTAAGCTCTAAAGTTTCGCATTTTTTTACAAAATGCAGTAAAGTCCCTTTTCCACTACAACGCCACATATGTCTTTTCGGTACTGAGTACGGTACGCGGTCTTTTTTTAATTTCACACGTCGTCGGCCATGTATAGGTAATTAGTGTTCAATCCTACGTCTATTCAGGGCCCATTCATACCGAGTGCCGAGCTGAGAGCAGGTGGAATTACCCTTACTATGGTGGATATGTACCGCAAAATGCAGATGGATTTGTAGACGAGTTAAAATGACGTATAACTAAGTGTAATCATAGTCGTTGATTATTTGTGCAAGGATCTAAATAATCAGTTTTTGCTAAACTGTCTATTCCAATCTTTATAAAACGTTAAGGTCTGTTACTTAAAAATAGTTTTATGTTTTTCCGAAGTTCTCTACCTATTACTGACATTGATATTTGATTTAATAATACATTCACATACCCAAATATCTACACAGTGTCTTAGGGTGGATTTGCGTGGTCCTAAATTATAATGTAGAAACTTAAACTTATTTTAAACTTAAATATCAAACATTTCATCTCCTCGAATTTACCAAGAATGATCTTAAACTCGAAACTTCAAACGCAAACCCCATAGTTAGGGCGCACTAAACCCCCCATTCCGAACCGTTCCAACGGAATATTATTCATACAAACCCTGCATACGGCCGCTATATTTTTTTATCAAAATGACACTCGTCAAATTAGACGGCTCATGTCAATTATTTTTCGTACCTTTGACTACAGTTAATTAAAATTTCATGGCTCGTCTCTTTTTTGTCGCTGCATCATTACTTTTGTTTTGCACCTGTGAGGTGTGAATCGGTGTTGGAGTGTCATTTTTTCCCCTTTGTTTTATTGTATGCTTTGTTTAACTTTTTTGTTTAATTAGCGATGTTTTTGCGAAAGCTTGAGTGCTTTTATTTTCAACTTTCACGGAGAGAGTAAAAGTTTAACTGTTTCGATACTATAGTACAATGGGTAGTTTAAAAAAAATCGGAGTCAGGGAACCTAGTATGTTATAGCAATGATATCGGTGAAATCTCTCCTTTGCTGCATAAATTTTAATTTGAGCGGATTTAATCACAGGAACAATACTAATAATTAGGTGATTTATCGACATTAATCTAGGCTGAATCCAGCATTGAAGCTATATCCAGCATAAATGCCGTTTATAAATAAAATTGTAGAACGACTCATAATGCCATACGAATAAATAAATGCCGTTTGTGCTTCTGGTCATGTCTATGTTTTTTCCTCAACCTGCTAATCAGCCTACTTCTACCAAAAATTAAACCAATTATTCTTTTGTTCTAGAAACATAACATTAAACAGCTAAAAGAAGACATCAAAGAAAAGTTACCTATCTCCGAAAACCTGAAAGCGGTTCCCCCTCCCGTAGTACCTTCCCTCGCGCCCCCGGGCGGTGAGACGTTGAAACGCAGCAAGAAGAACAGACCAGCTCCTCAGCCGCCGAGACCTTCGGACCTGGAGATCAGGGCACCGTCGGAGCTGATGGTGGGCGTGCCGGGGGCGCTGAAGACGCAGTGGAAGCACCAGCCTTTCGTGCTGGTGACGGGCGCTGTGACTTATGTGGCTAATGTAAGTTTAGAAATCTTTAAATAGGTTAGATGGGGTAAGATAAACACTTGAAGGGAATTTTTTAATAAGCTATGTTTTTCTCACCGCAACTAACCATACCTTGTTCATTCCTTTGCCAGTTTGTATTTGTTAACATACACCGCTTCCGTTTTTCACAATTTCTGGCGTTTTTTTGGCATTCAAATATATTATGTTTATGTGTGTTCTAGGATATTGTTTGGTCACTTTAAACTAAAAAAAATATTTTATTTGACAAGACATTGTGGCTAACAATATAAAACTGTTTAATCTTACAAGTTTTATTTGGCCGAAATGTCGCCATAATATATGATTTACAGGGGTCACGGGGTGTTTAAGATTGCATCATAGACACTGCCTATATACTTTTTTTTAACAATACGGGTATTTTATGCGTCTCATGCGTCTGTTTCGAGCTTTTAAAAAAACAAATTAAAAGAAAGCAATAGCGTGTTATATAACGAAGTGGAAAAATTCGTTAATTATGTAAGAGTCGTGAATGCACAATTCCACAAAATATCGAATTGGTAGTTTGAATCACAAATTTATTACCTTCCTTGACATTTGTAAACAGAGTAAAAAGTCAAGATCAGGTGTTTCAGGTTACCTACCATACAAACTTCTTATCATACATCTTTAGTAATATTTATTTTATTTGTACAAATTATTTTCTACTACCTACCGGTATAGTTTATTTAACCTTGCTTATTTTTATTTCAAAAGCCTGGTTTTCTACAGTAGTAAAAGGTTTCTAACATTGTTCTAAAGTCTAAAAAGGTGACTTTAAAAAAATATATACTTACCTTAAAAACTTAACATACACACATATATATGGGACTACGCAAATTAATCTAGTCTTACATTTAGCTTGTGTGACCGCTTCCCATCAGCTCATTTGCTATCTAACACTTAAAATTATATACGAGCCCATCAGACAAATAAATGTCCTTACAACGAAACTAACTAGGTTGAAAGGCATTAGCAGTGATACTACTAATGGTAATTTTTGAACAGTACCTAGGGTCAACGGTGGTGAAGGAGCTACGAGGAACGGAGTCCACTAAGAAGTCCATACAGAAGCTGAAGAAGTCTACCAAAGAACCCCGGGATTCCCCGGACATCATCCTCTCCATCAGCTACAGGGGGGTCAAGTTTCTGAACACCATCACGAGGGTAAGTGTTTAATGTTACGTTATTGTTTTAGGTTAAATTTTATCATACGGAAATGACCATTCTCAGAAATAATTTGAAAAGAAAAATCGTCAACCATTCAAGATTCTTCAAGATTCAAGATTGGTCAGACTGCACGTGCCGGATATTCCCAGGATTAATCTTAGACCGCGGGTGCGCCCGCTATTGGCGGTGCCATCGGCGCGCACTGTGTCACGCAGGAATTCGCCGCTCCCTCGAGCATTAACACTACTCAATGCGCTCCTGACGGCAGCACCTGATTGTGATCTGTTTGCATGGAGATGGACGACTGTGTACCGTGAGTGTCTGAAGTATTGTGAGACGATGGATGACAGGCCTTCCACAGTCGGTGTATAGGTAATAATGTGATGTGATTTGTTCTTTCTGTGTATGTTGTATCTTGTACCTACCTTGTGTTATATTTTTCTTGTAATGAAATATTTTGTAAGCGTTTCTCGGCGCATAGGTGTTTTTACTGTAATGCCGTGTAAACATAATTGTATTAAATAAATAAATAAGATTCTTATGCGCACTGCCTTGCTGGCGTCTATATTTCCGAGCTCATATAATCCGGCAACCTTCAAATTAAGGGTGAACAGGCACCTTCTGGGCAGGCTCGCTCCATCGTAGACCACGCGCCATCGCCTCGGCTAGTCTGTGGCCATAAGTAAGCCCATTTATAATATAAAAAAAGATGAATAGAGACAAATAAAGTTAAGTAAAAAATGACGCTCTTATCTTTTGTTTACTTATATATCAATTTGAAAACAGGAAGCTTTACCCTTTTGTAAAATAACATATGAACCAGTTGTTACGCCAATAGAAAGGGTTCATAAATAACCCAAAAATCTTTTAGCATAATAGTTGGCAAGTCCTTGTATTACGGAAGACTGTTTCGTAAAATCATCGGAGCGAGCAAAGGGCAAACATCCCTCGGACTTAACAAAGCCCTCGTCTCCGCTCGACTTTTAATTATGGATCTTCACACTTCATCGGACCACTGACCAATCTTGCCTTTGTGTTTCTTACAAAAAAGGATTGCTTTTTCTTTTCAGTTTTTTGTGAGCCCATCACGGTTAGTTAGCTCTGCTAATTAATGTTTTCGGTGTTGTGCTCTTTTCGGCTTGACCGGGGTTGAATTTGTTGTTTAATCAAGTCTTTGATGTTTTGTAGATAATATTTTACTTCATTTTTCTCAAAGGCCAATAAGGAAGTTTACATGTTAAAAATAATTAGAGCAAATAGGGAGAAAAAATTGAAAATGTCTAAGTTCAAATGTCTTAGATGAGATGCCAGAATATAATAACATATATTATTATTTCGTAACATCAATCAATCAATCAAACTCTTATTGATAATAATAGAAGTATTTTACATATCAACACATTATTTCTACTAAAATATCTTCACCATTTCGTAAGGGCTACTTATAATTTTTCTATTTTGATATCATTGTAAATCACAAAATTCATCTTTATCAGGATCTGATCTGCGAGCACGAGATTCGCAACATCCACTGCGCGTGTCAAGATGCCGACGATCTCACACACTTCGCCTACATCACCAAGGACCACACCACTAAGAGCCACTATTGCCATGTGTTCAGAGTTGCCACTATGGTGAGTTTCATCTCCTACATCATTGTTCCGCAGATTATTATCAACTTGTGTCAGAACGTTGATGATCATACGCACTCTGTCTACATCACCAAGGACAACACAAGAGCCGTCTTCAGAGTTGCCACTATTGTAAGTTTCATCTTTGCTATCATTGTTCTGAAGACCAAATTCCTCTTCGTGTGTCACGCTGCCGACCTTTCGCACAGATCACCAACGTCAGGCCCATGAGTCACATAAGATGTAGGTAGTAGTATGGTGCTGTTATTGGTCCTTGGTAAGATTTACAGTCGTAAAACCCAAGGGCTTTATAATCCTCAATATTTCAGTATTGCGTTAAGACAAGCGTTAGTCTAGACCAATAAGGATTTGCTGATTTGGGGATCTTAGAAAAAAATCAGTCTGTAGCTACATTTAGCTACACTTTTCACACGCATTTCACATTTGAAATGCGTTCAGCAGTAAGTCGACTTTGACTTGATATCATTAATATTATCAGCATACGAATGGACGCTTTCTGTCCCTCGTCCAAGGAGCAGCTACTAGTATCAAAGCTTTCAGATAGATCATCCATCAATACAATACAAATACTCTTTATTACACACCTCAATAAAAGAAGACAATACAAATAAAACAGAAATACAAACAGAGGTAAACAACAGGCGGTCTTATCGCTAAAAAGCGATTTCTTTCAGACAACCTTTGGGTAGCGGAAATTAATAAATTTACATATGTCAGTAGGTGTTGCAAATGCAATGAAAGAAACCTATCACTAAATACATCGAAAACATATACATACATAAATAAATACATATATAATATAATATACTATATATAATATATATATATATATATATATATATATATATATATATATATATATATATATATATAATACTATGTACACTAATTGTTAATCTCTTCCATTCCAGGACCAAGCGACAGAAGTCATCTTGACCCTGGGCGAAGCGTTCGAGGTAGCCTACCAGATGGTTCTCCGCGACCAGTCCAACCGCGTCCGCGTCACCCACTCGCAGCCCAAGACCCCCACCCACGACCCCATGACCACCAAGGAGAAGCCCATCGTCAACCACGGCAGATCACATTCCATTACCGAGATTAAATTAAATGGCCACCAGCTCAAGATAGCCCCCATGCCCGCCTCCTTATCCAACGAGGATTTCCAGTCTTCGAGAAATTCCGATGGCTCCAGGAGTCCCAGAACACCGCTTCTTAAAGCGCCTATAGCTTCCACTGAAGAGTTGTGAACAGTTTAAGGTTCATTAGAATGGAATTATAAAATATATGGCATTTACGGGCCGTTAGAAATGGCTTCCAAGTGTTAAAAGGCTTAAATTTTGTAACGAGGTTAGTGTTTAAAGTATTCATATTACTCGAATTGTTAACGGTCATAAATATAGTGGCACTGCGTGACATTTTGCAGCAATGATATAATTTTTCCGGTCTTGACTCGTAAGACTGGTCGATAAAATTATAAGATTATTGACTTTTTGTATTTCGATTTCGACACTGCTTTTATGAACCATAAACCTTATTATATTAGTATAACGAATAGTTAAATAAACAATTTTACTATTGAATAGTAAAAATAGGGCTGTTGTATTTATAGTAGTTGTAAATGTATATTATTTGTTTAATTTGCAATTTGTGTGTGGATGTTATGACTATTATCAAATTAGAATTGAGCTATACTTATGATTATTCAAAATATAGCCTCATAATTTTAAAGTTCTGATTATGCGCGCATGAGAGTATTATAGTAACGCGTTTTTTAATAATTTGAATTTTTGGGTAAGGCCTAAAATATACCTACGGGCGTTATATTGTACCTTCTGTGCGTTACCAAGTTTTCGATGTCGTGAGTAACAATGTAAATATATTATTATAGTTTAAGATTGCATATAGACTTATATCGAATTGTTGATATTACACATCTTATGACAAGATCGGTGAATAAGCCTAACACATAGTACATTAAACATATCAAACTTATGTTATATTATTACGATTATTCAGTTTTTTTGACCACATTAATAAGAAACTGTGTGACATTTAATTTAGGTATTTATTGTGTTCAGTGACATGATTTTAACCAATTGTATTATATTTTTATTAAGACTTTTGCATTTCAAAAATGTGTACGTATCCTTAATTATTATACACGTAATTTTTTTTATTAATGTGGTCAAACCGTATTTCAAAAGTTTTTAACATGAGCTTCCGAAGTTAATTTTGCTCGTAAATTATATATAATGTAATTCGTTGTCTTCGTACAATAATCATGTCTAAAAAACGACAAAAAAAAGAAATTTTTGGAAAAAAAAATGTTTAATGTTTTTCTTATAGGTGCAACCGTTTGCTCAAAGCCGTTGGCGTTTCAATTGAATGTAATATCATTTTAGTATTGAATTGTTGTATGACAGTGTAAGGCCTGAGTGGACGCTCGAGTTGGGCGTGCAGCGGGGCGGGGCGTGCGGCGTGCATGTTAAACAAATGCAAGCGTATAGAAGCGGCCTTAGTGCACGCTGCTCACATCACGCGTGAGCCCACAGCCACGCTGCACGCCCCGCCGAACGCTTCCCTTCGAGCGTCCACTCAGGCCTTTCACTTACACTAAGGCCTGAGTGGACGCTCGAAGCGGAGCGTTCGGCGGGGTGTGCAGCGTGGCGTCGAGCTCCCAAAGGATTTGAGCAGCGTGCACTAAGGCCGCTCCTATACGTTTTCATTTGTTTAACATGCACGCCGCACGCCCCGCCCCGCTGCACGCCCAACTCGAGCGTCCACTCAGGCCTTACACTTAGTATATTACGTTGTGACATTTTGGCATGTTATTTATTTCGAGTCTGATCACTTATTATGAGATTTCATGTGATAAAGAGTAAAAGTATTCAAATGGATATGTTTCTTTCATTTACGATTACGGTACCTTGCGGCTTTTATATTTCATTCCTATTAATTTATAAATATTTTATATGTATATGTAGCTGAGCTTTATATAATTGTTATAATATGGATCGAGTTATATGTACAACAATTTATTAAGAGTTTAGATGTATGTCGATGTTTTCTTAATATAAGGTAGGTGGTATTGCTATTTATATAAATATGGTATAATATTAGCTATAAATTTGTGCCAAAACTCATGGATACAGGTAATTTACGCCAATATACAACCCCAAATCGAAATAATAAATTGAAGCTCACTTGTCGAACACCAATTTTTGTAATTTTGGCCTCATTTCGGTATTTTATATACATAGTATAATTACAGTAATTTTTTTACCGTCCCCGGTAGGGTTAGTTTTTATACAAAATAATTTAGGGCGTACGTTTCTGTAGCGATATTTCAAATTTTACAAATCTTCGTTCTTCAGTCGATACATTAAGATAAGTGCTAAGTGTTTGACATTTTAATTCCAGTAGTAGACACCCTGTCTGTGAACTCTATTTATGAATGAAGTAGGAGCCAACTATTGGGACACTGTCAAGCACTGAGATATTTATGTTACCTATAACTTCTAGCCGCCCAGAGACCTATAAAAAGGTCTCCTGTTCCATTCTAATTTGAACTTTGTGTTGACAAAATAAAATTTCATTTTGCTTGGCAAGGTTTGACGTATGGCCCGGCTAGAAGATATGTAGAGTGGTTGCTCATGAAACGGTTGTAAAATATTTATTTGGGGTCAATAAGCGTATCTGATGTCTGATATGAAAATTATATAGTATGTATTTCTCAGTATTTTGTGCTTTGTATTACCTATAGAACAACTCCCTCGCATACACTAATCAAACTGTAACCTACAGTTTTATTTGACGTAATAAATGCTCAGAAATATCTGATAGGTTTACTCAAGCTTATACAAAAACATTAACCCTTTAACCGCCAAAGACGGCAACTGACGCGCGTGGCTACATCCCAATATCAACCTTCGTGCATTCAGACAAGGTTCACAATCGCGCCGCACACGATAGACGTGGCGTTCAAAGGGTATATGTAGGGTTTGCAATATGGATCCGAAATGTATGAAATTATCCGGATCTGGATCCGGATCCGCGGATATTCCCATACATTTCGGATCCTTCGTGCAAACCCTAGGTATATGCGTATTGTCAGATAATTTTGAACGCTTGATCCTGTCTAATATTACCTTAATGGTACATTTCTAACTAGCGATCCTTTTAAGACTATTAAAAAACTGACCATTATTTGTAATCATTCACATCTAACTAATAAAAGAGAATAGGTATAACATCTAAAACACGTAGAAACTGCATGTATACCAAAGAAATTATTAGACTACAAAATAAACTAAATATTCATAGTTTCGGAATCAAACTAGCGATTACAAAAAGTAGGTAGGGATAGTAATTAAATGAAATAAATAAAGTTTGAAATTGTCACTGCCGTTGGAACAAATAATTTATTTATTCTTATTTATACATATTTTCCACTCACTGCTTCGGTTCTCTATTATTGGAATGTAGTAGAAATATTTTTACGAAATCACAAAAACTTCTATGCTTTTTTAAATCATATCAAATGACAACTAAAGTCATTAAAATGGTTTTAATTTTTATATAAATGTTATAAAACCTGAGAGAATATATAAATATTTGTTGCGTACCTACCTATTGTTTAAAATATATATCGTAGAAATATAAAAAATATATTGTACCTAGATGAATATCCAAATATTGATGTAAATATAATATTATGATGATATTATATTAATCTATCCGAGATTCAATAAATTGTGAAATACAAAGGGCTTTTTATTATTAATTATTATATATTATTTCGCTATGAAACGCTTAATCCCATCATAAATATATTAATATTAAGTAGATACCTACCTAATTATTTTTAATACATATACGAGTGCATCATTCTTAAACTTGCCAGGCGTCCGCCTGAATGTATGAGTGGGTAGGTATTTAGTTTGTCAAAGGACTGTCTCATTTCAAACATAGACAGAGATTCATACTATCTTTGTCTTACACTAGTACTAGCACCCAAAAGAAAAGGATGAGTATAGTTTTCCTGGTTGTTACTGACTGACAAATTGGTTTGACCAACTATAGAAGTCCGTCTAAGTTTACTTTGTCTTTGCACCGACTTGAACAGAATAAAGTGAGGGAGTGTCATTTGATTTAAATATGACATTGATAACACTGCCACACTTTTGCTCGTAATTGCAAATTTCATGCAGAGTTAGCTTGGTCCAACTCACCAGACTGAGCATAGTAGCGCTCTAGCGCTACCCCCTCTGCCACAAATATACGGTAGTTTTACTCCATTTTCGAGTCAAAGTGTATTTGTATGACGTCCGTGTCTATTGGCGTGGCGGTTTAAACATGAAGAGGCAACAGACAGACATTCAGAGTTATTTTCGCATTTAAAGGTTTCGCATTTTCGCAATATTTGGTAGACCGAGCTTTGCTCGGAAAACATATAAAAACTAAGAAACGCGGATTTTTGAGTTTTTATATGTTTTCCGAGCAAAGCTCGGTCTACCAGATATCAAGATATTATTAGGGACAAAGACATAGATATAGACAATGGACTCAGCTGCTGTAAGCTGTAAGAGCGGTAAATATAAAGTTCTGTCACCTCCATCTCTAGTTAAAATACCACTTGTACCTACATCGCGTCGTGTAAATAATCCACGGTATTACGTAGGTACAGTCGAAAGTTTTAATTTGTGACCCATTTTGTACTATGTCACAGTGACAATAGTTTGAGGTCTCTAGCGTCTTTCATATTGATTGTCACTTCGATAAGGTACGAAATGAGTCTGAAATTAATACGTTCGACCGAAGGAGTTGTTGCATTTTTTAAATTTACCATATTAAAATTCGCTGTAAGTATATACATACTTTTTAACATCCCAACCCCTATTCGCAACAGCTAATAATTTACCCAGCAGCCTCCAATAATAAATCCGTGGCCATAAAGAGGCTAATTACTTCTGGCCCATTAGCTCGCCCGAAAAAAGGCTGGTTTAAGCGTCGTTTATTAATCTTGGCCAAGCTCGATTAGCGGGCGATGGACAGGGCAGGTACGGGCTGTGATGGTAGGGTAGTGTAACCAGTACTGATTCAGTACCGTCGGAAAATTTGCAAAACTTCTCCGCGTCATCAAAATTTTCCGATTCAAATATGAAGGTATCCTTTATTTCCTAAGAATTTTTCCTGAATATTACCATTTTTCTTACTTTTTATAAATTTTCCGCATCTTAAATTATATTTGTATCAAGCAGAAGCGAATTAGAAACAAATTAAACTGCGAACGATGCTATAACGTTTGGAAACAAATTAAAAGTGGAAAAATTGACTAGGTATCTTTGGCGGGGCTTGAACCCACGACCCAACACAGTGATTTTTTTCCACTTTTAACCGCCAGCAATTTTTGATCGAGTCGAGTAATTGTACCACACAGAGTAAGGTTGGCATAGTTACGGGAGTTATACATGTGCTGTAAAAACCAAATCAGATATTTGTCTTATTTATCAGACTGTGGCGAAATGAGCTGGATATGTAATGTCTTATATATCAGACTCTGGCGGTTAAAGGGTTAATTTATTTCCAAACCTTGTATATGGGGTGAGTGACAATCGTTTATAGGAAACGCCAATTTAAACTTAAATAATCTATGGAAATAGCCACGTGACTTTTCATAACATCTGTCATCCTGGTGTAAATTTTCTTTTCGTTAGGCGTTTGTCGATGTACGGTTGTCATTTTGGCTAGTCCACCACCTCCGACAATAGGTACCTACTTGGTAAAAACAGCGCCAAGTGAACCCTTGAGAACTAGGGCATATTTTAACTGAACTGAAGTGAACAGACTAATCGGCCCGTCTAATGGACCGTAGGATGGATGTTGCACAATCACGGCCCCGACCGCCGTAATCGGTGGATTTGCGGGGGAACCCGCTTTTTACGAGCAACGTGTGTTTTTTTACACCACATCGGTGGCGCCATAGATGGTAGATGGTAGTGATGTGATGATGCTAGCAGCTTGCTATTAGCTACTGACCACGATAATGATTGATAAAAACTACCGTATGCCCTTCCTTGGACCTCAAACTACTTCTATACCAAAATCCATCTAAATCTATTCAGCAGTTTCAGCGTGAAGAGGCAGATAGATATTTTTTTTTTTATTAGGGGACATCTTACAGGTGCTTGTATAGGTGCTATAGTTCGTTTTTTTAGCATTAGAAATAAGGTAAACATCTTGATGTGTCTTTTAATTGAAAAACACATTTTAAAAATAAGTTACGGCAAATATGTAACAATTATGAATCTAATACGATCATTTATATTCTTCTGCTTTCATAAGTAATAGTTACTGATTTTTAAAAAGCGTTTTTCAATTAAAAGAATTGTCAAGATCGCTTACCTTCTTTCAAGTTCTTTCTAATGCTAAAAAACACGAACTATAGGCGACGATATACATACTTATATAGATAAATACAGACTTATATACATAGAAAACACCCATGAATCAGGAACAAATATTTGTGTTCATCACACAAATAAATGCCCTTACTGGGATTCGAACTCAGGACCATCGGCTTCACAGTCACAGGCATTTATAATATTAATAAAGCTTTATTTGACTCGTTTGAATTTTGTACTAGTACAAGTACACTAACTTGCTTGGATCTGTTTTACTGTAATGTTACAGGCTAAGTAGATATTATAGTATGTACCCTGTATTCTGGCGCCCAATTTGTTTTATATATTCTATGACAAAAACTGTCAATTTTCTGTCTCGCCGCATTCGACAATAGGGGACTTTACAAAACAGATTACTTTCAAGTGCAAATAAGCAAGTGCAGTTTAGTGCAAGTACTTGATAGGTCGATGCGAGTAGCTCGAACGTAGGGCGAGGGGCACTTGACTGCTGTTAAAGCAACTGTTGCAGTTTTTGTCGCAGTTGTGATTAGTAGGTATTAAATTAGTACGATGATTTAATAGTTTGCATGAAAAAAAACCTTTGTTGTTACATATAAAACTAGCGACCCGCCCCGGCTTCGCACGGGTTTACAAATTATACATAAACCTTCCTCTTGAATCACTCTATCTATTAAAAAAACCGCATCAAAATCGATCGATTTAAGCATACACATTACACACAGACAGACAGCGGGAAGCGACTTTGTTTTATACTATGTAGTGATAAGGGTTATGTCTAAGTGCCGAGCAGAGCATCTGAGCAAAGTGCATCGGCTAATACGTAATCCCACCAAAAACATTTTCATGTAAAATGTTGCCAAGACGAAACCATAAGGCTAGCACTGACAAAAAGTTATCAGATCTCTTGTAGAGCCAAGCTTCTAACTCTACAAGCCCTAACTTCACAGACTCTACACCTTAGTCAAAATATGTGGCTTGACCGTTTCGTCCCATGGGCGTGAGGTGAAAAATGTATTCACTATTCATTATTTTTTATTATAAAATAATTCTTGTGGTAAGGAAACGGCCAAGCCACATATTTTGACTAAGGTGTAGAGTCTGTGAAGTTAGGGCTTGTAGAGTTAGAAGCTTGGCTCTACAAGAGATCTGATAACTTTTTGTCAGTGCTAGCCTTATGGTTTCGTCTTGGCAACATTTTACATGAAAATGTTTTTGGTGGGATTTCACATCTTTTTGTAAGTTGCTTATGACAATCTTCCATCTCCTAATTTAAAGGGTTGCGGGTGATTTACTACTAAAAATCCTGAAATACGTACCTGGGGGCATCTTTTATACAATCTGCTTTTTACTGGATTCCCCATACAAACTTCAACCCCCTTTTTCCCCTAATGCCTTTTTCCACCCCTTTTCACCCTTACGGGGTGATTTTGGGGTTGAAAACTTATTCTATATCCTTCCCCATAACAATAACTATCTACATACCAAATTTCAACTAAATCGGTTCAGCGGTTATTGATTTCCCATACATAATTCCACCCCCCTTTTCACCCCCTTAGGGGCTAAAAATTTCAATTTTTTGAATTTTTTTGTTGTTTGTGGACTAATACTATCTTACATACCAAATTTCAGCTTCCTAGGACTTCAGGAAGTACCCTAGAGGTTTTGATGATCAACAGTGAGTGAGTGAGTCAGTGACGAAATCGGGGTTTTTTAGACATTAATAAAATCTAAAGTATAAGAGCTATGCAATTGAAAATTTTTATGCTTAATAAGTTTACTATTGACATCATATTCCGAGAGTTTTGTTTATCTGATATAATCCAACCCAAGTTATGAGGGTTCAAAAAAACGACGAAGCGCTTCGAGAAAAGGTAGGTAGTGCCCTTGCGCTTCGCTTTGCTCGTCTTGGCGGGGGCACTACCGTGCCCCCAGATCTTCGGGTAAACTAAAAGGCACTTGTTTATATGGACCAGCGGTTCAACAAAAATCGATCTTTCTTGTAGGTACATATGACATCTTGTTTGTTACACTCTAACGGCGTTATTCATAAACATACGCTAATTTAATCAGCTGATGATCATCGTTTGTCCCTCTCTATGGCATAACGGACAAACGACGATCATAGTAGTAATAGTAACTTATTTGCTTTAAATGTAGTACAATTGTGGTGTTACAATGGTTAAGTGAGCGTACATTCAGACTTTAATAAGTCATGCAAATTATTTCTTTAATAGCTAAATTGTTTCTAAACGTATAATTACTATTTACATATTTAGCTTAAACATTAACGATGATTACATGTAAACAGATAAGAAAGGAAAAGGCAAGAGAGAAGCATCAATTTTCAATTTAAAAATAGAATTCATCAACTGATTAACTTAGCAGCCGTTTATGAATAACACCATATATTTACAAATGTGTTAAGTTGGTGATCGGCGTCATTTCGCGGCGCAATTACCGCGGGTGCACGCTGTTACAGTATAAACAGCCTGCAGTGTTCCAACATACAAATAGGGATTGGAACAAGGCAACTTCGTGAGAGAGCGGCGGGACATTGATTGAGAGGATGACTCACGTTAGACCGGGCAGTGTCCGGGCCGGAGTTTCCGTTTCCGGGCTTTTCCTATGACAGATACACGGGACACGGCCCGGTCTAATGTAAGTCATCCTTAAGAGTCAGACGATGTGGTGGAATAAGTATGTTCGCAAGAAGTGTTACGACCTGAGAGTGTTCCAGCTGCGATCGCGTCATTACGAGTCCATGCATACCACCTACAACCTACATGCCTCATCATTCACCATTCATCATTTTAGATAAATAGATAGATATTAGATAATCATTTATTTGACAGCTGCAAAAATACACACTATACATTTACAAAAACCATAACAAAAAAAAAATAACAAAACAAAACGGCTATTACACTAACAAACACAATTACATTATGTTCGGTATTAAAACCTTTTTCGTTTTAGATAGGTATATTGATTTTCTACATTTAAACGTTGACATATTAAAAGATTGTGACTTTTCTATTTAGATTTGCACCAAAAACATGTATTTTTTATTAATAAATAAGAAACAACGATAATACGTGTTTAAATAATTACATAATACATAATCCACTTCACATTACAAAGAAAATATCACAACAACAAAAAAAAGTAAGTTTTCAGTCGTTTGCGGGTCCGTGTGCCGCGCCCTTTGCTGCAAACCTCGGTGTGGTTCCATGGGAATCTGCCGAATCCTACACCGGAACGTGACGCAACTGAAAACTTTGTTGCCAATATTTTTAATTACTTCTCTTGTAAAATTGTGTTGTGGTATGGTGAAAAATTGTTGTTTCACTCGGTAACACAGTTTGTTTAGTCCTCATGCTTTGAAACTTTTGTAACCCTCAAGATTCCACTTTTTAAACGATTCGCTACGCTCGTGGTTCACCTTTGGAATCTTTCGCTTGCACGAGTATCAATATTAATTAGCACGAGGGATTAAACAACAACTTTGTCCCCTTTTAAAACAAGGCAATGCCTGCAATTGCCATACTGCATGAGTCCACCTGCACTGTGCACAGGGGATGCAACGCTGATGAGAAATTTGCCGCGCGCCCGTTCGGAAGTATTGCCATAATATCGCCGATCGACTCGCCAACGATCGGTGCCGATGCCCCGCGATGAAATGAGATTACGGTGGCGTAGCGTCTAATGTAAATCACTAAAACTGTATTTTAAAGCATAGTTTCTCTGCGCTGATACTATACAAGTGAGATTTGAACTAGGTTACACTAGGACCTAGTGTAACTCTGTGTAATCTAGTTCAAACTAGGTAAATAGGTATAAGCACGTTATGTAGGCGGAAATTTTATCGGATTTTTGTGTTTTCTGTTTCGTACAATATTAATTACAACCAAGAGATTCGCCATTATCTTATCTTATCTCCTATGAGAGGTTTAAAATTGTCGGATTAATGTATTTTCACGTTTTTTTGTTATTAATTGTCAAATATCTCTTTTTTTATATGTAGGGTACAAATTCAAATAAAAAAATAACATGCGGTTTACACACCTAGATTACAAAACAAAAATACAGGCATTACGCATAAAACACAACATATATAGAAACAACAGAAACAGAAAGCCACAAATAATTTTTACAATAAGACACCCAAAGCTACAGCACAGTTCTCGTCTGTAAATTTTAAAATGCCTCTGACAGACTGACATACGTTTTGTCTTTATTCGTGACTTTGAAAATTGTGTTTATGGCCGTTTTCTACCTCATGATTCAAACTGGTCATTTCCTAAAACGTCTGAAAATAGTCGAAAAGACCCTAATTTGAAATTAACCCAGAAGTTAAGAATCTATTTTAAAGTTCATGTTATGAATAAAAGTAAAAGAAGTGACCGAAAGTTCACCACACAGATTGTGACACACACACGAATGTATACGCGTCGCAAACCTCAAGTAGCTAATACAATTTCCAGCACAAAGTCAAAGAGCGGCGTGTCGCTATAAACAAATTACTGTAATACCAACCTAAATACGTGACGGCTGATGTAGGGTGGCTAGGCTTCTGGTTTTCAGGACGGGATAAATATTTTCATGTGTTTTAAGACGTCATTTATGCCCAGCGGCCAGTGTTGGCCGAACGTTAATTGCAATTGACCATTAACCAGTACAAATTTAACCGTAAACCGTAACGGACGATTACAGTTTACGGTTCTGTTTATAATGGTTAATGGCCAAAAATAGTCAATTGCATTAACGTTTCGGCCAACACTGCCAGCGGCGGTATCATGGTCGCATTTTTATCACTTGTCATGTCATGCGTCACTCTCGCACTTACATACTCGTTAGAACGTGACTGGCATGATGACAGGTTATAAAAAACCGACCGTCTTATCCCTACAGGCACAGGCAATTAATCTTTATCTTTAGAATATGTAATTTATTTCAATGCAATGCTTACAGTGCATAATCATAATTATATTATTATGGCTTCCAAATAGACCGACTTAAAGTTATAGTTATAGCCTATGCTGCTTACAGTCTGCAATATAAATATTAGGTATATTTAGGTATGCCGTGATGGCGTATGCTCATACTCGCTCTAAACATCTCTAATTATTGTCACTCTACTCTTTTTATAGACCGTTATTTATCATATCCAAAATACACACTCGACAACATAATTGTACAATCTAAGTCATATTTGTCTTCAAAATCATTAAGGTTAGTTTTTATAACACATAACATAAAGTTAAGATTTTTTAGCGCTAAAGGCGCGACAACTAATAACTTATTTGAGATCTTTTGAGGTAGTTCAGATAGCCGATCTCCTTCTTTTTTAAACGCGTGGTGTCGCTAGTGTCGCCGTAATTACGGGCTAATTACGCACTCCACGCGAGCGTGCGTAATGCGCATTTTCGCTCGCATCGCTCGCTCAGCGAGTATTTACTATGTAGGTACCTACTATTTAGTTACCGATTGATGCTTAGAATGTTTCTTCTATAAATAATATTATGAGTAGTTTGCCTCGAACAGAGACAAGAATGTAAATACATAAGTGTAAGTGTAATACATTAAAAATACTATTGTATCTAACTTTTGTTAAAGGTATATAATAGATACGCGAGTAGACATACACTGTAGGTATATAACGGAAATTTGAGACCAATGTCGCGTGAGAGACGCACCGCGCACGTCCGCTATTCTTTCCTGAACACAGATTCAGGATATAACGTCGGATATGATATGATATTAGAAAGAAGAACTCCTGTACGGATATGACGGTCATTCTTATCATCCGTCACTTTCAATCCCGCAGTGTTAAAAAATGACGGTTATTTTATCACGTAGATAATTAAGGCATCCATAATACGCCTGCTGATTGTCGAAATTAAGTCTAACTTTATGGTCTCAGTGTAGGGTGCATAAAATATTATGCCAGCTACCTTAATAACCTGCAGACATCTACGTACCGTTTAAATCGTTTACTTAATATAAAACTAAGTTATCAAACGTTATCCTGCCAAAGATCTTCTTAGATTTATAAGAAGTGTAAGAAAATAGAGTCACGTACCGCGCTTATATACAGGGTGCGTCCTGTAACAGGAGCAATAAATTAAACTAAAGGCTGTACTCCTCAAACTGACCAACATTTGTTCAGCAACTTTTAAAAATTATGAATATTTTAGACTTCCTCTTTTTCATACAAAATAAATATTGCCTTCAATGTACGCTGACATCAGTGTGTTTGACGTTGCTTGTCACGCTTTAAACATAACAAAATTTGCAATACATTGCGTCTTAAAATAAACTTTAAAGTGTAATAAAAATCAAAACATGAGTTATTTTTAAAAGTTGCTGAACAAATGTTGGTCAGTTTGAGGAGTACAGCCTACAGCTTAATTTATTGCTCCTGTTACAAGAAGCATCCTGTATTATGTTTATAAAAAAAAATGTTTTTGGTACAAGCTTTTATCGAGACAATTTTAACAACCCTAAACATAATTCGTTGTGTTGTTATCACAGTTCCCATGTCTACCTCCTGTCTCCATCATCAGATCAGCTCCATGTCATAATAATATTGCATTGTCTTCCGATTTACATACGTTTACAAAATTTCAGCTCAATCGGAAATCGGGAAGTGGGTCAAATTTAGCTTCCAAGATTTGACCCACAGTAACTATCATACATACCTAACTAACATTTATTTAAACGAGCAATTCTTGTATATATATATATATATATATACCTACCTATATATTTATTTATATAATATATTTCGGGGCACTCGGAAACGGCTCTAACGATTTCGATGAAATTTACTACATGGGGGTTTTGGGGGGCGAACAATCCGAGCAAAGCTCGGTCTCCCAGATATTTACCTACTAACATGACAAGTTAAATAAAAGCTTGTAATATAATTAAGTATGCATCATATTATTGAAATAAATAAATGGAAACAATACCTCATCCACCGCTGCTCGGTTTATGCCACAGAGCGCCGCTGAATACAAACCACGCTCGGAAATCCTATTGCGGGACTCGATTTCACAGATTTTGTCGGAAGTCAACTCTAACTGATTTCCTGAACTATACAGTCATGTATGTACCTATCTACAATAAAGGGTGGAAACCTGAAAGGTAGCGGAGCGTTTCCAAATAAATTTCGTGGTCTTCTTACAAAAAAACTCAAAACAATCGTCTTTTTTAACGTTTACACATCAAAACTTATACTCTAGATTGATTATTCGATCTTATTGGATGTCCTTATACTCCTATCTTACACTTTGTATCTACAGCATAAATAAGTACCTACGAGGGGTATTCAAAATATTCTCGGTATGAGAATGAAAACAAACAAGTACGAAAAGTTTGATATTTTTATTTTTCAATATACTCCCCCCCTATGTTCATACACTTAAAAGATCGATCAATTATTTTTTTTAATCCCTCGTAAAAATATTTTTTATCTTTCGTGTAAAAATGCTCCTCCACTGCCGCCTTCAATGCTTCATCGTCAGAAAATTTATTTCCACGCAGATCCTTTTTAAGATTGGGGAGCAAAAAGAAGTCGCTGGGGGCTAAGTCCGGACTATACGGTGGGTGAGTAACAGTTTTAAACCCACATTCAACAATAGCTGCCTTGGCAATATGAGCAGTATGGACGGGGGCGTTGTCATGCAGAAGCAGAATACCTTTGGTTAACTTTCCTCGCCTCTTTTCTTTAATTACATCCTTTAATTGACGTAGAATGTTAGCGTAGTACTGTCCTGTGATATTTACACCTTTTTCTTTATAATCGATTAGTAATACTCCTTCACAATCCCAAAATATCGTGGCCATGACCTTGCCAGCTGAAGGGATGACCTTCAACTTCTTGGGATGAGCTGAACCCTTAATGTGCCACTGCATGGACTCTTGTTTACTCTCTGGGTCATAATGATGAACCCAGGTTTCATCTCCAGTAACTATTCTTTGCAGCACCTCATCAGGATTTTCACCGCACAGGTCAATAAAATCGGAACAACAAGCTACACGCATGTCTTTTTGAAGCCGAGTCAGCATTCGCGGAACCCATCTTGCACTTACTTTTGACATATTAAGATGGTCATGTATAATATCATGTACGGTACCAATAGAGAGATTGGTTACTTGTGCTATAGATTTTACCTTCACTCGACCATCTTCCAATATAAGTTTTTCCACTTTATCAATATTTTCTTGTGAAGTAGCTACTACAGGCCGGCCAGGTCTAGGGTCATCTTCAATACTCTCCCTTCCGCGTTTAAACTCGCTTGACCACTTTTGAATGGTAGATAAAGAAGGAGCAGACTCACGGTAAACACAATCCATTTCCTCTTTTATGGTTTTTTGATTTTTACCCTGTTTTGTCAAGAATTTTATCACGCATCGATGTTCTAATTTAGTTAACATTGTCAATTCGCACAGGATGTTCATGTTTGTTCAGCAATTGCAGAAAAACAAAAGACTATCTTGGTTCGAATTATACTTTTTTTTAATGTCAATGAATAAACCTTAGCGGCCAGTAACGAAAGAAATTTTAGAAGAGGTCGTAAGATATCAATACCGAGAATATTTTGAACGCCCCTCGTACTTACTTAACCTTATAGTTCGTTTTTTTAGCATTAGAAATATGGTAAACAATCTTGATGTGTCTTTTAATTGAAAGACATATTTTAAAAATAAGTTACGGTAAATATGTAACAATTATGAATCTAATACGATCTTTCATAGTCTTCTGCTTTCATAAGTAATAGTTATTGATTTTTACAGTACATATGGGGCTACTTTTCCGCACTAGTGCGTAAAATAGCACTTTTCGTGCGTATGTCGAAACTTTAAAGTGCCATATGTACTGTAAAACGTTGTTCGATACACGTGCGAATAAGTAATTCGCAACTCGTGTCGATTTAAAACACTCCCTTCGGTCGTGTTTTAATTTATCGCCACTCGTTTCGAATTTCCTCTTTTTCGCACTTGTATCGAAAATAACTATTAAAAAGTGTTTTTCAATTAAAAGACATGTCAAAATAGCTTACCTTCTTTCAAGTTCTTTCTAATGCTAAAAAAAAACGAACTTTAAATGCTCGTGATTTTTATACAATTCTCTAAATAATGATGGAAGCCGAAGCAAATGCCGACCAAAAAAAAGATGATGAGATTACGCATAATTATTGTAGCGATATAAAGGAGCTATTAGCAATATGCCATGGCAGAAAAGAGAGGAGGGCCTTTGCCTAGAACTGGGGTGTCCCAATACAGGCCTCGTAGACAACATGCCAATCGCTAACGCTCCGTAGCGAACGAAACGCAACTGTCACTATCACACTAATATGGAAGAGATGACGTTTCTCTCCTTTTTGATTTCAATAATACGGAAAATTTCAATGTAAAACTAACACAAACCTTAAATAATATAAATGAATGGATGCGCGACCATAATTTAACAATAAATACAAATAAAACTAAATTAATACAATTTTATCCTCATCAAAGAACGCCTCTACAATTAGAATTATCACTAGATAACACGGACATTGAAGAAGTAGAGCATTTAAAACTCCTAGGTGTTACTCTAGATAACAATATCAACTGGAAAACTCACATCGCATGCGTTAAAACGAAAATATCTGAGTTTCTGTACGGACTCTTTACGCTCCGAAAGACAACAAACTTTGGTACAGCACTGTCAGCTTACTATGCTTTTACACAGTCTTGGCTACGTTACGGGATTGTAATATGGGGCGACAGTACAGATGCACACGACATATTTGTTATGCAGAAAAAATGCGTTCGTGCATTGGTGGGTATCCAAGAACCCAATAGCTGCAAGCCACATTTTTTTGAGCACGGCATACTTACGCTACCATGTCTTTATATTTTAGAATTATGTATTTATGTCAAAAAAACATACACTTGTTCAAACAGCTGCCAAATCGAAGGCTAAAATACAAACTTGAGCTACCCGCGCCTAAATTACAAATATATAGGAAAAGCCCTCTTTATGCAGCAGCTAAATGCTACAATCATATTCCAGACTTTATAAAGGCAGAGGAAAGGGATACAATAAAAGATTGAAATGGTTCCTTGCGAGAAAAGTGTATTATTCTGTTAATGATTTCTTCGCAGATAGCTTTAATATGTAATTTATTAGTTCTATTTATATAATTTAATACGATGCTACTTTTTGTGCTTTATTGCATGACATATGTAAATATTATAAATCTTAGTTTAAGGAAATGTTTGTCATACCCTTTTAGGGTCCATGAGGTACTTACTTGTATAAATGTTGTAACATCTCTTGTTGTAACCATGGTGCAATAAATAAATGATTGATTGATTGATTGAGAGTGATAGAGAGACACAAAGCGATTCGATGGCGAAGCGATAGCGATTGTCACCTTGGCTAGGCCGCCAGGTTTGTGTAAATAACAGGCTATAAACATATGGAAGAAAAATAATAGGTAAATACAGCTAGAAATACACGTCAGGATCTTAGTAGTAATCCGCGATCTCTCCCCAGCTTTTCCAAACTCAAATGTATTTTGATAAAAATGTCGGTTGTTCCATAAGACCGAGTAGGTGTAAGTATGTAGGTACCAGAGAGGAAGCGGGTTTTATTGGAGAGCCAACGGCCGTGCGGCCATTGTGTGCGGATTAAATCATATTTCGAAGAATAACCGGAGGAAATTGTATGTTACACCACGCACAGTGTGGACTTGGACTATTTAACGCATTCATTGCCAGCGCGAGCTACGCGCTACTTTTGTTGTAGCCAACAGCGCTTTTTCCGCTTATAGTAGCGAAAATCGCCTACGAATGAAGAACCCGCCTAGCGGGTCTCGCAGTGATTGTATTAATACCCACATTAAATTTTAATCTGTTAAATATCAGCCTTTAACTCTGTAAAGTTTTTGGCAAAAATTTCATTTTTGGTACAAGCTTCTATCGCTGACTGTAGTTTTCTTACGACAGACAACTAATACTCATCGAGACTATTCTAAAAACCTCTAACACAATTAGGTTGCGTTGTTTCATCACAGAGTTCCTATGGCCACCTCCTGTCTCCATCATCAGATCAGCTCGATGGTACCATAATATTGCATTGTCACCCGAATTACATACATGTGTATGCAAAATTTCAGCTCAATCGGAAACCGGGAAGTGGATCAAATTTAACTTATGTAACTTAGATATACTTATTAAGGGCCGGTTGCAACAAACCGTCTGTTAAACATCATCGTGGTTCGTTCAATTTTGCTTGCATAAAGAGTTTAACAATTCTCTATGGGATGACAGCCGCTAAACTGATAAACTTAACGTTGATCAGTTCGTTGATTGTTGTGTATGGTGCAGTGCAAGTGCAACTCGTTCTTAGTTTAATCTATATAGCTATAAATTAAATACAATCTATATGCATTACTAAATAGTAATTCTATGGAACTTGCTAACTATGTAAACAAACCGCCATATTAAAATTGTCTCTGAATGTCAATTTACTAGTGACTTTTGTTTACACCGTTAGCAAGTTCCATTGAATGACACTTTAATATTTAGTACCTACTGTTTTGTACTGTATCATTGTATATAGTGATAATTACATGTTATTACATAGATACATATTCTGCAGATAACTGAAGGGGTTATTGGACGATTCAGGTTTGTCATTTAGGTACGTAAAAGTCATGATTATTTACGAATATATGAGGTGTCAATGCCTCGACAACAATAACAATAATAAAATACGAATTTAAAGATGTATTTTAATAACCTTAATGTTTATTAACCTTAACCCTAACCTTAACAATCATTTTACGTTGAAACTTTTGCTGCCTTCATATAGGTACTTAGTAAAATAAAGTGAAACAAAACTAACCAAAAAGCAAAACTAAAAGGTTGGGTTGCCTCGTCGTAACGTATTTTTAATCTTACGAATACGAGAGAGACGGACATCATGGCATGAGACTTCATATATCAGGTACCTAAAAGATTATTTTGTTGTACGAACTCATAACCATTTTTTGAGCCTTATTTTTTTAGAGAACATAAGTATTTTATCTAAGCGCAAATCCGGTATTTAAAAAAATATATTTAAAAAAGTACATAACTGGATAAATAAGTGTTAGGTTAGGTTAGGTTAGATCAGATCGTTATTTCGAAATTTTACGCCTATCTGGACATTTAAGTAGGCATTAAATCTTAATTTTAGTACTTAAAATATCTAATTCTGTAATCAAATAATATCTATTAAACGTAATTAATGGAGCTGATCCTGAAAGAACTAAAACTAGGAGAAAAAACTCACAAAGACAAAAAATTCTGCAGCTTCGTAAATAAACAACCCTAAAAAACCACGATGCAAATGTTTGAGAACCACTAATATTTAAATTACACCGGGCCCATTCATCGGGCTCTCCAGCCAAGCTACCGAGTTTCAGCCTCCTGCGGCAAATATGATTAAAACAAATGTAAATATCCTTAATGATAGCGAAAAACGTGAATTATCCATATTTTTCTTTAAAAATAGATATTCATATTTATGACCACAACATAAAATAAAACGTGCGGTTTCCTGTATTTGCTTTATAAAGCACGCTATCAGTTCAGAGCGAGCTGAGAATGATAACAGCTGTAATTGTAAATCTGGAGATTGTGGTTCAACTTAAATATTGGCAATATGCGAAAAAGACGTAGTCGGGGACCTAAAAAGGTAGGTAGGTAAGACCCCGGACCTCCAGTGTGGTATAGAATATTTTTTACAGTACATATGGCCCTATTTTCTCGCACTAGTGCGTAAAATAGCACTTTTCGTGTGTATGTCATAAGTTTAAAGGGCCATATGTACTGTAAAACGTTATACTCCCTTCGGTCGTGTTTTAATTTATCGCCACTCGTTTCGAATTTCCTCTTTTCCGCACTTTTGTATCATAGATTTTAGATTTAGATTTAGATATTTATTCTCATAATATGAAATTACATTATAAATTATGCTAAACTAATCTACATGAATTTATATTATGATCGTCATTAACATTAACATGATATTATTTATTAGATACAAATTAAAAATGTCTTAAAAATAATCAATCTTCTGTCAACAATTTTATCAATTCATGTCAAAACAAAATACGGGAATAACTAAGTACGAGTATCTCTTAATGATCGTCATGTTCTAAATACAATAAATATGGTATACATTACGTTGAATATCAATAAATGAGAACATGTCAAATTTACACGATTCAATTTACAATTTCAAATGTCAAAGTCATATACTCATTTACTGAATAAAGTGGATTATTCAATAAAAGGACCCTCAGTTGACGTTCAAATATTTCGTCAGATGTTTCCATTCGTAATTCAGCGGGTAGACGCTCGTAGTATGTCGGGCCGATTACTCGCGGGTTTTTGCATGAAAGTGCCATGCGTCGCGGCACTGTTCTGAGTCTCCCCGTGGATCTGATTAATTTGCCCGTGACCTCAACACGTTTAAACTGTGGCAGGTTTTTTCTTACGAACATCAATACTTCGAATATGTAAAGTGTCATTCAATAGAACTTGCTAACTATGTAAACAAACCGCCATACTAAAATTGACACTGAATGTCAAATTACTAGTAACTTTTGTTTACATAGTTAGCAAGTTCTATTGAATGACACTTTATAGTGAGTAGTGCGTCATTATTCGATTTTTCTTAAATACTTCCTTACAAGGGTGCCTGGGTTTAACTCCTGCCAGTAACCGTATCGCACGTTTCTGGAGTATTAATACGCGATTTGCATCCGTGGAATTGCCCCAAATAACCGTACCATATGACATCAACGAGTGAAAATGCGAGAAATATACGGCCTTCAGTGACTTCCTAGATATTAGTGGTTGTAGTTTTTTTATGGCAAAAATAGCACTACTATTATTAACTATTATTAACTACAAACGAAACTCGAGATTGAATGAACTTTTTAAGCGTTTTTTAAGCTGCGTCCAGATAGATACTTCAGTTTGCCTGAATGGGTCACATTAGGAACTGAATTTTATGTGACCCATTCAGGCAAAGTAACATGGGTGCACGATACTTTAATATTTTGCGTTTAAAAATAATAAAAAGCCTCAATCCAGACGACGACGATTTCTATATTGAAGAAAGTTGCGTGTATACTTATACTGTGTGCTTGCCTGCTATATTAGTGTATTACTCGTATTTGCCTTCTATATAGCTAGTACCTCAGCGAATTAAAGAGCCACATAAATACAGTAAATTGTGTTAAGTCTATAATTTACTTGTCATATCCTAGGGGCTGTTTAAGACGAGATGAGGTCCTGACTGCAGTTACGCTTGATTAGCTCTGAATCGACGCGGCTTTCTATAATACCTATTGTCAAACTGTCTCAGAACAAGAAGGGTATATGTCCTCTTGCATGCATAGGAGTTATGACGTATTGTAATACTGTCGTAGGACAACAAGGGCGTATGTGGGTTGGACATGGGTGGTGGATATAACAGTCTGAATTGGATTCAAAGATGGGATCAGATAGATAGTTCTTTATAAATTGTCAATAAATATTATTGTAATGATAGCATACTCTTAACATACCTGCATATTGATAACGATAGCTTTTGGGCCTATAACGGATATCAGTTGGTCACAAATAAGGTCAGTCATAGTCATGTAATTTATAAGGTCAATGAAGGTAGATGTCCATCTTGCCGCTAGCCCGTCTTGTACCTACTTCCCTATTCTAGTCCTCAAGTATGTTATGGATGTGCATGCATAATGCATTCATTATAAAACGGATTTTCAACACGATGCGAATTGCATAATTTATTACTGTATAACTATTTGTTGCATTTTTCAACCGCAATACGTGATATACTTACAAGATTTAACCTCTACGCAGTGAACGGAGACAAAACATATCCGTTCACTGCCTCTACGGTTAAACAACCAGCGAACTTATTACTGACAATAAGTTCAATAGTAATTGTAGCAATCATAATATTCATAATGTCTCAGGATCTCGAACAGCATGGACCTCCTGACGATAGCCACTCTCACAGTTGCAGTAATACTGTACTATCACTTTACAATCACTTTTAATTATTGGAGAAACCAAAATGTTCCCGGACCCAGGCCAATACCAATTTTCGGGAACACTTTGAAGTTTGTTTTAGCTTCAACTTCATTGGGCGTTATATTGAAAAAAATATACGACGATTATCCGACGGATAAAGTGGTGGGACTTTTCAGAATGAGAACACCGTGTCTCTTAATACGCGACCTGGATATTGTGAAACATGTCTTGATTAAGGAATTTCATGTTTTCTCGGACCGTGGTGTCTCATTTAGCAAGGAAGGGCTGGGAACAAACCTGTTCCATGCCGACGGAGAAACATGGAAAGCTCTGAGACATCGCTTCTCGCCCATGTTCAGCAATCAGAAACTTAAGAACATGATGTACTTGCTCCATGATCGAGCTGATAAGTTCATGGAATATTTAAGTGAGGTGACAGCCGTAACTCCCCAGCACGATGTGCACGGACTAATGAAAAAATACACGATGTCTACGATATGGGCGTGCGCATTCGGATTCGATATCGACACTTTTCAAGAAGAAATACACGCCACTTTGAAGAAGATCGACCAGGCTATATTTAACCGTAATTTGAAAGTCGAGTTTGAAATGATGTACCCTGGTCTACCTAGAAAACTCAAAATGGAGATATTTCCGAGGCTCGTGCACGACTTCTTTAAAGATCTCGTCGGAAAAGTAATCACTCAAAGAAAAGGAATACCGTCGACTAGAAACGACTTTATGGATTTGCTTCTACAAATTAAGAATAATAAAGAACTTCAAGGAAGATCCGGCGATGCAGAAGATGAAACCGTAGAAATAACTAATAGTATAATAGAAGCTCAAGCATTTGCGTTTTATGTAGCTGGCTATGAAACATCGGCGACCACCATGGGGTTCATGTTATACCAACTAGCACTGAACCCTGAAATACAGGAGAGATTAAGGAAAGAAGTAGATGAGTACCTTCAAAGACACGATGGCCGAATAGAAGTGGACACCTTAACAGAATTGACATATATGGACCAGGTTTTTAACGAGACCCTTCGAATGTACCCGATTGTAGAACATTTACGACGAAAAGCACAAACCGATTATGAGTGTCCGGGTACTAATATAAAAGTGTCTAAGGGACAACTAGTGCTTATATCTGTTTGGGGGATTCACCACAATGAGTTGTACTACCCGGAGCCGGAAAAGTTTAATCCTGATAACTTCTCTCCGGGAAACATCGCTAGTCGGCATCCCTGCGCGTACCTTCCGTTCGGTGTTGGACCGCGCCATTGCATTGGTAAGTACGTAAACCAAATAAATCTAGCCAAAAAAAAAACACGTAAAATGTTGCCAAGACGAAACAATAAGGCTCGCACTGGCAAAAAGTTATCAGATCTCATGTAGAGCCAAGCTTCTAACTCTACAAGCCCTAACTTCACACACTCTATACCATAGTCAAAACATGTGGCTTAGACAGAGTCGCACCATAAGGGTTCCTTTTGTACCTTTTTGGTACGGAACCCTAAAAAGGCGGCTCGATGTTGATAGATGTAATTTCCCTCCTAGTCAACCACAACGAAATTAATTCCTATAAAATATTTAAACAAAAATCAACCTTCTTTTCGTACTATGGTTCACTATGGCTAGGTATGAACTTGTGGAGGTACTTTGTGACTTTTGCTTGTCACCTGACGAAATAACCGCAAACACCACTGATCACAAATAACATGCACGTGAATCACAATCAGCTGTGAATATAAGTAATTCGCCGGTATACTGCCACAATCTGCATAGTGACACAGTGATGACTCATTCGTCACCAGACTCACCGGTCGAGCGGGGCCGCTGCACCTGCGATAGATAACGTGCCCGCTACTACGAGTATAGGTAACAGCCATATTCGAACTTTAACCCCTCGTATGCTGCCTGTCAAATTTGATCATTGAAAAAGTGACCTTGACATTTACAACAATAGATTAAAATTCCCACGCACGGATCCGTGTCTAAGCATACGAGGGGTTAAGATACGTCAAATAACTAGAGATTGAAACGATATGGATTGTATATGTCAGTGTCAAACAAGTGTCAAAAGTGACGCGTTTGTTTGAAAAAACGTCACTTTTGACACTTGTTTGACACTGACATATCCATTCCATATCGTTTAAATCTCTAGTATTTGACGTATCTTAAAGTTCGAATATGGCCGTAAGTACTTATGCACAATAATAATGCAACGCAAAAAGCATTTGCTGAAATTGCAGGCGTTGGAGAATGGAAGCTCCCTCAAAGGTCACAAAATGAGCATTCTTCTAATATAATATTTAAAACCTTCGCGTTTTGAACACATATTAACTCACATTTATAGACGGGTCTAACGCGAAATTTATTCAATTACCTTTATATACCGACGTTTCGACACAGGTTTCACTGGTCATGGTCGCGGCCAACTAAAGTCTCAGCAAAATGTCAAAACAGAGATTTGTGCAACTACCCGACGAAAAGTGTATGAAAAAGTGTGTGCGTGGATATTGTGAGTGTTGCGTGTCGGACTATTGACAATAATTAACATTATGTGTAGTGGATGGTTTGAAAATGTGATGTCTACCCCAAACTTTTTCATACACTTTTCGTCGGGTAGTTGCACAAATCTCTGTTTTGACATTTTGCTGAGACTTTAGTTGGCCGCGACCATGACCAGTGAAACCTGTGTCGAAACGTCGGTATATAAAGGTAATTGAATAAATTTCGCGTTAGACCCGTCTATAAATGTGAGTTAATATGCATTATTCTAATATTAGGGTGAAATAAGTAATAAGACTTTGAATCTTTTCCAGCAACACGATTCGCGCTAGTCCAGTCGCGTGTATGCATCATCAGACTACTCTCCAGGTTTAGGCTGGAAGCTGGCAGCAACACTGCTCTAAGCGTCTCTTACGACCCACGCCGGATACCCCTCACTCCTGACAAGCCGATCTACGTGAACTTCTACTCGAGGAAGGACACAAGATCGAATGCCTAAGTGGCGAGCGTCCACAGCGAAAATTACGGCGGCGCGTGCAACGTGGCGTCAATCGGTCAAGGGATTCGAGCAGCGCGTGAACTTCAAACTTTTAGAAATACTGTCTAACGTAAACATGTTTTATATTTTTTGTGAGTAGGTACGTACCCATTGTTAAATTGTAATATCGAACTTATTAACCGCAATAACGCTTCTGATTTTAGCTATTTGATAATAAACTCTTCGACAAACAAACCTTAATGCGGAAAGCTTTAATTTAATTAAAAAATTATGACAAATACGTTAATTATGCAAATCTCGATCCTATAATATTTCCTCAAAACAGAGTCAAATCTCAAAAACAAAAGCTAAAATCACCAATAAACTGAAACCTGCAATATCAACTTTCAGACCCAGTACTTAAAGCTGAAATTAAATGTTGCTGAAAATGTAACAAAGGTCGTTTTCACTATGAAATTTCCAAGTATAAAATGGCTTTTCGTAACCCGTTTACCACAATAGGGGTGGATTTACATCCCACTCGAGAAATACATTGGCGAGCATGACAATCTAAAATTCTAATTGTCTTGGATTAAAGATGGCGAAGATTCTAGAGATTTCAAGTACTACATACTTGGGGTTTGCTGTGGATCGGCTTGCAGACTTGAGGTTTTGGTGTATAATTTTTTGTTTTAACATTTTTGTGGCACTGTTTGTATGGATGTAAGAAGTAGCATGTCAATCATTATTTGATCTGACAAAAGAATTTAGATGCCAAGGCTACACATCCACATCTCTTCTCCGCTAATCCAGCTGATTAAAACCAATGCTATTGGTTGATTCCCGCCTGTCTCCTCTCCTCTCATGGAAAGGCAGCCTAATGGGTGCCAAACTCTGCAAGTAATCAGATAAGTAAATAACTTAGGATACTTGTCAAATGCAGCTTAAGACTCGACTTGACTAGTACATAGTTATCACAATCCATATATTTTTGAAAAGTTAGCGCGATATTTGTACCAAATTCTCAACAGTTTCAATGAACAGAAAATCTGCGCCAGCTTTCATGAAGTATGATACAATAATAATCGTTTGTGTAAATAAATACCTAATAGTTACCTATGTGAAAAAAAATACAAAAATATAGGTACTTGAATAAATAGGTGTACTGGTACTACCATCTAAATAGTATAGGTAATATCTATACTTCGTTATAGTTAAGTACATATAGGTATAGGTAGATACTTTTACTCGCACTGCCAAAAAGAGCTAGATTTAAATACATACAAACGTAATAGCATTCAGATTGTATTAAGAGCCTTTGCATATTTCGCCATTAATAATTAGGGAAGTTGTACGGCGAGGCAGATGCGATTTATTCCGATTTTCAGATTCACGGAGCCGAAGTCAGCGGCTTGGAGGGGTGGGGCGTCAGTTCACCAACGAGTATTTCTTAAAACCTCTTAGGGCCACTTGCACCATTCACTAACCCGGGGTTAACTGGTTAAACCTGAAGTTTCCATGGTTACTAGTACAATTTAACACCGGGTTAACGGTTTAACCAGTTAACTTCAGGTTAGTGGGGCGGTGCAAGTCGCGCTTAATTGTACGGCGTACGACCGAGAGCGCTTGAATGCTAACAAATATAGCTGTCTCGGTGCCAACTACAACCATAGGTTGGAGCGAGACAGCGATTGTACTTTTCGTTCTCACTTATGGTTTTCGCTTTAGCCGAAGCCATTCGCGCAGTGTCGTGGCCAGGCCGTTAGGCTGTGGGGCAAAAATGCGCGTAGGCTCCACAGGGAGCTCGGTAGGCGGTTGAGGGAGGTAAACAATTTTGCGTCCCTTACTTTGGCTGTTTGTAAGTATAAATAAATAACAATATTTGTTTATTTTTACACATAAGTATTTGAAAGAAAATCTAGTTCACATCGGTGCAGTGGCATTCCCGCAAAAAAATCAGTTTCCCTCTATTTTGTATGCCCCGCCCTCTAAGATATGTCTTACAGTGTGCTGCATGCACTGCAGTGCAGCTACTCGTAATAGTCGCAATGTTCGTCCATCCACTATAGGAGCTCATTCCGCATTATAGTCGTTGATCGAAAACGCCAATCGAAAACCTAAATAATTTACGGAAATAGTCACGTAACTTTACGTATCATCTGTCATCCCGACCCATTTATCTTTCCGTTATGCGTTTGTCGATGTACGATTGTCATCTTGGCTAGTTCCTCTGATAAGACAAGGTATTGATATGCTCCATGCGCTGCAGTGGTATTTCGGCAAGAGTAATTTTCTTTCCGCGATCCGCTATAAGTAAGGCCCCACTCATTCCGCCCCAGCGCGCCGCGCGCTCCACTGCGCTCGCGACGCCGCCTTATAAGATTTGTCTAAAGCATTTACAGAATTACGGTTAAGATATTTACTAGCGGGATATCTGTGCACTTGTATGCAGTTTAACACGAGGTTAAATAGATAATGGTTTTAAAAATATAATGCCATTGGGTCAGAAAATAAAACATTCACTGCAAGGTCCTTCATTTTTCAAATTTAAAGGCAAAATACACAAATAAAAGACCTGTGATTGTAATATCTATAAAATTGTGAATTCTTAAGCGAGCTTTGTAATTCGCATAAAAAACGTAATAGGTACCTACATCAAAACAATGCGCTTGCATAGAAAATGAGGCAATCGCCTCGCTACGCTTATGGGTCAATTTTTTTATACCACGTCGTCGGTGGCAAACAAGCATTTGGCCCGCCTGATGGTAAGCAGTCACCGTAGCCTATGGACGCCTGCAACACCAAAGATATTACATGCGCGTTGCTGACCCTTCAAAAACCTGTTGCAGACTCCTTATTGAAGAACCCCATACTGTCAATGCATTCGGATAGTATCATAGATAAATATAGGTAAATATCGACAGCAAAGCTTCCGAAGCCTCAAAACCGTGATTGGCTAATACAAGACAATGGCGGCTGTGATGGACGTTGATTAATGTCTGTCTGTCGCGGAAAAACTTGTGTTCTGCGCACAGGGGAGCCATGGACACGGCAGATAAAATAATGGATGGGCTATGCGTACGGGGAGACCAATTCCAACTTATATTTGTCAGTCGCATGTGCATTTAGAAATGACACTAAAATCAAGGTTGAACTAACATACTTCAAATAGTGATATATTTTTTTAAGGTAGTACAGGTAGCTAACCCTTCTTCTCAAAGCTATGTTGAAATGTTTATTACCTATATTCACATTTTTTTTAATTTTTGAACCGTGCCTAGGTACCATGTAGTTTAACACTTCCGAATGATTGAAACTGAGATTTTAAATGCAATCTAAACTAAGTAACACAAAGTTATTTATGATTTTGGTTTTGCAAACATTGATAGTATAAACGACAGTCTTTATAAACAAATCCGTTGAAACCTAAGTCATTTCAGCAGGAAAGCACTTTAACTGACTGTTAGTAAATCATAATATATCTCATAAAAGTACCTTTTCAGTTTTAATTAGAAATGTATTACCAAAAACCTGTTACCAGTTGCAACAACATATATATCCTCTATCGTAAAAAAATTATAATCTAAATAAGTAGGTAAGTCCCCAGAATATCAGATAAGTAAAAAATATTAAAAATAATATAAAACTAAAACATAAAGCCTTCTCCACGGCACTGGTGTCGCGACATTTGATCCCGGCGACATCTGGCGGAAGTAATGGATTTTTTCAGTTAGCTGAAGGTGAAAATTTAATCCGCGATAAGTGACGAAAAAACGCGCCTACAAAGGTTACGTCAAAATTGGATTTTACGCTGTTTACAGGCGTATGGTTTTATGTCATATATTTTTTCAGGATGTGCGACAGGTGATATCAAATTACGATAGGGAGTGATTATTCCTATTCATATCGAAAAAGGGGCAAAAATGCGTTGTTGGTAATAGGTAAATACGCATGGCAAAACCTTTAGAAATACGTAGTTCTATTATATAAATATTATAGGACAATAAGTTGATTTAAACTTACTTAATACTTTAGTTGCAAAGCGGACCCCAGGCTCCCATGTGCCGTAGCAAAATGCCGGGACAACGCGAGGAAGATGATGATTTTGATTTAAACTAACACGCTTTTTACTGATAATTATTAAGTACCTACAGATTGAGTTTTAATCATTATTATCAGTTCCACAGTACCTAACGATGACGACGATATATATAATTTATAACTATAAATATAAATCCTTACATATTTATGTAGAAAACATGTATAATAACTAACAAACACTCTAAATGTTGTAATGGTTGTAAATATTCAAATTTTATACCCGTTCTCTCTAAAACAATTATTTTAAATTTCATAATTTAGCACGTGAAGGTGCGCACGCACATATACAATTATCCGTATACCGTAAGGTCCGTAAGTGTGCACCTAAATCTCAAATCCAATATACAGACACTGCAAGTTTAAACTTTTCAAAGTTAACCCGTACTTAACTGCGACACAAGGAGTCGTCAGCAGGCAAATAGTTGAGCAGTTAGGGGGTTAATACTTGAGCCGGGTTGAAGGGAAGTTTGCCCGGGGACTACGAGTATTCTGGGGCGATTGACATACGATACACAAATGCGTAGGTAAGTAGTCTTTTGTACTTGATAATCTGTACTTTATGTACTTACTATGTTTATCAAATTATCACGTTACAGCGAGCTGCAAAATTGCAGCTGAGAGAACAACCGGGGAGGCTATTACGTACATACTTAAAACAATTATTTATTGGTCTTTTTAAAGTACATGGGTTTAATAAATACTTATTTATGTATTTGAAATATTACTTTTACTTAGTTAAGTAAATGCACAAAACTTAAGTAAGTCTGTTATTTTTGTTAAGATGAAATAATTTAGCTAATAATAAAAGCTTCGCTGGAAAACTAAAAAAATCATCTTTAAACCAACAAAATAAGACAAATATGCAACATAATACCTATCGCGTCTTACAATTAAACTTTCGTCAGACCTAAATTATTTTCACTAACTCAGAATCTTGTCCAATTTCCATGCTTCTTGCCAGTTCAGCTGCCAACGCCACATAACAATGAACTATGCGAACACCGCCTCCTGTACAGAACGACTCAACTGACATACATGCCCAACTGACATACAACGTTTTGAGGCTGGGGTGTCGGCAAACGAGATTGCAATGGGCAAACTTCGTCCCTCGAAGTACTTTATTCCAAACTGCGTAAAGTTACTGTGTAATGTTTTATACTCGTAATATGGTTTTGATATACTTTCTTGTTTTTATGGGTTACAACAAAGTGTAGTTTAGGTTTAAAGAAAGCTTATTTAAGGAGAATTAAGTTGTACAGTCGCCATCAGATATATTGGAGCGGCCAAGGTGGTCACAAATATCTGAACTCGCCTCTATTATCAAGGCGCTTGATTGCGTGTTCATATATTTAGCACCTCGGTCGCTCCAATATGGCGAAATATGGCGACTAGGTGGGTAACTATTTAAAAATATTTTTCTTGTTTTGTACATGTTAAAGACTCAATGCTTTTCTGTAAATCATGCCGTAATGTGTAAGTAAGTATAGCGAAAAATTACGAAAATAAGCATTTAAAAATAAAGATAAAGAAGAAAGCGTCACGGAGGAAATAAATCTAGGCATGTACAGCTATTTACCTACTAAAACTATTGCATAAATAGCTCCTGATTATGTTTCGCAGTTATTGTTTGAGATATATAGGTTTAGAAATGACAAATCATAGCTACCTACTGATCTTTTAGAATTCTAAAGTCACTGACAAATCACCGAGACAATCTTAAAGTAATTATACTTCGGAAATTTTCCGCCGACAAACGGTGGCCGTCGATATTTTACTACCTATATTAAGTTAGTTCCTACATGTTATGGTTTACACTTATATTTGACAAAGATGGATTGTAATGTCAAATGTCTTAAAATATAAAGCTTATGAAAAGCAACGTGTTTATAGGAACTCAGATAGCTATATGAAAATAACCAAACATTGTTGAAATCACAACCAAAACTAAAACTACATCCTGTTACAACAACTATTGAAGAATCGAGTGCCTAAATTCCAAGTAAAAGCTATAGTTACAACATAGGCTTAAGCGATTTATACTTGTGTTTTAGCAAATTCCATACATATTCACATACAGGTCAATAATTCACATTACTTATTCTAACGGATCTTTATAAAATCCGGGCCAAAACAAAAGTTACCAAAACTCGTAGTTACTAAACTCCAACCCACAAGTTAGTTAAGAGTTATTATAGAAAAGACGAATAAACTTAAAAAAAACTCCAGCTTCGAATTTAATCACCGAAGTAGATGTAGCTTAACGGTAATACAATATGCGGAGGCCTTTGCTACATTTTGATATCGGAATGTCAGTTCGAATTGGCCTCGCGGTAAAAGCTGACTAACTTCTGTCTTTTCAACACATGGCGCTGTTTAGGGCCATTTAGTTACATTATTAGGCAAAAATATTTTCAATGCCGCGGTCTGGACGCAAGCGGCTTACAACGCGCTACAAACCTCAATTAGCTAATAATCGTTTGTCCTTATCTGTCATTTGACTTATGTATTTGTAAGAAAGGGATAAAACATTATTTAACTATATCAAGCCCGTAAAGTTGTATGAATAAGGGGGTTAGACTTTACGCCTCTTCTATACGTTCAGTAAGTCTTTGCTGTACCTACAGCCAAACTACTTTAGAGCTTGCAGGTTTACCGAGACTTTGCTCGTCTCGAGTGAGACTCGTGCGCATTGACGCAGACATTTCAAGCCTCGACAACTTTCAGCGCCGTATAACGCTATATAAAAGGTCTCGGTGAAAGAACCCGTGTCAGTGGGTTTTTTGCTGACGTTTCACGTGGTTTTGTGGCACTGGACGATCAGTTAGAGAACAGTAGGAAAATAGTATATGTATAACGGTTGTGCTAAGAAAATCGATTGTTTTTCGATTTCAATTCTGTTCTGCCAATTGTGATAAGCTCTGTCAGTAAGCGCGAAGTATAAGTCTAGATACGAAAACCTGTGTAGTTACGAAAATGGGTGTAAATATGATTTAAATTATAAGGAGCACTAGGAAGCGACTTAAGCGTATTAATTGAATCATTAATAAGCTCCAAGTAGTTTCGTTACTAAGCAAAGTTTGTAAGGTCAGTGTCTGTAAAACGTATTAATTTAGGTACGTATTAAACTAGTGACATATTTTCCGGTTACTTGATAGTGTTTTTGTGCAAATGCATCGGTGCGCTAAATACTTAAGTTTAGATTAATTTACTTCATAATATTACAATATAAATTATATTCTAGTCTAATAAAAACTAAAAAAGTAAAATAAACTGTTAATAACTTTTCCCTGACAATGTTTCACTTCATTCAATTTTGGTGATACCCATGACTACTTGTACTCATGAGCGTAATGTTTTTGTAGTAGCAGAAATAGTTCAAAAGGATACATGATGGTATTTCTTTTTTTTCCTACTAATGACAGTACATAATTAAAAGCTTAAATTGATTGAATGTCCGCGTGTTCACGTTATCCTCGCACAAAAATAATTATTTGCAATTTAAAATGGAAATTATCCAGGCCTATTTTGTTAAACTTCAATCTTCCCTTACATAGAGTGCCTATTTATAAAATACATTTCTATGCATTAATGTGTAAAATCTAGCTAATAAATATAAATAAATATTATGTAAAATTTAGCTAATTCTATAGCCACGGCTGTCTATAAATAACTACTCGATAGATAAACGTGGGGGCAAGTAGGCTATTCATTCCCAAGTCGCGTAGGGTAATGTATATTCTAATATATTTTTGGGACTTTTCGTGTCTACCGGCCCGTGCGGCCTGCGGTCCGACGAGGGAGGGACCATTTTGGCATGTCGATGTTTTAATAATTTTATTTCGCCTTAAAAATATACATAATCTTAATATAATCCATATCATGGATCTGTTACCATTTATTAGTGTTCAGTGCGAGTTAATTCTGCTACTAAACTCTAAATCTAAACAGCAAATGTATTAGAGCTCGCTGTAAACACTATTAATTAGGTACTTAGTGTTTAGTGCGAATAAGGCTTCCCAAATTCTTATACCGGCTCAATATTCTAGAGCTACATAGCACTAAAGGCTCCACCTTGTAAATTTAAAACTTTGTAAAAGCTTTGATCATTTACAAGGTAGTCACAATCTATCCAAATAAGGCCTACTTTCCCCTCTGGGTCGGAATTGGAAGGTCAGATGGCAGTCGCATTCGTAAAAACTAATAGTGTCAATTCTTGGGATTAGTTATCAAGGCCCCAGGCTCCCATGAGCCGTGGCAAAGTGCCGGGATAACGCGAAGAAGAAGAAGGTTAATAAAAATTAATTATTCATTTGTAAAAAGGCCAAACATCCACTCTATCCATTTCCGTTACCTATTTAACTATTTGCCTCCTCAATTTATATACCTCCTGTCGAAATATTAAATAGGACGTATAAAATCGAACGTAACACCAAATAAAATCTACCGATAACTTTTAATCCTCTTCGCCCCATCCCTAGCCAGCCCCGTATTTACCCTGCACCTCGCCGGTTCATCTTCACGTTTTCCCCTCTTTTTACCGGAAACGAAAAAAAAAACGGGATACCGCTGTAGTAATGAGAGTAAAAAAAAGCTAAAGATCGCTCCCCATTTGGAAATGTAGCTGTCCTGCTGAATGGGAGACGTTTTATTGTGGGCTATAGTTTTATTTCCTGCTTGCATTGCGAGATTGATTTTGTCTTTTTATTTTATTTAACTTGCCTTTAGTTATCGGTCTAAATCTCAGGCGGCAGGCAAGTTACTCGGTGATTTTGTACTTAGTAAAAGATAACCGGGTTTTGGGACCAAAACTAATTTAACTTAGTATTTTTGTATTTAACATTAACAAATAATTATGTAAAGGTATATCTATAGTTTTTTTATATTAGTAGTAGTAGTAGTAAACACTTTATTGCACAAAACAAGTACATAACACAGAGATAATCCAGTAAATGTGTACAAAGGCGAACTTATCCCGTATTAGTTTGGGTGGGATCAATCTTGTACACTAAACTGAAACCACTTCTAGACTTTTCCCTGAAATTCATCACGACATAATAGAGGGGGGAGGCTGGGGAGGGGTATAAACATTTTTTGGAGACATATTTTGCTGTTCGGCTATTAAGATAAATTATATAGGTACTAGGTTTAGATTGAAAAATATCTTAAGTTCTTAAAAACAACCATACTTAGGTACCTATACAATTTAAATTTGTTTCAAGTTTTACCAATCATTTTCCATTATGCGAAAAGAAGGCTTAAGGCTCTAAACTTTCCAAAGATTAATGTTATTTAGTAATACGGTATTGTTAGGAAACAATCAAAATGGCGAAGTATAGGCATAATTGGATTGGGCAGATCCCCAATAAGACAATTTGGTCGCAAATTGCTCCCTAGTAAGGCAAATTGGGAACAAGGGGTCCTGAGTCCATTCTCGACAGTTGGCGAGTCAAAGTCTCATGAAAACCAGTTCAAGAACACGTACTTTTGAAATACTTATGTGAACTAGTAACTAAATTATGAACGGGCAAACTAACGGTAGGTACTTAATAAAATCTTGCTACCTAGTTTATTTTTACCTGCTTCAAGTAGCCGTATCGATTTGTAACATTGAGAGTATGTCGTCAGATGTTCACTAAAAATCAACCATGTCTTGGTACAACACAATATAGCTCTGAACTTGTGGAGTAGTTCGTGAATTTTGATGACGTGAATATGACCTGGCGATGTATAATGGGAATAACAATACAATAATTTAGTTCCGTCAACTTAATCTGCATGACTATGGAATCCAAAGGTATAGGTAGGTAGTGAAACTCTTTGGTGGTTACTAAGAAATTCCGACTCTAAGTCATAATTTAGTTTGACGAAACCATTTTTTTGGGGCCGATAAATAAGTAAGCCTTTAATTGAAATGCAAATGATTTTATTTCCAGATATTTTACAAGGAACTCGAGATTACGTACTACTGGTTACATCGAGAACCCGACTACAAAGACAGCAATGGGAATGTGGGGTGGGCTGTCCTTAATTTCATGTAGATTCACATGTGTAAAATTCCAGGGAAGGTTATTGAGGACCCTGACATGTGGAAAAGGAAAAGCGTTTCTTCGACGTGTACTTACTTGTAGATATTCCAGACAGATTGTTTTGACTTTCTTGTTAGTTCAGAATGATTGAATGTCTAATGTGTTTAATGAGGTTTATTTAAGGATGACTCACGCTAGAACGGTCCGGGATCTGGCCGAGGTCTCACTTCAGTTTTCTATAGAACGAATCACGTGATCTACGATCACCCGTCATAGAAAACGAAGTGTCGGAAGCCATGGTCCGGGCCCGGACTGTTCTAGCGTGAGTCATCCTTTATTCTGCATTGGTAAGTGCTTTGTAGGTAGGTAGTCTAATAGTTTATTACAGTCGAGACTAACTATGCGCTATTTTATTTTATTAAGCTGGCTAAAGGCTTTCTTTTCTTGTAGCCACGCAAATAATGTTACAAATTGGTAACACGTGGTAACAAACCAGGTCTTAACTCACATTTATAGACGGGTTTATCGGGTATATCGGGTCTAACCAGGTCTTAACTGTATGGAAAGAACTTAAACACGATTTCATGACACAAAGCTCTCGGTTTTTAAACCATATCTCCTAAGTCCAATAGGATTCTCCTAAGAGAAGGAATACCTTTTCTATTTTTCCGCTCGCACGCAGCCATCACGTGCGTGTAAACTTAAATTAGAATTTCCACATAAACGTCGAAATTAATTTCAAATGTATCACATACATCTACAGAATTAATTAAGTCAGTCAACAGGGCATGCTGATTTACGTCTGTATCAGACTACGCGTGGCGTCACACGTAACATGTTGAATTATTTGGCTGTGCCATCTAGGAGGAATTTGAGGAATTGAGGAGGGTTTTATTAGAGGTGGGTGTTGTAATTTTAAATGGAGGAGGTGCTTTGTAATCATCGATTCTGTATGGAGTAAAAGTAGGACAATTATTATTTACAAGAAACAGGGAGAAATAGTTATTTAGGTACTACTCGTAATTACGTACAATTCTATGTGAAATATGATCATATTGCGGTATCGGTATTTAATGATAATTATATAAAGTATTCGTCAATAATAAAAATCTATAAATATAATAATTTCTATACATATATACATATATGTATATAATTTATTAAATAATAAATTTATTTAAAGATGAATTAATTAATTCATTAAATCATTTTTATTCTTAGAAACATATTTTACATAAAATTATAACAAACGCACACTCATATATAACAATAAATAACATTAGGTTAGGTTTTTTATAATATGTTTATAAGTATTTTGTATTGTTTTTGTAAATGTTTTTGTATTTAATTTTTATATCCATATTATAAAATAAACTAACTTAGAGAAGATAAATAAATAAAGAGAATAATAACATTAAAATTACTATAAATCTAGACTACATTAAACATAAAATTCTAAAAATTGCACAAACAAATAATCAGTAAATTATGTTTAATACTTGATGCTTACAGTTACATTTTAAGGCATTAGGTGACATCGATGCCGAGTTTATCAGTTGATGCGTGTTATCCTTCCACAGTGGTAATAATCCTGATATCAAAAATGAAAGTAGAATGCGCGGAGCATAAGAACGCCATAGGCCTTCACACTAAATTGAACACAGCACATGGGCCATTTTATTTAAAGTTGTCCCCTACACTTTTTTTTTAATTTGTGATGTGAAGAGCTCGTGATTTTGAGTAGAAATAACATATACAATGTTATTTCTACTCAAAATCACGAGCTCTTTCTATCCTAATAGGAAAAAAAAAGTGTCCCAAGGGTTTTTTCCCATTGCGTTACCATTTTTCATAGACTTTGTATGGCGGTCACAGAATGGAAAGATCGAAAAATTTAATTTTGGGACACATTTTTTCTCCTATTAGGATCAAATACTTTAAATAAAATGGCCCACATAGGCCTTTACTCGTGTAAAGGCCTATGTGGGCCATTTTATTTAGGGTACGTTACCTTACCCTAAATTATATGGCTACAGGCCGTGTTGCCCGTCCGCAGGCAAATCTGCAGCGAACGGCGGGACATTTGCCGCAATGATTTATGGGCTCTGCTATCGACACGACGCAGCCCTTCTGTCGACACGGGACAGAGGATGGCATGGAGTAGACCAATAGTTAACATGGTTAGAAGTCTCCAGAATTTTCATGACATTTGCTACATGGTTATGGGCCCTGTTATTGAGCATTCATATTTGGGCCATATTTCTAATAATTAAAGTCTCATTTAGACCATTGGATTTATAAAATGACAGGAATAGTCTTTACAAACAAATTTAAGAAGAACAGGTCCACTCGGCAAGTAAATATTTTGTCCACAGCTCCTTTAAGCTGAAATATCACGTAGGTATAAATAAATCCAGCGCTGATGATTTTTAAGTGAATCCTTCGTACAATGAGATCTTTTTGGAGCAGTTATTATTTATAATTAGGTGATGATGATTATGTGCAGTAGTCAGATTGGAAATAGGTCACCCATCTATTCCTTGTACTTGTCACATTCACTCAACCGAACTTCTTGAAGTTGAAGCAACATTCCGGCGGCATTCGCCTGCTTTCTTTTCCAAATGAAATAATAATTTATTAAAGCATGTGGAGAATGTGTCACATATTTAGCTAAAATTGCTACTCTAGTATTCTCACCAAACTCTACCTTTTCAGGCGTACACACATTTCAGGACGACACACGAGTATTTTTATTTCATACTAAGTTTCTCCACCGCACTCTTGTTCCGTGTCTAACGCGGTCCAGTAGTGCGTGCGCGGGGCTGCGATTTTTTGTAAGATTTTCCGCGCGATTGCGCGCGCGCCGCCCTGCGACTGATTAATCGACTATTGATTACGGGGGTAGCCAAATGGTTGAATTTACAACGTGATGGTACAGATTTAGTTTACGTACCAAATTAGTTTTGGAGGAGTCAGTCCAAATATTATTGAAATATTTTGCTTTCAAACATATTATAATATAACTAAATACTTATAATACTATTAGGTATAATAATACTATTAGGTAGGTACTAAAATACTGACAATATCCCAACTACACAGGTAGTTGACTTACATACAGTACATATACAGATATGTACCTGTTATTGGTGCATAAATATTATACGTGTCTACTGTACTTATGTAACTTTACTTACTTTGTTTATATAGGTACTTAGTAAATTTCAGAATGTAACACAAGAACGAGTCACAAATCGCTTAAATATTGTATGAATGTATGTAGATACTTATATGAAGCTCTATTTTATTCATACAACCTGACTGTATTTCTACCATTCAGTGGAACAACGGCAAAGCCGAACTCATCTCTCACATAATACGTTTAATATAATTCCTATACGTTTAATATTATACTCGTACCAAACGTTGAGACTTGATAGTTCAACCGACGGTTATTACATCTTTATACGGGTATAGATACAAACAGCAACACTCTTAAACTGTCCATCGGTGGACCTTATGCCTTTTGTAATAAGGTTTACGAATTGTCAGTTAACAGTGTGTCAACCCCGATTCATTGATGCATACACAGCCAGCTACTCTAAGCCAAAAAGGCATATGTCTACATGAAATCCGTATGGAGATACGACTTTTTGCCTAATCTCAGTAAAATTATACTGTCACACGTCAAACGCACGTTCAAACTCGAATAACGTTGTGCCGTGGCATCTGTGACATGGTTTTCATTGCATCAGGCAGTTTTGTTATGAGACAAGAGGTGGAATTAATAATTTAACCTTTATATATGTGTGTGGTGTTCAAAAATCATGGGTTCAAACTCAAACCTCGGTTGTGTTGTATAGAGCGGAAGAAATCATATTAATACCGTAAACTCAAGTAACTACAATAGTCCTTGTACAACGATGGTCCAGATTTTAACCCTTTATGATTTGACCTCGTTACATTTAATTTGGAACTTAGATACACTATTAAATTATACAACGGGACTTAATCGCTTATCTAAGTTTTAAGATTTACCTCCGACGTTTCGAGGACGGCGTTGTCCCCGTGGTCTCGGAGAAGACTGGCTTAAGTTGACATCAGCATCGTCTAACCGCGCGAGTTTTTCGAACTACCCGCACTTGGTCTTGTTTATCCGCTTGAACGTTTTGCGCACTAGGGATGTCACTCTGTCGACACACAACACTAACGATATTCGATTTATCGACTGTCGATATTCGTTTACGCTTACATTTACTAATGACATGGAGTCAGGACCAAACCACTGGATTGAGCTGCATAACCCTAAAATCCTGTCCACGGATCGTCATTTCTACAACAGGAAAGTACGGGAAGCCATTGAAATCAAAAAACATAGTAATTTCAATCGGGACGAGGGTTTCAAGATCTCATCCACATGGAATCCAGTCATTAGTAAATGTAAGCGTAAACGAATATCGACAGTCGATAAATCGAATATCGTTAGTGTTGTGTGTCGACAGAGTGACATCCCTAGTGCGCAAAACGTTCAAGCGGATAAACAAGACCAAGTGCGGGTAGTTCGAAAAACCCGCGCGGTTAGACGATGCTGATGTCAACTTAAGCCAGTCTTCTCCGAGACCACGGGGACAACGCCGTCCTCGAAACGTCAGAGGTAAATCTTAAAACTTAGATACGCGATTAAGTCCCGTTGTATAATTTAATAATGTATAAAAATCGTGAAAGTTTAAATCAGTGTTAGATACACTAATGCTCTTTCTATATTATACTTAACATAATTTGAAAAATATTTATACAATTATTTTACTGAAACTCGAATTTGCACCATAGTTGCAAGGTTTGGACTAAAGTTACCTGATTATACGGTACTATTTTAGCATGTTGTAAATAAACTCTATTTTTTCTTTGCAATTTACATTTAACATACAGAGACAAAGATTTTTATTATAAGATGGAAAATGTTATGTTGTAGTGAATTCAAGCCTCCTCGACCCTCAAGTCTTAAATGGTTCTGGTTAGAAAAGAAAATACAAAAAGTGTGTCAACCCTGTAGGTTACGTATGTCTTACCGAAAATTTTCCAATAAAACTTTTCCATCTAAAATACAAATTTTAATACGCTTCTCGCATTATCATAACCTCCTTTGCAACCTTGAAGGGTACATCAACACCAACTTAAAGATGTAATAACATACTTACCTAGTAATTTACTTAATGAAATACGCGTCTTTACGAATATGACGTCGCACGATAACCACAGACCGCCAATTTGACAGCAAGTATGATCAAAGATGTCGCTTCTCAATTTGGTTCTCGACGGCAATATTTGCTAGCGGGGCTGGTGGAACTGGTAACTGTAGTTTAATTGTAGGTTTACCAATAAAAAACGTTATCGGTGCTATGGGTATCGCGTTGAGTTAATGCGTATCCGTTATTAGATCAGTGGATAGACTTTGAGGATGAGTACCTAGTAAGATTATTGCAACGTTATAGTATAACTATTTAAACTACTTATATGGTTAAACTCTTTAGGAGTAAACGTTAGGTAGGTACAATAAGTATATGTTTTCACAGATCTATGATTTCTTATACATATACGATTTCCCATTTTTATTATGCTTGAATTAATAAAAAAAAAAGTATTTGTCACAGATTACTCTATACGAGTTTGGATGTGCAGGATGAACCTGTAATGAAACGAATTTTATCTACACAGTTATATGAAATTAGACATGTCTGAAAATTAATTTATGTATTCAAATTGTAGACAAATATTTAAAAGTCTAGAGAAGCAAATTTCCACGTAGTTTGAAATAAAACATATTAACTTTAAGGCAAAAAGGTAGGATTTAATATTTCGGTTAGGTGATATCAACGAAAATCGTGCATTTGAGGTGTTTAAATTAAAGCACAGTTAGGGTAACTGTGTAACCGACTTTTCGCAAGGTATTTCACCTTGCAAAACTATACTGATATTAATATACCTATGTCTACTTTGAACTCGGCAAACTTGTCACTAGTTGAAATTATGCTGAGAAATACTTCTCTCTTGATTACCAATGTAATGAATCTGAGAGTTGTTTATTTGATAAGTTACATGTATTTATGTTGCCGCTTAAAGATGTTTAGATTTAATTAATAATATTCGGTAGGCATGGCAAATAATGACGTAAATTAACAATAAAATAAAGAAGGTATGTTACTTAATACTTAATAAACTACAAAAATATTCGTATATCAACTACCTACTTTCCCCAGTCCAAAGAGTAGGTACGTACCTACCCTTCTCCTTATAACTTTTCAATAATAAATCAAAATATGGATTTACAATGTTTGCGTTTCTATGCAAACATGAGGAATTATTTATTACAACGAAAAATCAAAGAAACAATTTCCTTAAAATAAAATAAAATACTAAAGAAGATAGTATAGTAGTAGTAGCAGGTAGTTCTTTAGTATTTTATTTTAAAGAAATTGTTTCTTTGATTTTAGTCTCGAAAGCCTCACACATGTACAAAAAAGATAGGCTTAGCTAAACACGATACGGCCAAGAACCTGACAAACGAATTCCGATTTTTCCCCATTCGTGACAATAAGAGACCCATTTGATTTCGGATATTTAGCGCAATATTTGATGAAATCCCGGTCCCATTATGAATGCGCACCACATAATTCCATGAGTAATAATAATATTTGTATATTATTACTCATGGAATATTATTTGTATATTATTTGTTAACGTGAATACTACTAATACCTACTAACATCAAATAGACTAAACACTTGTCTTGTAAACACATATACACATATTTTCGAAAACTACAAAGATTGTTAAGAAAAAATCATAGGCGAAGGACCGAAGCTACATACACGATACATGCCAAGGGTGCAAAAAAGGTTGTGTGAAACGAGTTCTGATTTTTACCCATTCGCGACAATAAGAAACCCATTTGATTCCGGACATTTAGCGCAATATTTGATGAAATCCCGGTCCCATTATGAAAGCGCACCATATAATTCTATCAGTAATAATAATATACAATAACGTGAATACTACTAATACCTACTAACATCAAATAGACTAAAACACTTGTCTTGCAAACATATTTTTTCGAAAACTAGGTACAAAGATTGTAAGAAAAAATCATAGGCGAAGAACTGAAGCTACATACCTACGATACATGCCAAAGGTTCTGTGAAACGAGTTCAGATTTTTCCCCATTCGCGACAATAAGAAACCCATTTGATTCCGGACATTTAGCGCAATATTTGATGAAATTCCGGTCCCATTATGAATGCGCACCACATAATTCCCCTGGCGGACGGCCAACCGATTTCAGTTTTCACGGATCGGTTCGCTCGCCCCACGGTTCCGTGTGCCGGTTGTCGATTACTATCGTATTGCAGGTCTCATATTCTGTACTATATATAAGTGAGACGAACCAGTGAATTGTTGAGCTCGATATTCGTAAAAATATTCGTGATCGGAGGCTGCTACGTTTTAGCGTTCGACTTCTCTGCGTTAGTGTAGTGATTGGCTTAGTTCGCTTAGGTACCTTAAGAGAACCAATATACTAATACATGTTACCAATTATGTATAGTTGTTACGTATTTTGAGATCCAAAGTCTGAGGAGGGAATGACAGACCTTTTAGGTTTAGATTAATTAAATATATTTTTTAAGGAACATAAGATTTTTTCAAGCGCTTACAAATGAGTTTAGAATAGCGTTGCCACCAATCTAAGGAGTTTTCGGTACGACATTTACTTTTTCCTAATCAGAACACGATACCAAAAATACCCTTAAAAGGATCCCCACTATTTTTGTTACATGCTATATGTATTTAAGAACGGGAAAATTTTACGGCTACGGGAGGGATAAACTATTTGCAGCAGTAGAATAACGCATGGAATTCAAAGCAAAAATTTGACTTTGCACGGCTACATTTTTTAACCCCCCCATTTCTGGCAACCGGATGCTAGCCAAGCTGTAACTCAATATCCATGTCTAAAACAACATTCGAATCACAAACTGTCACCGAAGATGCAGACTAGGTTAGGTAGCAGCAACGCTCTCTGCCTATCATGAACCTTATGTCATTGTAATAGGGCTTATGATCTATCAGTTAACAGTATTGATGGTAGTGTTGATAGGAAACGGGTCTTTTGAGTCTGAATTTAAAAAACTTGATTAATTTTCTGCGAGACTGCGCTTTAAAAACTTTCGAGTTTTAAGTTACGAGTCGATCTTTTATTTAGTATGTTTTAAGCGCAAATTAATAGGATTCGCCAGGCCTCCGAATAAAGACTCCGTCAACAATTTTGTAGGTTGTATCTAAATACTAGTGGTAGTAAATAAGCGTATGGTGTTAGTAACCCATTCATTTTACATGAACACAATGCATTCTGAGTTTTTTCGTAAAAGAGTTCTCTGAAAATGACTCAGACTCTACAAAAGACTCGGCTCTCTAACAAGTTGAAAAAGCTCCAGTTTCGACTTGATTATATGAGTCTGAAAAACGCAGTCGAGTCTTAAAGCGCAGGAGTCAAAAGACTCGAGTCTTAACCACCACTAGTAGACTGTATAGGTATTAGGTATGTTTTCGGAGAGTGCTGCATCCACTCCTATTTACGAGAGTGCTTGCATCGACGTGCTGTCGCAGATACAGGAGTGGTCAGACACGGCGTGTGAATAAATTAGAGCATAGGTAGCATATTTTACTTGCTATTAGTTTTATACTGCTGTCGAAATACCAATGTAACTGTAATAACCAGCTGGTAGATGATGGATTCATGTTTTACATTTTGCAGAGAATCGTCAACCTCGATCCTTTCGACCTCATCGAAAATATTCCTATAGGTATGACCTATACCTACCTAGTTAAATACCTGTGATCACACGAGAACATAACTTTTATCGGTAGGAAATCGAACATGAAAAATGGCACTCTATTTATACGTAATATTAGACCTGATGAATTACTTATGTATCATAATCGTAATAACACGTATTTTTTTGGTAACTTTTCTAGATAAACCCTGATAACTATCTTTTTCGCAAATATGGTTTATGGTTTAAGAATTTATTCCTCCAAAAGAATATTACATTCACTTACATAGATATACAAACAAACATTATATACATTATTATACAGAGTGCACGAATAGCATATATTCTCGGACAAAACAAAGCAGTTGCAAAAAAATTCAACATGAACCCCCACAACATTTTCTTCAGGAATTCTTAAAGTTCAACATTCGTAACTCTACAAGCAATCCGTTGACCACGACACGTGTCACGCCCTGGCTGCGGCCTCCACGAGCCCATTGTAAGGCAAAACGGCTCCCAGCCCTGTTCTATACGCGTCTGTCTGCATTTAGATAGGCTGTGTGAATCTACGGTCCGTGCCACATTTACTACGGGTTTGAATGAGATAATCTTAGTTGCAGCTAGCCTTACTAATAGGTAAGACTAACGCGTAAGATTCGAAGATACCATTCTTTGTGATCACAAATTGCACTTACCTAGATTACCAGCTTGCAGCTCATTATAAAGCAAAACGGCTCCTATCCCTGTTCTATACGCGTCTGTCTGCACTTACATAGGCTGTGTGGATGTACGGTCCGCGCGATAAAATTCTTAAAATCTTACAATTTCGGGTGCTGTTCTCTAGAACTTGGACACATCTTCTCTAAGTAGATATTAAGCGACTTAGCGAATTATCGAGTAAATCACGGACTCTAATTCGTAATATAGGTATTACGGGCAGTTTCAACCACTAATTTATTGATTTTTAAAGTAATTTCATACACAAAGTGTAAGTAACAATATTGTTGTAATGTTGAATGCAAAGTTTGACAATGTCAGTATGCTTCTTTTGTAAGCAACATCTTGTGACCTAATTTTATGACTGCATTGGGTTTCATAGAGTAATCATCATGTCATCATTTTAACATTTTAATTGAAATAAGAGATAACAAATGCAATACATAAATGAAATAACGAAGTTACACTCCCTTTAAATGTATCATTTACACAACCTACCACAGCAAACATTCCAATTTTAAATTGCTTTTATTTTTCCCAACGGCCAGCATCATACGTTTCATTCCTCGCAAAATAATTAGCGAGCGTTCGTTGTTTAAATTTTATACACCGCTGCGTGGACCGGAGCGTTTCTTGTATAACTTTTGGGAAAATATTTTTTTAGTTCTGGCTGGATATAAAACGTTGGTATATTTCAATCCCCCCTGTGCAGAAAGCGTGAGGGCTGTTACGTGATTTTAATATACTATGACTACGGGAGGTCGGAAAACGCGCCGCTGCTTTTTAGGATGGAAAAAATAGTGTTAGTTTTTTAGAAATGAAAACGTATAAAAGTAGAATATTTGGCAGGTAGGTAGGCAGGCTTGGAATTTACACAGGCAAAATAAAGTTTTCATGTATGCTTGCCTGTTTCTATGTAAAGAACATTCTGCTTTTACTTTTATCTCCTATACCTATGGATAATATATATTTGAACGCAACGTGTCTTGCTATATCAGTCAGTCTTCGAGAAAATACGATGGAAAACAATTATGCACTACATCTGTACGTATATTGTATGTTTAACCTCCTAAGACCCTGCGTACCATTTATATTATATATTCATTGAGTAATATTGGGTCCCGAATTTAAAAACAAAACAAATGCTTCTGGGTCTCAAGAGGTTGAAATGAGAGCGTAGCTTCAATTGTACGCGGGAGCTGCTTTTTGGTGTCAGTTTCAAGGCCAATTCGAGTTTTAGTTATTAGATCTGTTTTCAATGTGAGTCAGTGTCAAAAAAGATATTTCTTCAACTAAAAACGTCACTTTAGATACTGACAGATCTGTATCATGTCAGTATCATATTGGAAATAAATCTATTAATAAAAATTCGAATTGGCCTTTTAACTAGGGTGTGATATATAGCATCCCTACATAGATATCAAGCATCTTGCTACAGTTCGGCTTTTCCGGCAGCTCTGCCTCTTAGCCAAATTAGTGCTAAGGGGACTCAAGTCGGCTTAGGCAGTGGACTAGATGACCTGATTTAGGTCTAAGTAATTAGATCATCTAGCTAAAGGACTCCCGTATTGCGTTGATGGGCAAAATATCCAGTTGATCTGTATATGTTATGTGTGTACATACATATACCTAATGAGTTAATATGATATTAATAGGTATGACCCTCCGAATGTTTTCAGACCGGTATTATATTTTTTCTTTCAAAGTATGATACTCTAAATGCAAAACTGGAGTGTAAATAGCGCTTTCAAACGTGTATGGGTATATTTCTTTAAATATTAAAGAATAAGAAAGACAAATAAATGTTTGTATTACCTATAACTTATACTATAGTTCTTAACCCCATTATGACATAAATGATAAAATATAATCATCTGTGAAAAATAAACTTTTGTTTAGAATTTAAATTGCAACGATCAGATAATCACTGAATACTCAATTATGTACATAATACTTTATCAAAACACAATTCAATAGCTACTAATGCTAATCCCATACAAAATGCATGAGTCTCTTTAATTGGCCTGTGCAAATTATACAGTCACGCCCGAAGCTGCTCGCGGTCAACATAACTAGCCTCTGATACAAAGCAAACATTAGCCCAGCCATGCATTATTGTCAAGCACTGGAACATAGGCACCCTGTATATACAGGCTACCTACGTAGTTCCCACAACCCCAAACAAAAATCAACCTTAAGTCTTTGGCATAAAGTTGGAGTTCGCTTGGCGTGTTAAAGTTCCATATTGTGTTTACACACTAGGTGGTTTTGTATATGCATCGAGCTGGCAAGTCGGTACGCGCCGCTGGTCTCGGCTGTGACAAAGATTGGAGCCACGGCTCGCTTTATTAATAACAGCACGTTTTCCGGGCATGTGAGCCGACTGCAAAATGGCGGGTTAATTAATGTTAGTTGATTATTAGCTAATTAAGATGACGTGAGTTTTGGAGTTTTAGGTGTGATCAGAAATTCACAAAAGAATAATATACCGACGTTAAAAGAAAACGTTCCGAAAAAGGGACAGTCCACTAGTAGGTCATCATACATGATCAGGATCACACATACCACCACTTATGAATACTACTTTTAATACTTTCAAAAGAATTGATATTTGGTTTAATGATGTTTCATGGTGGCTTAAACATTTTACAGTGTCACAAGGATTAGTTATGAATGTGACCTAATTCATAACCTGTTATTAAAATCAGAATACGCCTGTTTAAAAAAATCGTAGTCGGCTAAATATGCTACGGCGTAGCACTACGAGCTACGAATACTCGCTTCGATTTTCATGTGAGTAGCAGCCATATTCGAACTTTAAGATACATCAAATATAAGATATTGAAACGACACAACAACAACAACAACAACAACAAAAACAAGTTTCAAAAGTGACGTTTCTTCAAAGAAATACGTCACTTTTGACACTGACATATCCAATCCATATCGTTTCGATATCTAATATTTGACGTATCTTACAGTTTGAATATGACTGTAGGTCATACCCTGTGGCCGCGACCTCTACGTCACGTAATTCTTAAAACACCCGTCCCGTTACTTTTAAAGTGAAGTTCAATGGAAATGGCAAATAATGTAAACAATTATGGCAGATTTTGTTAACATTTGACGTATAACCTAAAAGTTTTACGATGGTCGTTTTCATTTCAATTATTAATGAACATATTTTACTAGTAATAAATTTTTACTAGAAAACTATCTGTTTTTAAGCAGGAAAGTACCCTGTTTCGAGCTGTTGTAGTGAAAAATATATTTGATGAAATTATCACGACTGAGCTGGCCAGACGCAGGTTATCTCAATAAAATTGGAGGTTTGAATACATTCTGTTTAGTGTTTCCTAGCTCTGGGCACTGGGAATCAGTCCCTTTTTCTTTCGTATATTACAACGTATAGTACACTTTTGTTACAAGTTAAAGACCGGGTGTACTAAGGGTCGATTGCACCAAACTGTATATCATCGTTAAACAGTTCGCTAAATTTTATTGCATGGAAAGTTTCATAGTAAACCGCCGCGTGCGTCGGGTGACGTTGATCAGTCGGTCAAGTGCGGATGGTGGCAACTGCCACTAAGAGTACGTAATAAACGTTTAACAGGACTTTTTAAATTCTTTTAAGTTCATGTAACTATGTCCAGCCAGCCTATTATGGATAGCTTTATCCATCTTTATCCACGTGATAAAATAACTGTCACTGTTTAACACCGTGGGAAAGAAAGTGACGGACACCGTTTTATCACGCTGTCACGTAGACAAGAACGACCATCATATCCGTACTGTACTATATAAAGCTAGGTGAAGCCACGAAGTTTAAAATAGCCTCACTTCCTGGTCGTTGCGACCCAGTGGGCTTCACGGTGGGGCGAGGGGTGCTAGCTGATGTAATATGCGATTTTACTGCCATGTGCAAATCCTAATCGTGTGTCAGCCGTCACACACAGACCTCATTTAGTGTTGTAAATTATTGTGAATGAGTTAAATGATAGCAGTTTGAGAAATATTGAGCTATTTTTTCCATTTTTCGTGAAGAGAGGTATAAAAAGGAGTAGAAATACATACGTAATAATACATAATTATAAGTAAATAAATAGGTGTTCATTATTCAACCTATTATTCAATCCAGTATTTGTTTTGTATATTCTTATTAATTTCTGACACTAATAAAATTTCTCGTAGATTAAATGTAGTATTTTTTTATAAATATAAAGTTATCGGCAGCCCTTAGGTCTAGACCGGGGCACTCAGCTTTACTAAATGACTCTTTACGCCTATTAGGCCTATCCAGGTTACACCCTTTGTTGCCTTCCGTACGATGGCTTGCATGCAGATTTTACCCTATCGAGATAATTTGGTGATGAACTGATGAGGTACTATACTACGATACATTACATTATGGACATATTAATGGGCGTTTTTTTTTGTTGTCCCCTACACTTTTTTTTTAAATTTGGGATTTTTTATGTTATTTCTACTCAGAATCACGAGCTCTTTCTATCCTAATAGGAGAAAAAAAGTGTCCTAAGGTTTTTATTTCCATTCCGTCACCATTTTTCATAGACTTTGTATGGCGGTCGCGGAATAGAAAGATCGAAAAATGTATGGAAATTTTGGGACACTTTTTTTCTCCTATTAGGATAGAAAGAGCCCGTGATTCTGAGTAGAAATAACATAAAAAATCCCAATTGAAAAAAAAGTGTAGGGGACAACTAAAAAAAAAAACCATCCCATCTACTTCAAACACTCATTAATATCCACCTCGAAAAGAGGACATAATTCAAATTCTTTAGACGACAACGGTTTCACTCACTTGAATTTTTAGTCGCTATTGGCATAGAGAAAAAAGCGGCCAAGTGCGAGTCGGACTCGCCCATGAAGGGTTCCGTATTTAGGCGATTTATGACGTATTAAAAAAAAACTACTTGCTAGATCTCGTTCAAACCAATTTTCGGTGGAAGTTTACATGGTAATGTACATCATATATTTTTTTTAGTTTTATCATTCTCTTATTTTAGAAGTTACGGGGGGGGGGGGACACACATTTTACCACTTTGGAAGTGTCTCTCGCGCAAACTATTCAGTTTAGAAAAAAATGATATTAGAAACCTCAATATCATTTTTGAAGACCTATCCATAGATACCCCACACGTATGGGTTTGATGAAAAAAAAAATTTTGAGTTTCAGTTCGAAGTATGGGGAACCCCAAAAATTTATTGTTTTTTTTCTATTTTTGTATGAAAATCTTAATGCGGTTCACAGAATACATCTACTTACCAAGTTTCAACAGTATAGTTCTTATAGTTTCGGAGAAAAGTGGCTGTGACATACGGACGGACAGACGGACAGACGGACAGACGGACAGACAGACAGACATGACGAATCTATAAGGGTTCCGTTTTTTGCCATTTGGCTACGGAACCCTAAAAATACATAGAGTGCTCACTCCATACATCAGTTTTAGTACCAAAAAGACTATTAGCATCTAGCATCGAGTAGCGGAACTATCAGTACTGCTACTTGACAATAGATGTAGCACCGACCGGAAAGTCTTATGCTGTTGAGATAAGACTTTCCGGTCGGTGCTACATCTATTGTCAAGTAGCAGTACTGACAGTTCCGCTACTCGATGCTAGATGTAGATACTGAAATTAATAGTCTGAACTGATGTATGGAGTGAGCACTCTTGTCTTACTTATTTCTCTATGCTATTGGCGACATGTTTTGTTATAGTTTGGGAGTTTAAAATATGTCTCACGAAAGTTTACTCTCGAGAACATAGTTCGTTTGGTGCCTGAAGTTTTTAAAACGTTATTGTTATTAAAAGCCTAATCATTATTAAATTACTTATCCTGTGCTACACCATCCACAATCTTTCTGCTTAGCCTTAAGTTTACTATCGTCAATATAGTTTTTATTTAGTTATTATTTACATTTTTACTGTTATTACCTATAAATGTATTTAAAAGCGAAAGAGGTATGTCAGGATCGTAGCAAATGGAAATCCGTGGTCTCTGCCTACCCCTCCGGGAAATAGTCGTGATTATATGTATGTATGTATGTATGTATGTATATATTTAAAAGCACTTCTAGGTACAATGGAAACTAATTTCATAAATCAAGATTGAATTGTAAATGAAAGATACCTAAAATGATTCGGAATGGTAGTGGGTTTGAGTGTGGTTAGTTTAGCCGCGGTCAGGACAATTAGGTTAGCCGCTAAAAAAATCTGGGTCTGTCAGGGTAGCCAAACAGTTTGCATAAAGCCCTTTAAGGCCTAATTGTCGTACTTTATCCTTGTAGGCACGTTAAAACTATTAAACCTTAAAATTTGTATGGCAGAAGTTTTAGAAAAAATGATCCAAATTAATTTTTGTAATGTCCACAGAAATGATGGCGATTTTCGGAACGTTTTTGACCCACAACTGTTGAACAATCTCACGCAAATATACTTAGTCCTACTGCAAGCTCAATAAGGCTTGTATTTGGGGACCTAAACCGCGATATGTATATTATATATGCTTAAGTACATAGGTTTAGGCTACGGAGGTCGTCAAATCTTTGTTACTTTTTATAAGCATTTATTATTTCCTGAATTTTATAAGTTATAAATAGGTAGGTATACTTACCTAACGAATTAGATGTGTTATTAGTTTACGTTCTGTCCGTAGTTCATGAAATGCAGTCCTCAATCAGGAGATGAGCACACGCCGGTGGCATCTTACAATCAGCGCCATACGTGAATGCAATCAGTGCATGTGTTTATGCAGCGAGCTTGTTGCATTGGTTGCATTCGTGCACGGCAGGGCTGGCACTAACGGAGATTTTCGATAAAACGATGTGAAGTTATTGTGCGGTTTTCTGATAGAGATAAAAAACTGAAGAGGATTAGCTACCGAAGAAAAAACTACAACTGAAATATTAAAGTTATGTATAATTAATTGAATTGTTATGTTTAAACTCTGTAATCTATTTACGTAACAGGGCAATCTGCTAACTACAGCGCTTAATTTTTTACTTTAAAGACATCTTATACAAAATAACACATTATAAATAGGGTACTTACCTAACACTTTTGAACTCTGAAGTATAATTAAACGAAAAAAAATGTTAATGCAATATTTCAAACGATATTTGGTTACCGAAATTGTTGATATTACTACTTATATTCCATCGTCACCGCCAACCCTATCCTATAGCTACGTAGCGAAGAAGTTTTTACATTAATAAAAAAAACCACTTTAGGCAATATTATTAGGGAATTTCGTTAGCAAAATTGTGAAATTTACTAGTTACATTCGATCGTCATCGGCAACCCTACCCCAGCTACGTGGCGAAGTCATTAGCAGTAATGGCTGATCCACTGCGCCGCCAGATTTACTGCTGGCCTGGCCTGCATGCTACATGCTACATGCTACATGTATACATGCACATCCAGATTAGGCTTTATAAGAGGAGTGGTTTGGGTTCAGGGCCTATATAGCGGCCAGCGTAAATTCATGTATGTTTACTATATCTACGGTCTACGGATATGGACGGAGAATTGTAAAGACTTAGGTTTCAGTCATAATCTCGCTAGGTATTGAACTTGTAGACAAAGAAAAATAAAGAGGAGGTTTCACTTTAAAGAGGAGGTTTGATATAAGTAAAACAGGCTAGCGTAAAAAAGGAAGTTATGAATGATGAAAAACTACATATCGCAAACATCCCTTAAATTCTGGAAACCGAATCCACTCATAGTATTATGTAAATAAGGGCTTATCTTGTCCAAAAACCAGCAATATATGTGTAATAATAATATAATATCTGGGAGCCCGAGCTTTGCTCGGAAAACATATAAAAAAACTCAAAATGCGCGTTTTCCCAGAGATAAAACCTAGCTAGATCGATTTTTCGCCCCCGAAAACCCCAATATAGCAAATTTCATCGAAATCGTTAGAGCCGTTCCCGAGATCCCCGAAATATATATAGATAATAATAAATAAATATACAAGAATTGCTCGTTTAAAGGTAATATATATCATGGTATAGTTCATCATACAAGCACACACACAACACACACATACACAACACACTTACGTAATTATCTTAGCAGTAGGTATAATAAATTATAGTAATAGTGAATATAAATGTATAAACAGATGAGTAGGTATATAGTTGATACTGGTTTAAGTGCAATGTCATATTTCTATCATCCTTATTAAACTATAAAAATTGTTGCCATAAATGTTGCATTGTATAGGTACGTATAGTACATATGTAAGCGATCTGAACCTTAGGTATAATATTTTTAACATGTGTATACTTCACAACCAACCTGCATTGCTAGAAGTAGCGGTGGTTTATTCCCTGATCCCTATAAGACAGGTTTACCTAGTTTAGGGCTCAGGACACTATTCCTAGGCTGTCTAACAATAGAATACTTACTCCTAAAAATGTAATACCCTTCCACTATGTAATAAGCTGCATTTTTGATGCCTAAATAAATCATTTTTCATTTTTTCATTTTTCATTCAATACGGCCAAAGTTTATATAGAATATCTTTTGAAGTTAAGTAAGTGCTACTGCTAGACATTGTACTTAGGTCAACAAAATTACACTAATGGCGTTATTCGTAAACGTCTGATAAATTTAACAAACCATTGATAATTTTTTGTCCGTCTCCGTCATTTTGACATTTTTGTTTGTTACAAAGAGACAAGATTTAACACAGGTTTGTAAGAGGTAGCGACGATTAAGAATAATTAAGGAGGTACAGATGTGCATAATTATTTTCCATCGTATGTTCACGGAAACGTACGAACGTGTCTTGCTGTTTCAGTCGGTCTCGGTACAAAAAGTAATGAGGTTGACTGAAGTAGCATGACAAATACAAAATCAAAATCAATATTTATTTATTTGTAAACATAGGTTAAATAAAGATCTTATACAAAATAGCTTATGTTCCACTATGTTTTGCCATTTGGCATACAATAGTAGTTTATGCAACAGTGATATAATAAGGGTTCTTAAAATTCAAGGGTCGAAGTTACAAAACGAGACGTAGTCGAGTTTTGTAAAAAAAGACCCGAGAATTTTAAGAACCAATTATGAGCTGTTGCATACATTACTTTTTCTATGACAGCTGCAGCAAAAAAAAAGAGTTATTATTAAAAAAAAAGAGTTATTATTTAAAAAAAATTGAGTTATTATTTAAAAAAAAAAGAGTTATTATTGTAAATGAAAACATACCTCTTTCAATCAAGATGATCGGAACTTGTATCTTTAAAAAAAATAAAGCAGTTGTATTATACTCATAAGATGACTGCTAGCAGTCATCTTATGAGCCTATAGACAAATCATTCAAATGACATTGCTTTAGATATCACTGACAAGTCATTTAACATTGACACATTTAAGTGCTGGAGTAGAAAAATATAAAATCAGAAGAGATGGAGCATGCACTAATTATAATATGATGTCAACCGAAAATAAGATACCTATTAAATGTCAAGCAAAATAAGAGTGTACATATTTCAAAAAATAAATAAACTAAATTAAAATGTATCCAGTAAATATTCCATTATCGAGTAGTATGCTTTTTGTACCAAAAATCCATACAGGCATTTTTTTAAATTCAATTAAATTATCTATTGTTATTATATGTCTTGGCAACTTATTGTATATTTTAGGTGCCATCCCAAAAATACTTTTAGCAAGCAAAGCAGAGTTCACGTCTTGGATGTAAATTTTGTCGCATCTGCGAGAACTTTTAAACGTTGAAAATTGATGCATGTTATTCTTAACATAAACCGCAGTTTCAAAAATGTATAGACATGGCAGTGTTAGTATATTGAACCTAATGAAGTGTGGTTTACAGGTTTCCAGTAACGGTAATCTACCAACAGATCTTAAACATTTTTTTGCGCCTTAAAAGCAGCCTCTCGATCAGTGGAATTTCCCCAGAACATGACGCCATATCTTAGTGTAGATGTTACATATGCATGGTAGGCAGTCAGTAAAGCAGACTCGTTGACTCTTTTACTTAGATTATACAATACATAAGAAAATCTGCTGAGCTTATTACATACAATTTCAATTTGATTTTTCCTGGATACGAACGTTTCCGAGAAAATACGATGGAAAACAATTGTGTACTACATCATGTCAAGTGTCAAATTATCATGGTAAAATAGGCGCGTCTCTTGTAACAATTTGATGTACATCGAGTTTCAAAACTTACACGGCTACTAAACTTAAAAAAAAAAACAATATTTTCTCCCAAAAAGGTACCTCATGCCCCAAACATCCGCGAAGAGGGTCCAGATCTCCATACGGCCCCTAAATGCGGCCATAACCGTATTTTACTCTGCGTCATAAAAACTAAGAACACCGCAAAAGTATTATAATAAGATATTCTTTTATAGTAGGGCTTTGGGGCGGCGTTTAAATTCATGAAAGGTTTTGTGTTATTGTAGAAAACTAGAAACGAGCTTGCAGTCAGCGCGTTTTTTTTTATCTAGGATCAAAAACTGTTATCACGGTGAACTTGAATTTTATAGAGAACTTTTTATAGTTACAAAGCTATAAAAATAACGATTGGATTTGTGAAACTAACCGTTCACACTTTCACACTTATATTCATTATCAGTCTTTAGTCCGACGTGTGTTCATTTACAAATGGCTGAGTATTGCATGATTCCTAGCCACTCGACCTGTCATATATCAACACATCGCCTTTAACCTTTTCCACGCCGAGTCAAACACAAAAGCTGTCACTCAGACGCCATGTCATTGAAGTGTCAAAACTGAAGTTGAACTTTATGTATATGCACGTAGGTCGATGTTGCTCTGTGGTCTGTGACCGATTAATCGGTCTTTGGTGTTGAACCTACGGTGCGGATATATCGGTGATTGGCGTCCAAAAGGTTAAATATTTGGCCAACATTTTAAACCCATGTATAACTTTAGTTTTTAATATTTTTTGTTACGTAGGTATTTCGAGTTTAAAGTTATAGGTAAGCAATAAAATCCATTGTAGAACTATCCACCCCAGCATCCACTCCCCGCTGCAAGTCGCAGACCGTAAGGAATGCGAGACCGGTTTCTTCCAATGCTTCCGCAAATTTATGGCGCTTCTTATATTTGTATGCAGATTTTTCGACATGTGTTGTGGAATTCGTAAAATTGAGGTTCGTCAATTGTACAAGTATAGCATTGTGAAACAGTAGGTATCCAAGGTAAACGTACTGTTGCTCGACGCGATCACAGTACATGCCATCTTGAAACTTAAGTCATTGTCAATAGAGGTGACAGCAGGGTGTCATCTATTGGGTATTAGCATGTCGAGCACTATTAGTCCGTTTAACTTATTACATTCTTTAGCAACGTAAAGTTTTTATCCTTGTAAAAATGTTTTGTAGCGTCTGGCAGCCCCTTAATCAGGTATTAACCTACCAACAAATATAATTTAAGTACAGTCACCACAAGGGATTGTTATGCCGTTTAGGGTTTTTGCTAGATTGGAAATTCTATAGCGTAAGTGTTGAACAATCAATTTAGCTAGGACCCAAAATGGCGCAAAACGCGTAGGGTGATGGTATATGTTTCTTTCATATGTATGATGTGATTAGAGGCATCTCTATCTAAACAAAACTTTGACCTACATGGAGTCAAAGTGAAATTTAAATTTTTTTCTACAGGGAATAGTAGCGTTAAGTATAAAATAAGTATATGTTCAGCATAAAAATATAAATAAATAGAAAAGAATATTATGTACGACTGAAAAAACGTAAATTACAATGCCAATTATAACAGGATGTTAGAAAAGTACGAGTCATACCAGGCGTGGCTCACTCCGCGATTTCGTCGCTTTGCTACAGGTAGGTAAAAGTACATCCGTTCCACACCAATTTTGGTGGCTAGCCATAAGCCGCGCGTGGCGCTGTCGCCACCTAGCGGCCATATCTTTCCTGATCGTGACAGACGCGTTTTGTTAGAGAGATGAGTCTTCTATGCCTAGTACTATTATTTATTCTGTGGTCATACTTAGTATGTCTGTACTAATTTAATCAAAGAAGTTGTATTTCAGCTTTAGGGATACAATAAAATTACAAGAATTTATAACGATCTTACCCTTCAGAGACATGTAGGTTCGTTAACTAGAGCCATCGAGCCGCACCAATAACGCAAATAACTGCCAAGTCTGACTTTCCACATATTTCTTCAATTTGTTCCTCCCGCCGTCATAAATATCCATCTCATTTACATACAAACACTTTATATATCCTTATATACCCTGACATTGTCATCTTACATAATCTGGCAACTATCTTTAAGAAAAGCTAGCTAGCTCTCTGTCTAATTCTTGCCCCATCCTTTTCTGGCTCACGGCGCAAACCAACCAAGCGAGCCGATGGGCGGAGTCGAAAGCGCGGCCATTTTACGTAGACCCCTGAAAATTCCTGGATCCGCTCGATTTGCTCGTGTTTTGTATAGGAAAAGCGGGCGGCTGGGGACCAGAGATGGCTGAATGGACTATATATCGCCTGAGTGCACATTGGCTGATTTAAACCACGCCCATTTAGAAAATGCATTCCCGAGATTGCTATGCAGATGGCATTCGAAAGTACGCTGGATATCTCAAGGCTTTCGAGGAGTTTTTAGGTTAATCGCAATGTCTAAGAGCATAGTAATGGACTTCGAGGTTTGCACTTTACTGATGGTTTCGTCTTTAATCCTTTAGTCTCTTTAGTAACTAGGTAGGTACTTATATAACTTTCAATGGGATACATAATTACATACCGCAGTATATCCGGTTCTAAATCGTTAAAACCCCCATTTTTATTGATCAGGCTGTATTAAAGAGGCCGTTACATACACACATTCTAAAGTCCAACCATTAAATGAAGTGGTACTTAAGAGCCCTTATTTTTTACTCCTATACGGGTCTCATTTCTTGACAAGCTGTCGTAGAAATTAATAATTATTACATACAACTTTGCACTAAGTGTGTCTTAAAATTTCAAAATCTCAGTTAAAATACACGCTGTAACCCTTATACAAGTCTTAACTTCCCTCTGTTTTGACCGGTGGAGCGCCCTAAATGTCACACGTGTGATGCTAACTCAATTTGGGACGTAGCGACTCAGTATCAGACATGTGTTACTACGGATCAATATGGGTCACATTGCTATGCATCAATTTGCTGTATGGTGGGCGTTCGACGGGTTAAAAGGTCGGGGGGCCAAGTCAAGATGACAATCGTTGATAGAAAACGCCAATTGAGACTAAAATTATGTATTGACAAGTATCGAAAAGTCACGTGATTTTTCGTAGCATCTACATCACGATACATTTTTTATTTTCGTTTAGCGTTTGTCGATGTACCATTTTCATCTTGGGTAGGTGCCCAGTTTGAATAGCAATTTTTTTTTAAGTAATACCAATACCTCTAGCCTAAAACTAAAAGCAGTTAGCCAATTAATAAGATTACAACTTCCATGATAAAACAAAAACGACTCTGCCCTAACTGGAATATTACATAGTTATGCATGTTGCGGCTTGCTGGCGTGTGTAACGAAGTGCAATCGCAAATCGCATGTGCGCGGCGACGCGTGTGCATCGCCGGATTATGTGCTGCACTAATATGGACACATTGGGAAAGACTGGCTGTTTGAAGTGCTCCGTGGAGGGCCGAAACTGCAGAAAAAATACATAAATTTGATTTGAAACAGTGACGTCGCGAGCAACAGTGACGTTACCTATACTAATTATTTCGAAGGACCGGCAGCGGGCCAGATAAAATTTTGCGCGGGCCGGAGTTGGCCCGCGGGCCGTACTTTGCCCACCACTGGCATAGATAGAGAAATAAGTACCTAAGCTTAGCGTGCTTAATCCATACATGAGTTTCCGTACTCAATAAAAAGTTATATGGGAGATAATTATGGTAAAACGAATAAATAAGTTTGAAACTCGTTTAAAACTTTGTATAAGTTTAAATCTTATTACAAAACTACTACATATTATTAGTAATTAGGTTTTTATCCAATAATAGGTAGACGGGTCCAGTTCAGGTCACTGTCCAAGTAGGTACCTACAGTAAGCTGCATAGTTAAGTGACCCCCCTTGCAAACGAATTTATAATTTTATATGCATCATCATGCCATATTTTCATGTCATCTTTTCACTTACGTCATTAGCAATAGAGACGAAGGCAGGATGTCAGCAGCTATCGGGTATTAGTATGTCGAGCACTGGGACATTTTCCTTTTATCGGGACTTAAATTTTGAAGAGCTTTTTTTTAAGCATTGAGAATCTACGACCCGTTCACGTGAATGACGCGCCGCGAAATTACCGAAGTAAAAAAACTATAGTTTTATCTCCTATAATACCCAGTATTTAAATAAAATGACTTTCCCATTGCGTTAATCCGAAGCGTGTAATCCAAGCTATACAAGCGCAGCCCGCGGCGCGCTCCGCTGGCTTTCAATCCTCGCTTTTTGCTCCATTCAGTTTCCACTTCGCGGGGACGGAAATGAATTTCTTGCCCATTTTTTTAGCTATCGGAGGTTGAGAGCTGAGAGAGTACTTATAATGAATAGGACAGTAAAATTATAGATATGTAGGTATCTTATGATTTGTGATACCTTACTTATAATTGTGAATGTAGAAACACCGCAGATTTAAGTGAAAACTGTGATATAAGTATAAGAAAAAAATATCATAGTCTGACGTAGCCGCCAAAGGCTTAATTCGAACCAGCGTCTTTTACCTTTACCTTACCTTTAGGGGTAAATAGGCTGGTTGGCACTATTTTCACTTGTCTGAGTAATTATGTACATGCAATAAAGTATTCTTAACTTTCGGATACAGCAATTTTTTTTAGTTTTTGTCTGTGAATTGCCCATTCACAAACTGTTTCGAAAGAATATTCAGGGCCTCACAATTTGGAAAGAAACAGCAAACAATCATGCCTCTATAGTTTGTCAAAGGACTGTCTCATTTTAAACATAGACAGAGAGAACATAATATCTTTGTCTTACACTAGTATTAGCGCCCAAAAGAAAAGGATGAGTATAATTTTTTTTTTGTTCTTATTCACTGACAAATTGTTTTGACCAACTATATCTCATAAGCGCGTCCTTTGCGTTGCCTGTTTGCCATCGATGTGTTGACAAAGTAGGTATTTGTCAAAAACCCTTTGTTGCCAAGAATGATTTATAGTTCGTCTGAATTTTTTCTCTTTCTTGTCCGACTACTATCCCGCCCGCGTTTTTATGACAGCGGGCGCACTTGCGCACTTACATACTTGTTAGAACGTGACAGGCATGGTGACAAGCGATAAAAATGCGACCGTGCTACCGCCGCTGGAAAGCACTAAGTCACAGAATAAATAATAGTACTAGGTACAGAAGACTCACTCTCTAACAAAACGCGTCTGTTACGATCAGCACAGATATGGCCGCTAGGTGGCGACAGCTCCACGCGCGGCTTATGGCTTTCCCCAAAATTGGGGTGGAACGGATGTACTTTTAGCTACCTGTAGCAAAGCGACGAAATCGCGGAGTGAGACACGCCTGACTAAGTTGAATTTCTCTCGTGACATCTCTCTACCCCATCCCCGCGACTTGCGAGCAAGCCACGGATACCGTCGTTTCATCAGTTTTCATCCGACCCCATAATTACGAGCTCAGGTGATCGGCTGATGATTAATTTCTTTTCCCAACGTTTGCCGGTTCATACGTATTAGTGAAAAATTGGGCTTTTCAATACGGGGTCGCCGAAATTTCAAGGTTCTTGATATTAGTGTTATTTTTATTTCAATGGAAATCGTTGGAATAAAAGTGTCGTTCATTATGGTTTCTATCAAATTAGATGTTGTTTCTTTTTTAGCTTCTTTGGGTGGAAGTAGTCTACCGGGCTGCTTTAGGAACTAGGATGTGGATGTTAGGTATTACATAACTAGGATGTTAGTGTGTTGAGTATATGAACCACACAAATATACTCAACACACTAACATCCTAGAAGTTCAGTTGGCATATATACTCATGACAGACTGGTTCCAGTATTATGATGGCACTACGCTGAATTTAGGGAGTCTTTGAGATCGTAAGAATCCACGTACAGCGAGCTGCAAAAGAATGAATTCCATTCATAAAGTAGGTACCCACTTTATGAATGGAACTCATTCTTTTGCAGCTCGCTATCGCTCTCTTGTTGGCATGCTCTTTTGCAGCTATATGTACATTTGTTACATTTTTGACAAGTAACTCTCTTTTTTTGGGGTATAAAAATATATACCTAACATATTATTTTCCTCTCATAATCGTAACATGCTTACAACATTCGCATCGCCATAAATACCTACTACGGGGGTTCGAAAATACGACGAAACGTGCCGAGAAAAGACATGCACTGCCTTTTGCCCTTTGTCTCGTCTTGGCGGGGGCACGGCCGTGCCCCCACCGTGCCCCCAGATACAAGTACCTATGCGTCCCGTTTGTGCTTTCTACACTATACTGCTATTTTAAAGTATGCAATTTTAATAAATAACTGTCACGTCAAAGCACTTCATAGTTCCCATTTCCTAGTAGATTAGCATTTAAAACGCAGTATAAAGCGTGTAATATTTTATTATACGGGCACGTGCGCGAGCGGCGCCGGAAGGGCCTAGTGGCGCCATCTTTTAATAAATTGCCCATTTTAAAATGCTGCCTGAAGAAGGTCTTATGTCAGACGATTTTCCTATGAATATACGTCGGTATCGTGAACTTTTTAGGGTTTCGTACCAAAAAGGTACGAAAGGAACCCTTATAGTGCGACTCTGTCCGTCCGTTCGTCTGTCTGTCTATCACATTGCTAGAGTTCATATACTAGACTAGATCTTGCACCAAACGATGGTATACTTAGTGACATAAATAAATTTTCTAAAATGAATATATATTTTTCTCAATTCTTGCACTTTGTAAAGACAGGAATTTGACGTTTAGACAGTTTTATATAGACATATTCAGTGTCAATAATCCCATTAATTATATATCGATTTTTGATTTGATTTTCTATCAAGTGAGCTTTAAGTTTCAAACTTAAACTACCTATACCTAGTCACAAAAGTCGCATTGCTATCCCTTTTATTACTTATTATGTGGATGCAGCCATATTGCATAAAGTTTGCTCGATAAAAAATGAAATAGAAAATTTGACATTTTATATACGACATTGAACTAAGCTACGGCTACGGCGTAGGCTATGAAATGATAGTAGCGTCACAGATTATATGTTCTTGTAGCGTAGAGGATTAATTAAAAAATGCAGTCACAGATGAGTTGACTTTCTTCTATACTGGATCAACCAAATCTTGTCAGTAGTAAAAGGCGGCAAATTTGCAAAATCGCGGGTTAGCAACACTCTGTTCGAATAATTCCAAAATCGCGTGTCATCTGTGTGTTATCTGTGGAATGTGGATCGTAAATGACAGCCATCATCTTATTGTTTACATTCTGAATCGTTTCTATTTCAAGAGAAATTTCTGCTGTCACCATTAAATACCAAGATTATGCATGACCTCAAGCAAAGCTAAGGTGCCTACAATGTACAATCATGCTCGTTGACGGTAAACATTACTAAAATTTGAGGTTATGATAATCCACTCGACCTGACGTATGAAGGGCGGAAAAATAAACACGTTTTGGTTTGATGTACATTGCTGCTTTTCTTAGCGCAATTCTGCTCTTTGAGTGTTACATGGTGTTACCCTACTTTAATTTGCAGTACATTGCTACTGACAAGATTTGCTTGACGCACTATATGTCTCTCACTGAGGTAGGTCATTACATTAACATACCGACATGCAGTAAATGATGATAGGATTATTCAGAACGGAACCGGGTTCTAAAGTTAATTATTCCTAAATTATCTTAAGGGCAATACTTTCAAGCACTCGTTGGGCCCTTCCTCGAATTTAAACTTAAAATACACCGTACTGTCTTGCTCATAAAATAGGTCGTATTTTATTAAGGTAACCATGCTGCTTATGATCTTATGTTCAAAGAGGGTTGAACATGTTTCCCGACCCTCCCATTGTGATTCAAATCGTACGAGGCAGCCGAATTTAAATAATAATAAAGCTAATATATTATAACTGTATTTTGTGGGTTTATTTTCTGTCTTATTGTTGTTTTTTGCGAAATATGTTGACGTGCTAATGCCAAGGGGTTTTTAAGGCACGTGGAAAGTTAATAAAGATATGTGGGAGGCATATTTACTAAACGTTTGTGCTTAGTATGGCAACGAAATATTAGACTTCAAATGGTTTTTCTCTCCAAAGCTTTTCCCCAAATTGTGTTTTGTTTCGAAGTTAGCACCTAACATTTTATATTTTCATTTATACACGTATAACATAATTCACAACCAATAATATATTTCTTGTATGTACCTTCGGGAACAGTGGAGACAATACCTACCTATTTTATTTTCTATATCTTCTATTTAAATACTCGTATGTACATATTTTAAACATTTAAAAAAATATTAACTACATCACTAATGATGTCAATCAACCCTTTAAAAACAAACATGAAACATTAACACTTTAAAGTGTCATAAAACTTAACAAAATGCACCCTTCAACACCCTTAGTATAATAGCACAATACAAAATATGTATTTCATATCTCTATGAATGATATGACACTTTGAAGGCGTTACGAATTACACTAAATCCCTGCAAACTTACCAAAATGCTCAGAAACTATCACTTGACTCTTTTATATTTTGCAATAGGGTGCGAAATCGAATGAAATTTGTTTTATAAGCGATATGGTTATAGTTGTGAGTGTATGTTATGTGTCATTGTATTTTTAGCCCCAGGTTTAGATGGGGCAGTTTGCACCCCCTGATTAGCGCGCTTAATCTGTAGGGGGATGTTTGGATGGTTTTATGCAACACAGTTAAAAGGAAATGCAATGATGCAATTTTGAGCATCGCTTTCTAAAAAAATGTTATTTAAATAGATAGGGTACATTAGTAATGACTAGTGAAAATCACTATATTTAAAAAAATCGCGGTCACGTATTATACATCTCACGGTTATTATATTAGGGTAATCCGTCGGGTGGAGTAGTCCGTTAGGTTCTTAAATGTGCTTACTTAAGATTTCTCAAGTAGATAGAGATATAACAAGCATCTTTAATGCGAAAAAGAGAGACTAAAGTCTATTTTTTAATTCGGTAGACTGAAATGACAGTTAATAGTATGAAATGACATTTCATGTTCATACTATTAACTGTCATTTCAGTCTACCGAATTAAAAAATAGACTTTATAGAACAAGCTCAAGCTATACAATTGCTTACATCTCACAATTTGTATGTATACGTAGTTAAAACAATTTTTCCTACTGAAATAAAATTGTGATTAAAATGTGCTTAGTCATTATTGCATACCACCGTCCAGTTATTCAATAATATTTAGTATGTTTACTTACCAACTTAAACTGTTGCTTAATGAACTGCCCGGGGAGTTGTTTGCGTACACGTTCATCTTATTATAACTTGTTTCTATTCATCTTATTTATACTTAGTTGTACAACATGAACAGACATTTGTTGGATTATACAATTGGTGTATCTGGCTACATACGTCATCTACTCGGAGTTTAAATTATACTTAAACGGTATTGGAAGAAAATTTTTCCAAGATTTTATTTCTATCATTTTTACCAGTTTTGTTGTTAAATACGTTACATTCATTGCCCGCTGGGTAAGATTTCTGTTCGTAGGCGCTTTGCGCTACATACGCTTTTCCCGTGTTATCGGCTACGTATTTATCGCGTAGCTCGCGCTAGCAGTACCTAAATGTTTTAAAATGTGTAGAGGTAATAATGATTTTGTTACTGTGATGGGCACCTTTGCGCCAGGGGTAGCGCGGGGAGGCCTCTTTCAGTAGTTTTTATATTCCTTGTTTTATTTTAGATATATTTAGGGTTGTTAGTTTTAATTTAGTATTATTCATAGATGTATTTAGTTCATAAGTTATTTATTTGTCTTGTGTTACTTATTGAGTCTTTTTAGAAATGAACAAGGAACGACATGTATAGTGATGTATCCACGCAGAATGAATGGTATCTGAATGAATGGTATCATTTATTCAATTATTTGGTTTGGGTATATCTAAGTAGGTTAGATTTTTCAATTATGATTTAGTTTTAAATACGAGTAGGTAGGTATAAGATCTAAGTACAAATAAACGGACTTTTGTTATACAATTAAATTACTGCGATCCAATTGATAGCTTTATAAAACATTTGGAAGCAGAAACGTACGACTATATTGATTTTATTTTATACCCTCTTTAATTGTTGCTCCCAAACGCGATTTTATGGAAACTCTTTTATTTATACCCATAAGGTTAATATAATCGCCATTACCACTCCCATTTATCAGTGGCAGTAACCGCAGCTATTACCCGGTTATATACGGATAGATCGCGATCGGATGCGCGCGCGACTGCTTCCGGCGCGCGCGTCGCCGTGACGTCACTTCCGGTCGAGGATTTATAGGTGAGAGCTTATGTGGAGCATAATGTAAAGGTTATAGGGTAGGCTAGTTGCATAGTCACGGCCCAATTCGAACAATGCTTATAAAATGTTACAGCGATATGATACCGATCTGTCAGTGACAAAAGTGACATTTCTACAACCAAAAACGTCAATTTTGACGCTGACAGATCGGTATCGTACCGCTGTGACTTCTAATAAGCATTCTTCGAATCGGGCCGATAGTCAGCAATCAACATCAATAGAGTAACGTAAGAAACAATGCGCCAAAATCATCCCTCTAATACTTTTATGTCAACATACTGTTAGGTACGGTTTTTTTTACTTTTCCTGATAGACATACATATATGTATTACAGTTCGCGTTCAAACGTATGTGTCACAGTCTAACTATTCTACACATGTAGCATAAATATGACTCACGACAGTTTCAGTTTGACTACTACTTAAGATAAATAATGCAATACCTATTCGGAGGTTGAAAATTAATTCAAACAATTTTAACATCGAATCAATGATCGTAATATTAACCCTAAATAGGTTTTAGGGTTTACCCAAAGAAAGACATCCACAACAATGGCTAAATTACAGATTATACCATACCACCAGGCGTGAACCTTTCAGCTACCAATCCACCACAAAAGAACGAACCAGCCATCAGAAAAAATCAAATCCTATACCAACTCACTGGCTGTAAAATCTTTTGTTCGAATTTCAAATTTCGAATCCCTATTCCGAAATTAAAAACGTTAGTCGAATCGAAATGGCGCCTTACGCACGAGTGGCCGTGCAGAATGGAAACTTAACAACCGCGGTAAATAACCACAAATCAACGTTCTAACCTAGCCCCGGGCGAGATTTAAATTCACGCGCGAATGTGGCCATTAGAATATTGTGCGTGTCCATTGTAGAGAGGTTTAGAAATTTGAAAAGAAAAACAGAATGTGAAATGCGATGTTTGGTAAAAAATAAAGTTTTAAAGAGGTACCGTTTTTCGTTTGCTTTCTACAACATGGCCTGATTTAATTTTGGACAGCTTTGGACATACATATTCATTCATTATTATGAATTATGATATTATGCGTGAGTTTAAATGGCAAAGAATCAATTTGAATCAAAGAAAGTACCTACCTATGCTCAAGCCATGTAGGAAACACGATGATTATGCGATTGCGATTCAAAAGGCGTTAAGATCTTGGTAAAACTTATCACCTGACATAAACACTTGTATCATAGTATGCACTACATGCCCGTTTATCAATAAAAACGATTAGTCATATAATTAGAGTAAGTTAGACATTAAAGGCCTGTGCACACCGGCTGCGTGTACGTAGACGTGCACGTGCGCGTGCGCTAAAATGCTGGAGACGCGAACGCACACGTCACGCAAGGCGGTGTGTCGTCTCTCATAAGGAACTGTATATTACAACGCGCACGTGCACGTGCACATCTACGCACACGCACCCGGTGTGCACAGGCCTTAAACGTTAAAACGTCATATGCGTACCTACGTATAATTTCCGTAAATTAATTCTGGCTTACTTTACGGCTCTTAGGTTAGGTGGAAGAGTTTCCTTATAGGGCACCCCAATGTGCAGACGTCATCCGATATTGCAATATCGTGTCGGACCCAACAACGAGCCCGCACTCCTCAAATAACACACGACCGAAACATGCATTACGCTAGACTGAATCAAAAAGACACAGGGACGGGATGACGTATTATTATTTTTAAATTCATACACGGCGGAATTTCACCACACAACTCTTGGCATATGACTTTAAACCTTATATTTATAGCCTTAAAGTCTTCATGAAACTTTTAAATGATGACTAATGACGTCATTGTTGCACTTGTCGTGGGTGTAAGCGCGATCGGTGCGTCACTAATTTTCGGTTTTTACAATTCGAGTCATGAGTCGAGCCGTGACCGATTCGTGTCGAAATCGCTTTGTCAGCCTGAATGGGGATACTATCAAATATTTTATGGGTTTTCAAATTTGCAATTTACAATGATTAAGTGTGGAAGGGACGTGATAATGATGTATGTATGTGTTGGACATAGCTTAATTCTCTTTTAGATACTCGTAAAGCTTACATCAAATATTTAATGATTGCATAAATCATTATTAATAAGGTTTACAATTTCATTAAAACGTAATTAAGTAACGTACTTATTTAACTGTCGAGTAAAGTAAATCAGTAAAGTAAATATGTCATATAGGTACCAAGTTTCTTTGGTATATGACATCTTTTTCAGTTTATAATTTAGAGTGTAGTAGTTTTTAGTCTACATACTCCATACATACTCTATCGATGTGTCACTAGTTTAAATATAAATCTCTAAATGCTAAATCTATAAACTGATTCGCGGCCCGCGGTGCGCCCGGCGAACCGGAATCGCGAGGCAGTGCGCCTCCTGAACAGCAAACACTGAGGTAAAATGCTAAAATGCTTGCTCACACAGAACAGGTGGGCTAGACCTGAATGATTTAGTATTCTTAAGATTTCGAATTACAAAAAAAATGTGATCAGCCTGTGGATCGGCCTATATTGTACCTTGCCTAGGGAGCGGTCACAAATATGTATTGTATTGTGCAACCTCACACAGTTTAAAATACATAAGTAATAATATATGTATAGTTGGATCAAATACAATAGAGTGTATAGAGAGTCACTGTCATGGTAAATTATGTAGCCACAGTACATTTACTGCCATCTTTCGACAGAAGATTGTAACTGTTAGAACGCCATTTGACTTTGATCCTTATTCATTCACTGATATGTGTCAATTTGTTAAATGTCAAAATTAACGCCAAAGGCCAGGCCAAAGGTATGGCGCCTTCGCTCGAAAAGATTGCACCATACCTTTGGCCTAGTCTCTATACTATATTTTTCACCGACTTTGAAGAAGTTTTTACAAACAAGCCGCAATCGGGTTAAAGATTTTTTGTAAAATAATAGTGTCAGTTCTGCGGCGTCTAGACTTTGGCAGCGTCTGGGCTAGTCGAATCAGTTCCAGCCTAGATTTAGTAAATTTACTAAGTTTAAAATCTCCGGCTTCCTTGGGGCATGCTATGCAAATCTGAGAAAGCTACGCACTGCGCGCATAAACTCTACTTTTGTGTAGATTAATTAACCTTTCATTAATCACGAATACAGTCAGCAGCAGAAGTTGCTAAGTGAGCCAGGTATTCCGAATGATCTTGACGCGACTTTATTGTTAAGAGAATAAGGGTGTGTCAACGTAATTTTGAACACCTCGCGAACAAGTTCAGCTGCTGACTGTACAAACCTCAGTTGTGCTATAGAGGCTATAGAGCACAAAAATCGTTCTCGAAAAAATGCTAAAAGATGACTGAAAATTCGGTCATGTCGAAAAAGTAAGCCATATAGAATAGCCATAAAGATATTTTTTAACAGCCTGAAAGAATTTTCCACTGCTAGGCAAAGCCTAAAGGATAATTGTACTTTGGAAATTCACCTCCTAAAATCTGAATCCCGAGAGGAGCCAAAAGTACCTACAGCAGTGTACAGTTGTGGAATTTTACGTATGCGGACACGGGCTTACCTTACTCTGGCCTCTTCCGGACGCGCGTAGTCGTTATTAAAACTGTCGTTTCCAAACACAGTGCGTAGCAGAGCCGCCGCTGAATTCCCAATGAGTCTGTCACGGAAGGGTTCCGTCGTTCCGTGACATTCGCCGCCCGACAAAGGTTTTTGCAAAACGAATTTATTAAACCCCTTGGTTTTCCGTATAAGTGGGAAAGTTGAGATTGATGGCTGAATCTATTAGAGTTGAGGAACGAGTTTAACACTTCGAGGGTGTAAAAAGATTTTGAGGAAGGGTTTGTGTTCTTGACGACGCTTGTGTTGGCCGAGGGGTTGCGGTACTTATTGGATACTTATAAAAAATATGCCCGTCTAAGCTAACTCAGCAACAACTTTGACGTCACAAAGTGTTGAGTACCATTATTAAAGTCATAATTTCATAGCAATTTGGCTGGTGAGTTGGTGACACTGCCACATTCTGTAACTGCAAAGTCTGTGCAGAGGCAAACAGTTAAAAAATGTTGGGCTATACATGAGCTAGACATGAGGTAAACATGTTTTAAAAATAGGAACATTTAATCGTTTCGTCTCAAAATCAGAAAACGCCAAAGTGCCGAAATAATGTCAAAACGTCTAAAATAATTACGCGCCTAAAAATGAATACAAAAGTGTGCAAGTATTTTACAGTTTTCAAGTGGAAAAATAAATAAAATACTATTTAAGTGGATCTTAATCTCTTTGAATTAGATAATGAGCTTTCTAAAAATATATCTCCATATATGTTACACAAAACATGTACAAATGAAATGACAATTGCTTAGCCCGGGGCATCCAAACGAGATCAAAATAAAAATCAAATTACCCCGGGTATTGCATCGAGGGGCCCTTAATTATAATCCCCTGCACTGCGAGACCCTTAACTTGACTTATAATAAATTTTATTTGGGATTATTGATGATAACTTAATTATAATTATTATGATTAGTCGATTGTGTAAGTATGAAAATCGTTGAGCTGGAAGATTGAAACATTAAGTCGATCTTAATTAATACTATACAGGGAATCACACACACGACATTACGATACTACTACGCCAAGTGCTATGTGAAGTATGGCGGTATACTTAGTCACATAACTTTAACATAAATCAACATACACACATACATTACGTTACATAAGTTTAACATAAAGCTTAGACGCGTGAGGTGATCTGAGTATCCCGATTAGAAAGCGGAATCTAAAATTTAAGATTCCCTTTTCCCTAGAGCGCCTGAGTCTGAGATCAAATACGTGAAAACCAAAGTCTCTGTAGTAGTTTTAATCGAAGACGGTTTCCAATCAGGTGGACTTAAAGCTTTGGTTAATGGTCTCTTCCACTAATACACCAGAAGAGCAGCATTAGCGAAGGGTGGTGTCACAAAATGGGCTCATCATCTCAACGTGACAAGTTGACAACCACAATTATTTCGGAACGCAACATCATAGAAAAAGATATCATAAAACGCATAATGCAAAATTGTGAACAAAACAATATTTTGCGCATATTCGCAAGTCCAACCCTCACAATGCAATCGACTGCCGACTAGCGAATAAAAATCAATTGTAGAACAGAACGAGCAGCGGATTACGACGCGCCAGCGCACACGCAAATTGCGCGCTAACCTGATTACAACTAGTTCCACATTGTCTTTAGCCCGCGGGCGGGCCCTGGACGTGACGCCCTGGATGTGACAATACACTACGTGCAAGGGTCGATAAAATGCTGATAAGCAATAAGGTGTGAACCACATTCATTTTGCAATAACATGCATACCATGCCAACTCAAAAAATTGACGCTTAAAGTTGTCATTTTTTTGCAAATTTAATGTGGGTTGACACATTTTTGCTAAACAGCATCCGATTATAAGTTACGTGAAAATGGTCTCATAGCCTGATTACAAATAACTATTAGGTAGATACTTCCATATTATTATTGTATTTAGCTTGCGGGCGGGCCCTAGATGTGACCAACTGACCACCACTACCACTAAGTACAAGGATCGGCGATACATAACATGAAAATTGCGCACTAGCTTTATTAGTATTGCAATTATTAGTCCCACATTTTCTTTGGTCTGCGAGCGGGCCCTAGATGTGACAACCTGGATGCGACGTTACATAGACCACAGCATGGATAATAAGATAACTACGTTTTTCCTATTATTACACAGAAATTGCATGTTAACCTGATTACAACTAGATCCACATGGTCTTCACAGCCCGCCTGTGAGCCCGGATGTGATACCATGGACGTGACGTGACGTTAGAAGTGAAACCAGATTATTAAAATTTATTATCAACGGTGTGACGTTTATGAAATGTTACTTTTGATCGCTCTAACAGATCAAATCCAGTTTCTGAACAGGAACATAAAAAGAGAATCGGCCTCATAGTTTTTGAGAGATAAAATAAAATTGTCAAATGGCATTTCCAGTATTTCACTATCATTGGAAAAAATAAGACCCAGAACTACTGAATTCCAATTTGTCGAATTTTGATGGAGCCGCAATGCATTATTGCTAAACAGATTTGGGTACGATTGAATTATCTCAAGTGGATATGATGTACCAGTTGGTACCTACTCGAAATACGTAATAATTTATTAGTATGCTCATATCGGATAATCAGATGGGCAGTTTATATTTGAAAATATGTATTCATGAATTTATTGAATTTGGTTCTAGCAGTAGTAGAAATAAAGGTATGTAATACATACATGGTTAATATATATTTACACGGGTAAAGTTATTTTAAATACAATTGCCATAATTTTTGCTCACATAAGAACAAAGTTACGAAGGAGCTTTATATTAACCCGTCCACGAATTGCATGATTTTAGCAGTCCCTTTGTAAGTATGTACATTATTTTGTTAAGCTTAGAATAAATTTAATAGTGGAAAAATTACTGTCTTGGGTGAGACTTGAACTCACGGCCTCTGTATCGATATTCTAGCGCTCTGCCATCTGAGCCACCAAGACCTCATCCATAGCCAGCAAATCTTTCCACCATATGGGACAAGGGGACCCGAGCATTATTTTGTTGTTGTGTTTCAATAGATTTTGATATGGTTTTGTCGATTTTTATGGCCTTTGCGATATGTGTAAGATAGATATATGTAGACTATATTTTATTAAAGACTTAGAATAGGACATGCTATACGAAGAAACACTTCCACAAGCTCAAATTGTAATGTTTGTTTCATGGAATTATTTTTCATAGTGTATTCTTACATACCTATTATTGTACCTATGTACAGTCAGCAGCAGAAGTTGCTAAGCGGGCCAGGTACATATTTAAAATGAACTTGACGCGACTTTATTGTTAAGAGAATAAGAGCGTGTCAGGGTAATTTTGAACACCTCGCCCGCTTAGCAACTTCTGCTGCTGACTGTAGGTATTAATGGTTTAGTTTTTGGCCACGATTTATCACGACTAGTTTACAACAATAAAATCAAACACTGACCATTTATCTCCGTCCGTCAAGTCCAGCCAACATAATTAACAGCCCCCCCCCTCCTCCCGCACCCGTGCGCACGCGCCGGCACGCGTCGGCACGCGGCGGTAATCCCGCGCACATCTCAATCGCAACAACTAATGAAGTGTGACAGCGGAACGTAATGAGGGCAAGTATGGCGAATTAACACGCTGTGAAATTGGTTGTGTGTGTGTATTTGTTTAAAGTACATGGTTACGAAGTTGTGTAGTGTTAAGAACAGAGATCGGAAGTTTCACCGCTCAATTTTTAAATTTTTGATCTAATATCTGGGAGACCGAGCTTTGCTCGAAAAACATATAAAAACTCAAAAATGCGCGTTTTCCCAGAGATCAGACCTAGTTCGATCGATTTTTCGCCTCCCAAAACCCCCATATAGCAAATTTCATAGAAATCGTTACAGCCGTTTCCGAAATATAGATATAAGTAATTAAATAAATATACAAGCATTGCTCGTTTAAAGGTATTAGATAGATTAGATAGATAGATAGATTAGACTAGATAGATACAACTTTTTTAACCTTTTAACAATTGACGATCAAAATTGGCCAGCTGAGACTTGTTTATGTCAAATTGACATAGGTAGGTACTCAAAACTTACTTACTTAGTAGGGTATATCTACTTATTCTGTACAGGAGGCTAGTGATCACGAAGTTAAAAGCGTGAAAAACATTATCCCTTCTCTGAAAGTTGGGTAAGATAATATGTTCATAATTTTCATAAATTACATGTTTGTTTTTTTTTTTTTTTTTTATTTATTTATCACAAAGTACACAACAATTTTTAACAATTTATATTCCTCGCCAAACTGCGATTGCAGTTTGTTGGCGAGATCGCGCTCATTTTTAAGTTTTAAACATAAATATTATGCTATGCACTAATGCACTAAATACTAAACTTAACTTAAATACATACTATCCAAAAAGCGAACATGCATGGCGATTATGATGACAAATCAAAAAAGACAAGTAGGTCATAACATTTGAAATTATTTTAACAACAAAATTCAGGTAAAGGTTCATGAGTAAGTACAGTTTTAATATTAGGGTATATTTTTCAATAACATATTTTTTAACTCATTTTTAAATTTAGCCTTACTACATTTATTTTCTTCTCTTAGGTAGTTAATCTCGTTATACAATTTTGGTATCAAAAACAAATTAGTTCTTTTGCCATAATAGTTTTTAGCAGTGTTTTGTACAATTTTTTTAAGCCTTATGCTCTTTGTTCTATATCTACTTTGTTTCGGCACCTTAAATTTATCATCAAAACAATTCTCTACTGCTATCAAATATTGCACCTTTTGACGTATAGGCAGTATTTTACATATCTTGTACAATTTGTCGTAATTCCCTTTAAGCTTATTTTTAATTTTTTTATTAACTAGGTATTTCATAGATCTTAACTGTATTTTTTTAATTTCGTCTAAATAAGTGTGAAAAGTTCGACCATAAACACTTAGACCATAATTAATGATTGAGTCCACTAACGCGTAATAAACAACGAGCATTGTTTTTTTGTTAATTAACCTATTTAAGTGATATAACTTACTTAGGACTGAACGGAGTTTAGTACAAACTGCAGTAACATGTGTTTTCCAGTTAAAATTGTTATCTACATGCATACCTAAATATTTGTATGTATCAACATATTCTAAAGGTTCACAGCTACAACTATAGATATTATTTATTCGGTTGTGCAGACATTCGTACCCGTGCCCTATAATTCCATATTTATTGTAATTAACAGTTTTTGCCTTAAGATTGTATGGGGAATATATATGCATACACTTCGTTTTTGATAAATTGATAATTATACCGTTATCGTGGGCCCATTTCACTACATTGTTAAGGTCACTTTGAATGTTATTATGGGCTATCGATATATCTGTATCTGAAGCAAGTAAGCACATATCGTCCGCATACATAAATAACTTACATTTGCTCACGACGTTTACAACACTGTTGACAAGCATTAGATAGCCGACAGGGCCGTACACCGAGCCAGTCGGCACCCCGAGCGTGACGTCACACTCCGCGCCCGTGGCGCCTGCGATGCTCGTGCGTATGGTCCTGCCCGCTAAATAGCTGCGAAACCAGTCGTTGACGGGGCCAGCAATGCCACACTCACTCATGGCCTGGAGTAGCACTTCATGGTCTAAGGTATCAAAAGCCTTTTTATAATCTATAAAAAGTGCGAGCACTTGCTTACCTTCGTTCAAGCAGCTGTTAATTTCATCTGAGAAGTGTGCCAGAGCCGTCCCCGTGCTTCGACCTCGCCTGAATCCGTGCTGCGCGTCCGTAAGTACGTTGTGTTTCTCCAGAAAACCTGATATTTGTCCGACGACCACCTTCTCAACAATTTTATTAATTACCGACAAAATTGCTATAGGCCTGTAATTCGTGTATTCCAAGTGATTTCCATTTTTGTAAATAGGTCTTATAACGGATTTTTTCAGGTTTTCTGGGTAAACACCTTTTGAAATACACATATTAACATAATTGGCCAAAATGGGGCATAATTGCTTTTTAATATATTTAACATCTTGTATTCTAATTTTATCTATTCCTGGCGCCTTATTCGAACTTAAATTATTTATAATTTTTTCAATGTCATTTGCACAGACTTTTTGAAACCTAAGAGACAAGTCTAATTTTTTAACATAAGAGTTGCGATCTAAAAATTTTACATTACATTTGTGCTTTATATTTAATATTTCTTGAGTAAATGTTTCAGAGAATCTACTGCATATATTATAAATATTATCAACTTTTCCCAAATAACGCATGACCACCTCGTCTACATTTAGTTTAAATCGACCTAACCAGCTATTAATTGTACTCCAAATTTTTTTATAATCATTTTGAATCTTAGGGCGGTAATATTTTTTAACATTTCGTAGCAACATCTACGGCGTAGCTGCATGATGTTTAACTTTCCTTCTACCGCCCAATGGCTTTTAAAAAGGACAAATTCGAAAGTATAATTTTTAACAATTAGAAAATTCTGAAAGTTTCTAATTCATAACTGAAAAATAGATTCTGGGACTTACGATGTACCTATATAAATATTATAAGAAAGCATTTTAGAACATTTCATGATTTTGTTGATGTATCTATGTTCATAAAACTAGGAATTTTGAATAGAGATAGAAAATATAAAATCAAGTAAGTAATTTGAGTAACGTCGGCAAAAAACATGACCAAAAATGGAAATATATTACGTGTAATATTTTTTAGTTATATCAGTAACAAAATTTCACATACTTATTCTAGTTTTTATCAATTACAATAAACTATCATACGTCCAACACAATACAATAAAAAACCTCATATCCCTAATGCCCAGTTCCCAACAGTTATACTAACGATATCAAACTAACAATGCATTTATTATACGCATAATTTTTTTATTATATCGGCACGCGGCCAATGGGTTAATGTATGTATTAGTACAATGGGTAAAATGGCCATGGAAAGAGTGAGTGACAGTGATATCATAATCAAAATATGATTGGGGGAGCTTTGTTTGTTTTAGTGTTTATGATATTGATATTGTTGTTAGTTAATTTAGTAATGGGTGACATGAATATTTTAACCTTTTGGACGCCAATGACCGATATAATATCCGCACCGTAGGTTCAACGCCAAAGACCAATTAATCGGTCACAGCCCACAGAGCAACATCGACCTACGTGTATATACATAAAGTTCAACTTCAGTTTTGACACTTCAATTATGTGACGTCTGAGTGACAGCTTTTGTGTTTGACACGGTGTGGAAAAGGTTAATGATGGTAGTTACACATACGTCGGATTTAGTTGAGGTACTTCTAAGTAGGTAAAAAAAACGGCCTGGGTCTAGGCAGTCAAGTTTTTAAAGTGAGATCTTAAACACTTTCTGTATTTTAAAAAAAAACAGAGTAATTTTGTTTTATACAATCAATAGAATTATCATTATAAACCAGCTGTTGGCTTATTTAATGATATAAGGAATTTTGTTTTCGATTTTTCATAAGCCAAATGTATTAATGTCGGGGTATCGTAGTACAGTCGCCAATGTATCTCTCTCGTCCCTTCAGACTGGCCAAGTTGCTAACAAATATCTGAACACGACTGATATTTTATATAGGTACGAGTATGTTTTAGTCAGCTTTATGTATTAAAAGGCACACTTTATCCGTTAATCGATAGTTAATACTTTTAAAAATACATGACGATGGTTTGGGACTTCAAGAAGCAATATCATCCAATACCTACCATATAAGAATTTGTTTGATTCGAGAAACTCAAAAATACCAATTACTTTTACCCTATTCGATTAAAAAAGGGCTGTCATGTTCAAAAAATGGCATTCGTCGAATCCCACAGTCGGCACCAGACGCCACTTGCGTTCGCACGAAATAAAAACTCGATAAAAAATGTCGTCGCCACGCGGCGGGGCATTATTCGATAACTGTCGGGGGCGGTATAAGACCATTGAGGACAACCCTAATTTTACTATCTCGAACTACCAAAGAAAATTCAACCTTAGACAACAAACTGTAGGGTTTAATTCTGCTTGAGCGGAGCGGTAATCTAGTTAGATTAGCGCAGTAGAGATTCGACTTTAAACGGGGGTGCTAAGGCAAGTTTTCGCTTGGGGCTTAAGACCTTAATAAAACAGGGTTGCCAGAAGATTTCTCTATTTATTGGTGGGAAAGGCCGCGTGTCAGATCTAACACCAGTTTTAATATTTTTGGTCGCGTGCCCTACGCGTGCGGCGCTTTGATAAAAAACTATAGGCCAAATAATTCGAGTTATATTGTCATTTTCTTAAATGCTGTTTTTTACAAGGTTTCCTTTGTGGTTGATGGTTGGACGTCATTACCAAATTGGATGGCTCTAAATAGCTATTGTGGTGAAAGGGATGGCAAATCGCGGTTGCAACGATGTATTCACATGCTAAATTTTAGATTGCTTGAACATTTTAAAGCGGAGTAATTGAGTGCGAGCAATTACAGACTAAAATATAATGCGCTTCATCTCAATAATCATGGTAATCACTTTAGATTTTAATTGTATACCTACATATGAACTAGATCGTAAATTATTGACTTTAGTGGCTTGAAATTTCTATCATAACATAATTTTTTATGGTTTTGAACTAAAATTGTTTCGTTTAAAATGCGTTTTACCTATGCAAATAATATGTTGGTGCTTATTCATTCAAGAATTTTGTCATTTATATTTTATTTAGATTTAGTAGTTGCTTTGTTTATAGATACCTACTTTTTCACCGTATCACGCTTTTACAAAGTAGTAAAAGGACCCAAATCCTATATCGGTAGGTACCTTATTCTCCAGAATAAAGGGCATTACGTTTTTTAATGTGTAAGTAGGTACTTACAGTTAATTACAATTTGCATTAATAATACTTGTCGCAGTTTATTTAAAAATGTAGAACTTTCCTTAAAATATTTGTTAAAAGTGGGCATTAAAAGATAAACAAACAAACGCTTTCAAAGCGCACAATCGGAGATAAAGTTCAAATGTTACCTGTTGTTTTCTTTTATTTATTTTTTTGTCACGAATAAACGCTCTAGACTCTACTCTCTACTCTAAATATTCCTTCCGACAAGAATAAAGTTAATTTTCAAACAGTGGTACTTTACGTTTTGTAAAGGTTATCGAATTATTTTAATTATTTGCAACATTGTTTGATTACCGATTACCTTTAAAAACTTCAATCTATCCTTATTTAACTCCCAACGCTACTACTAGCGCCATCTATCCCCACCACTCCTCACTAAACGCGCCCTCGTCACAATTTCCGTTCACGTGCCGCTATATCGTCGCGATACAATAGCGATGTCAGAGCGATACAATGACGCCGGGGCGTCACAAAAGAGACGTCATCGCTGCGTCATAATAGAGGATTATTACGCGGACAACAGGAAATTGGCTCTTCAAGGGTTTTGGATTGGAATTTGGGGGGTTGATAGTTCTGCCCTGCTAGTAGTATGTGCAGTACTTGGATGGAAATCATCGTTTAAATAAAGAACTTATTCAAAGAGAACAAGATAAACAATTGCATGACTTTTCAACTGCGATTACTGCGTATGATGTTAGCACGGCAGAGTTTATTAACTGTTATCTGACTTATCTGTTACGTTAAAAATTGCAACATTAAATTGAATTAGATAACTTATCAAGATTTCTTTGACAATTGAAAAATCAGGTTTTCAGTGGTTAAACCTACAGATGCTAGTTAGTTTTGAAGTTGGAAATATTTCTCGGAAAATTACAGGAATCTTCACAAGAATTAAAGTAAGTTTTCATGTCAAGAAGTTCCTCATTTGAGAAATTTCCGAGACCTTTCCATGTGAAAAGTATCTTAATTATTGGTGTATTTTAAATTAAACAATTTGTTTTCATATTTAAAACATTTTCGAATATATTTTAAACAAAACGCCTAGAGCTACAACAAACAACTAAACTTGGTTTCGCTTAACACTACACCTAAATCAAAACTTCATTTTCCACTGTAAAACAAAAAAATAAAATAAGTATTTTCAGTCGGAATCGGACAGGGGGATGCTTTCCTGAAAAAGAAAACCTTCATTTATGTTTATGTTGTTGTTTATGTTACAGATTTAAAGCTACAGATGTAACGCATATTTTTTTCCATCGTATTTTCTCGGAAACCTTCGTATTTGTCATGATACTTCAGTCAAACTCAGTACTTTTTGGGCTTTTTCTAAAATAAATACTCTATCGAAAACCTGATTCTTTCAAATCTGGACTTTCTTGGGCTCATTCTACTCAGAATCGACAGCACTCTCCACCCTTCCGTTAAAAAAAGATGTCCCAAAATGTCCATTCCATTACGTCACGTTTTAATTATTATGAGAAAAATTTTCACTTGTATGGACGTGACGTAGTGGAATGTACAATTTTCATACAAATTTTTGGGACATTTTTTTTATCATCAGGATTGAATATGCTAGTGATTCTGAGTTGAAAGAACCCAAAAACACCAGGATCCGTGAGAATCGGGTTTTTAATATTTATTTTAGAAAACGCCCTTTTGTACCGAGACTGACTGAAATAGCAAGAAACGTTTGTTGGTACATCTGTTCTCGAAAGAAAGGTTCAAAAATGTATTTTGTATTCAGAAGTGTGAAGAAAAGCTATTTGTGGAACACGGCGGTATTAACATTGTAAACCCATCATATATAAAAACCCTCCGTAACGTTGTATAGTGTTTCTATTTGGTTTGACGCGATAACAACCAAAACCATATCTCGTTCCTCAATATACTAAACATACATATACCTATATGTCGGCGGCCGATCGTAAGATCAGGCAGATCGTAATGTTCCTGTAGAATGTTTTGAAGTAGTCACATTAAACCAATAGATAGGTAGAATCACAGACAATCCAACCTCTAGACATAGCATAGTCGCGCTACCCCCTCTGCCACACATACGGTAGCGTTACTCCATCTTTGAGTCAATCCCGTGCCGTGATTGGTCCGTGTCTTTGAACGGACCAATCACGGCACGGGATTCGCTCACCTCGTCCCCGCACCCCCGTATTTTTGGCAGCATCGGTTTCAAGAAAGAATTGGCCTAAGCTCAGTCTAGAGGTTGGATTGTCAGTGGGTAGAATAGATTCTTTAGGTTGGTCCAGATGCTCGAAGGGCAAAGCAGAAAAAGGTGCCCCGCGTAGAGGGGCTCCGTCGACTCAGGGGACGGGATAAAGATTTTGACGTTTCACGATATTCCTAGGAATTTCAATATCTGCCTGATCTTACGACCGGCCCCCGACATATACACAAAGGCGGTTACTTACCTCAAACTCTCCTATAAATATGTCGGAGTCATCGGAGTGCGGCGGCTGGTCTATGTTGTCCACTGCTGTTATCTGGGGACCTGCGTCATACAAAATTAATTAGTATCATCAAATTAGCTGAAGGACGTCATGTGTACCAACCGAACGAATAATTATTACTCCATCACCAGACTTTTAGCAGTTCATATAGAAGTTCGTCGTTTCTTGTTATTTTAAACGCAAACCCATCCTGATCTTGGCGCTTTACTGGTGGTGGCATCCTAGCCTATCCGAGAATTGACTCTCTTTGGCTTTTAAGTAAGTCCCTGTAGATGGCACTCTCCAAATTAGAGGAAAATAAACCTTTCCTTTCGATGTCTGCCTTTATCGAAGAGCAACTGCTAAGTAAATCCCAAAGTTACGATTCCAAGAAACTCTTTGGTTCGAAGTGTTCGAACCCCCTCCAGTTTGAAAGCCATTCCAAGTCCATTAGCGCTCACCATTCCTTCCTTCCAGTCTTTTCCATCATCAGACTCCAAAGTCCAAGTAGTTCATGTAGAAGTTCTCCTTGTTATTTTAAACGCAAACTACCCCAATATCGACTACCCTGATTTTGGCGCTTTACTGGTGGTGGCATCCATGTCTATCCGAGAATGACTCTCGACTCTGGCTATTAAGTAGATGGCACTCTCCAAATTAGAGGAAAATAAACCTTTCCTCTCGATGTCTGCCTTCATCTAAGAGCAACTGCTAAGTAAATCCCGAAGCTACGATTCGAAGAAACTCTTTGGTTCGAACCCCCTCCAGTTTAAAAGCCGCCTTAACCTTAGTCCATTAGCGCTCACCATTCCTTACTTCCAGTCTTCTCCATCATCAGACTCTAAGGCACACTTGCACCATCCCACTAACCCGATCTTAAGCGGTTAAACCGTTAACCCAGTGTCAAATTGTATTGGTAACAATGGTAACTCCAGGTTTAACCGGTTAACCCCGGGTTAGGGGAATGGTGCAAGTGGGCCTAAGTTGTTCATGTGATTCCTTACCTAGTGGGATACACTCCATGGGCTCAAACAGATCAGTGATGAGATCGAGTGGCGGAGATGGCGCTGGTGGCGGTAGCGAGCAAGATGAGATGCTGGTCCCTGTGGGAGTTGTCAAATTGATTACACTGTATTTGGCAGCGGGCCTGTGGATGCCTGTCAAAATGACAATATCGCTCGAGCATCTGGATTGTGAGATGATTAATTCGATGAACCATTAACCTTTTCGACGCCGTGTCAAACACAAAAGCTATCAAAACTGAAATTGAACTTTATGCATATGCACGTGGTCTATGTTGCTCTGTGGTCTGTGACCGATTAATCGGTCTTTGGCGTTGAACCTACGGTGCGAATATTTCGGTCATTGGCGTCCAAAAGGTTAAAAACGTGTTTTATTCTAGGTAGGTAGGATCATTGCTGAGCAATCGAGCATCCTCAATTTTTTTTTACACTTGAGTTCAATATTATAGTCTTGCGTGTACAGTCAGCAGCAGAAGTTGATAAGCGGGTGAGGTGTTCAAAATTACCTTGACACGCTCTTATTCTCTTAACAGTAAAATCGCGTTAAGATGATTTTGAACACTTCTCCCGCTTAGCAACTTCTGCTGCTGACTGTACCTGTTTTGATTACGTAAATCAAAGTCATTTATTTATTACGCTACGGTAAATTGTTAGTAATAACTATTTGTTATGTATTTTGATTTACCAGGTTTGACCACGTCGTCGAAGCTACGCGTAATATGTCGCTCCAAAGCTGGCATATGCGACGGCAGGCATGCTGCCATGCGCGGTTCCATGCGGGACTCCATTCGTGGCAGTAGACGTGGCGGAGACGGTGGAATCTCCTGCTTGATGGTGCAAGCCTTCTCTGGTACATCCCCTACTGCGGATTAAGAACATATGTGACGTTATCTATGAAAAGGGACCTTATTGTCGGTGGCGCTTACGCCATTATTAACGATGCTCCGATATAAATACAATGCCGCGCGACGCTGTGCGGCCTAAGCGCCATCGACAATAAGGTCCCTTTTCATAGATAATGCCCCATATTTAGTTTAGTTATCGTAACACTTGTTACAAAAATAAAGTAAATTCGACTGACAATCCCTTCGTATGTTTTTCAAGGAAACAAGATTGCTATAAAATGAAACATGTGTAGATAGTATTCCAACGGCATAGCGAGGTTCTTGAACGGCTACCCATATGTAGCTGCCCGCCTACTTTTATATGTGCATGGTACTATTTTACTCTGTGGCCACCATTGGCACACGGATCTGCATATTCTGCATCACTCACCATCAGCATAAATGCATCAGCATGTGGTTACGCATGGTGTAGTTCTTGAACAACTAATTGTACAATTAGTTTGATCTGTAAGACAACAGTGGCTACTTGGCTACCATTGGCACACGGTACAACACTTACCATCAGCGGAGAGTGCGGTGTGGTATGCATGGTGTAGTTCTTGAACGACTAATTAAATTATAGCTGTAGTTTGATTTGTAAGACAACAGTGGCTACTTGGCTACCATTGGCACACGGTACAACACTTACCATCAGCGGAGAGTGCTGTGTGGTATGCATGGTGTAGTTCTTGAACGACTAATTAAATTATAGCTGTAGTTTGATCTGTAAGACAACAGTGGCTACTTGGCTACCATTGGCACACGGTACAACACTTACCATCAGCGGAGAGTGCGGTGTGGTATGCATGGTGTAGTTCTTGAACGACTAATTAAATTATAGCTGCAGTTTGATCTGTAAGACAACAGTGGCCACTTGGCTACCATTGGCACACGGTACAACACTTACCATCAGCGGAGAGTGCGGTGTGGTATGCATGGTGTAGTTCTTGAACGACTAATTAAATTATAGCTGCAGTTTGATCTGTAAGACAACAGTGGCTACTTGGCTACCATTGGCACACGGTACAACACTTACCATCAGCGGAGAGTGCGGTGTGGTATGCATGGTGTAGTTCTTGAACGACTAATTAAATTATAGCTGCAGTTTGATCTGTAAGACAACAGTGGCTACTTGGCTACCATTGGCACACGGTACAACACTTACCATCAGCGGAGAGTGCGGTGTGGTATGCATGGTGTAGTTCTTGAACGACTAATTGTAGCTGTAGTTTGGATCCGTAAGACCACATCACCACAGTGACTACTTGGCTACCATTGGCACACGGTACAACACTTACCATCAGCGGAGAGTGCAGTGTGGTATGCATGGTGTGGTTCTTGAACAGCCAGATGTAATTGTCCTGCTTTCATTTGTGGCACCACGGTGGCTACTACTGGCACACGGATTTGAACTGCACTCTTCATGTCGGATGAGCCGTGATCCTAAAAGAAAACAAGTCAAAAACTTCTAAAATAAAAAGTCAAGTTTGACAAAAAAATTTAGCCATATGGTGGAGGAACTATAACGGCGTAAGAAAAGAAGAAATGTGGTCACGTGTCATGGTCATACCTCGCAACCGAGCTAGCAAATCTGTAGCAGTTGTACGTCAGGGTTATCACTACTACGCATAAACTAAAGTACAAAAAATATATTTTCTTTGTTTTCAAACACACCAATATTATCAAGCAATAAAAATTCCATGTTAATATTTGAAATAAATGCGAAAAAAAAACGTGATTTTATAAACAAAATAACAGATACATTGAGACGCATCTAATATTGACATTGACCTGTTAATTTATATTATTTGACAGTAAATTGAACCGGGTTATATCGGAAGAGGGTCAACAAGGTTCTCGATCAATTTTATTAATCTTACATACAATAAAGTTAAAGCAAAATGTTTCATCATAATCGCCAACCCTGACACAAAACTGTCATATGCTACGGTTTTGCTAGCTCCGTTGCGGGGTATGGACTCATGGTGGTCTAGTGGAGGGGCTATTACTCTTAGGGCCACTTGCACCAATCACTAACCCGGGCTTAAACGGTTAAAAATTGAGTTACCATGGTTATCAGTACAATTTGACACTGAGTTAACGGTTTAACTACTTAACCCAGGGTTAGTGGGATGGTGCAAGTGGGCCTTTCGAGTCTTACGCAATACTCGTATCAGTTTAATAAGCCCAGATGTCTTAGCTCGAGTGTTCAAATTTCTTAATTTATTTTTCTACTCCAGCACTCAAATGTGTCAATTAAATGACTGACAGTGATATCTAAAGCAATGTCATTTGAATGCTTTGTCTATAGGCTCATAAGATGACTGCTAGCAGTCATCTTATGAGTATAATACAACTGCTTTATTTTTTTTAAAGATACAAGTTCCGATCATCTTGATTGAAAGAGGTATGTTTTCATTTACAATAATAACTCTTTTTTTTTTTAAATAATAACTCTTTTTTATTTTAAATAATAACTCAATTTTTTTTAAATAACAACTCTTTTTTTTTAATAATAACTCTTTTTTTTAATAATCTCTTTTTTTTAATAATAATTTTTTTTTTTTTTTTTTGCTGCAGCTGTCATAGAAAAAGTAATGTATGCAACAGCTCATAATTGGTTCTTAAAATTCTCGGGTCTTTTTTTACAAAACTCGACTACGTCTCGTTTTGTAACTTCGACCCTTGAATTTTAAGAACCCTTATTATATCACTGTTGCATAAACTACTATTTGAGAAGACCAGTATTTGATGAGTATGACGATTTGTGATAGTTTAATAGGATGGCCATTTTACCTGAGACCGTGTATTTTCAGAATTGTTCACTACTATCTTTCCTCCGATCCTCAAGTCATCTGCGGTGGCAGGAACCAGCATCTAAAACGAATAAAGATAGAATAGAAACACTTTTAACAATACCTTTCATTTGACCAATAAAAAAGTGACATGTCCAATCAAATCCCTTACTTCATGTCATAAATAAAAAGTATTTGTTTAAAAATGAACTTTAATAGTTGCTATATAGGGCTGCGCATGAGGTAAAGGGTTAAGTAGATACCTAAGTTTAAGTTACCTATCAACTACCTAGCTTGCAAATACATAAAGGAGCCTCGTCTGCCAACAAACCACTCTGTGGTTTGGCAGAAGAATATATGTAATTAGTTATAAGAAAGATCTCTGAATAAACGTTTTATTTATTTTATTATTATTAAATAGTGTAAAAAACTTACTTGCTTCCCTCCAGGAATCTTAGTATCAATCACTTTCACGAGAACAGGCGTACTGTTATCCGGCTTCAACAAAGCAAATGGCGTCTGCCTGGTGGCCAGAGCTACCCCCATGTGGTACGTCTTAATGGGGTCCACTATGACTCCATTGCACATGGTACTCCAGGGCAGGTCGGTGCTCCAATCGCTGGACTCTAGGGAGGGGGAGGATTTTGGGGTCCATGAGGAGGAGGATAGGATTTCTATGGAGGTGCCCATGTAGGGGCCTACGGAGGAGGATACTTCGCATTGGTCGACTGAGGTTCTGGAAATAGGTTAATATAGTGTGTCGTTCACATGAAAAATTATTAGTTACATTTTTTATAAGCAATAGTCAAAAATTAATAGTTAATTTTTTGTAATGGGTTTAGACATGGGTTCACCAAAACTACCTACTAAATTGGCAGACGATGCAGGTGACAGATAAATAATGATTTGATGAAAAGAGAGATGGCGATTTGGAGCCGATTTTTAAAATATATGAGCAGTGGAGTACTATAAACTATAAGCATAGAGAAATATAGTAAGACAAGAGTGCTCACTCCATACATCAGTTAGACTATTAATTTCAGTGTCTACATCTAGCATCGAGTAGCGGAACTCTCAGTACTGCTACTTGACAATAGATGTAGCACCGGCCGGAAAGTCTTATCTCAACAGCAGAAGACTTTCCGGTCGGTGCTACATCTATTGTCAAGTAGCAGTACTGATAGTTCCGCTACTCGATGCTAGATGCTAATAGTCTTTTTGGTACTAAAACTGATGTATGGAGGGAGCAATATATGTATTTTTTCTCTATGCTATAAGATAAAAAATAATGTACTTATTTATAAATATGGCATACCTGGTGGAATCAGGCTGACTTTCAGAGACAGTGCTGGCGGCACGAGGTGTGTTGGTGCGGCCGCGGAGGACAGTTCCATTAGCGTCTTCACAATGAGCCTGGTGAAAGCAGGAAAATTTTATAGTCGAAAAAAGATGTGTCCAGCCAGCCTATTACGGATAGCTTTATCCATCTTTATCCACGTGATAAAATAACTGTCACTGTTTAACACCGTGGGAAAGAAAGTGACGGACACCGTTTTATCACGCTGTCACGTAGACAAGAACGACCATCATATCCGTACAGCAGTCGAATATGTCATTAACCTGTCAAATCCCACGATATGACGTCACCATACGCGTTCTGGCTCATATATGAGCCGTGGCAGCTGACAGATTAAGCCTAGGATAGTGATGCTGATGGTATCATGAATACCATGAATGTTGTTACGTGTTTTTTATGCAGCATATTCGTTTTATCCCGTTCAGCCGAAACGTATTAGCGTCGTAGTAGCTAACTAAGTCATCATCTTCCTCGCATTTTCCCGGCATTTTGCCACGGCTCATTGGAGCCTGGGGTCCGCTTGGAAACTAATCCCAGGAATAGGTGTGGGCAGTAGAGCTAACTAAGTGTCCTAACACCTAGTACCTATACTGAATTAAAACAATTTACATTAGAGTTCTTTCACTGCAGATCCCCGTTCCGATAAATGGTTACCTAATAGTCATGTACAGTATAACATACAAATACAATTATTTCACCTTATTTTTATGGCACACGAGGTTAGATTGCTGATTGAACCCCTTAAAACAAATGTTGCAACGGTAAGGGCGCTCGTTGGTATGAGTGAACAAGTGGTTTCGGAGATTGCCTGGAAAAAACAACATAAAAGTCATAAAACATTAATCGTGCTAAAATCCAAAAGAGAATAAAACAAAGGTAAATAAGGAAATGATCTGGATTCGGGAAAAAGGTATTATGGGATCAATGTCATAACCCAAAATGTTATAAAACAAGTACTGTTTCATAATTTTTGAGGATTCTTAGAAACTGGACACCTGCAGGTGTATCGGTTATCGCGCAAGAAATGACATGATGAATACTATACTCGTACCTTAGGGTGGTATTCCAGCTGTCCACTATGTTTGTCCAATCTCATGGCTTCTCACTCTCTCTCTCAAACAAAATGTGAGACAAAACACACATTGGACAAAGAAATTGAACACGTGGAATACCACTCTTACTAATGCACTGTGTCTGCAGAAAGTAACTTATATCCTGCAGGAGACAATAGGGTTAGGGATGAGGAGAGGTAACCTTTCTGGTGGAATCCTTTAGGGCACAGGTGGCACTTGTAGGGTTTCACGTCCGAGTGGGTCTTCCGGTGCGAGATCAGGGTGGACACGCGGTTGAACGTTTTGTTACACACCTGGACAAATGGAATTTCTAAAGGATAACTTAACTTGCTAAGAGTATCTAATGACATCAAAGGATTTAAAGGTCAGGAGCTACTCTATAAATAACTGGACGAAGATTTTCGGGAAAGTACACAAGAGTTTTGGTTGAGCATTATCTATGAAGGCCTAGATTGGAGTACTCTTTGTTAATGTTAAAATGACGTAGGTACACGTAGTTAAAGTAACTTAGTTCATGATTAGGGTTCAAGGCCCAGAACTTCTAGTTGAAAAGACGCCATATTCAGAGAACTTATTCTGAAATCTATAGGCATTTATGCAAATTCCTGACCTATCATTATTATCAATCTTAGTTATTACGGCAAAAATATTATTAGGTATCGCTTGATATAAAAGAGACAGACGTAGTTTTGTCAGTATCATCAAACAATTTATGTTAACATCTCATAGCAATTTTATGGACATTCTAACCCTTTCTTCATACATAACACACATTACTATACTACAGTCAATAGTCAATACCTTCATTCTGTGTGCCTAAAATTATCAGTTTCTAGTTTTTAACTGTGCTCTGTATATGGTTTATAGAACAAACCTCTATTCTATATATTTTATCCAAAACAAACGATCACTTTTGAACTTTGCTTTGCAGTTGACATCGGTTTACCCCGTTGCTGACAAACTTTTGATGCGGAAGCATCCGTCACTGGCATGGAAATACAAGAATGCAATAAATACACCCCGAAATCTATTATCACAAAAGAAACATGTAATTGACGTGGTTACTCCCTTGGGACCGGGGGGACAATTACAACCCCTTTGGTGCAAATTGGCCGCAAAGGGGTAGTTCTGAACGCCACTGATAATGAGCGAAGTCAAATTGGTGCCTACACGTATTGTCTCATAAATAAAAGTTGATGTGGTTTTGAAGTCTTTAAAACGTTCTGTTAAACTGTTCAGTTCCTAACAGTGTCACAGTGGTTGCGGTTATAATAATGAACATGTAGCTAGCTATTTAGACGGCAACGGTTTCACTCACTTGAATTTTTAGTCGCTATTGGCGAAACTTTTCAGGCCCTTCGGGGGTCCTTCCTCAGGCTCGAGTGAAGCCAAGTGAGATATTCAAGTGAGTGAAACCGTTGCCGTCTAAAAAGTTTAAAATATGTCTCACGAAAGTTTAATATCGATGTAGCTAGCTATAGTTTTAGCCCTCGTTTCTCCTGAAATGGTGGCGACTTTGGTAATTTGTCTTCATTTAGGTATTTTTTTTATTTTTGTGAGTCAAGACAGGTCTGATACCACGCAGCCGTTATGCCGCTAGTCGAGGATCTGATGCTGTGTTACTGAAGGTGTCAATTTGTCGGAAACTATTTTATCTAAAATGGGCCTTAATCAATTTAATCGCCTACAATAAACTTGAAAATAAGTCGCGGCGTTTCACAAGTGCCTCACAGCCATAAGGAAGCATTTGGAACGGAATGTATGGTGAGGTTGTATGCTGTTGCTGGGTCAAGCTGGTCTGCTGGAAGCTTACGTGTCACAGTGGAAGTTCCTTTTTGTAGTTGACATCTGTTGACACCTTCAAGCAGAAGTAGGATATGTTACCTCGCAGTCGTAAGGGCGGTCGGCGGAGTGGATGGCGCGATGCTGGCTCAAGGTTGAGAGCTGCCGGAAGCTTTTTCCACAGGTGTCACAGTGGAAGTTCCTGTTTGTAGTTGACATGTGTACTACACCTTCAAGCAGAAGTGGGATATGTTACCTCGCAGTCGTAAGGGCGGTCGGCGGAGTGGATGGCGCGGTGCTGGCTCAAGGTGGAGAGCTGCCGGAAGCTTTTTCCACAGGTGTCGCAGTGGAAGTTCCTTTCATCTGTGTGCGTGGGCAGGTGGCGCATTAACGTGTATTGGTGCTGGAACTCTCTGCTGCCTGGGAACAAATGAATACCTATATAAGTGTTCGTTATAATAGTGTAATCTATTCTATATCTAGAACACTACGACGGTTTTACAGGGGACATACCTACTTGTCAAGGTGAACCAAATGTTAAGCCCTTAGAGAATATCGACATGTGATCATGTACTTCCCTTTCAATTAAATTAAAATTAAATTAAATTGAATATTATTTATTATCAGGCAACTAAGGCCCATACAAACTAACATACATACAATAATAAAAATCTTTAGTATTGCCTGTCCAACACGTGAATGTCTGCTTCGTTGTTCAATAAATAAGAGCTTTCCGTAGTTTTCAGTCTTGGTAGCTGTGTAAAGTTCATTATTCTAAGATTTAGAAGAGCTTGAACTTACAAATGCCGCACTCCCAAAGTTTGACGGTCCGTCCGTGTCTCTTGACATACTTGACGTAGTGGAACCTCGAGCGTGGATCCGTTTTGTCCACCTTGTAGGGGCCTTGGGTGCCTCGACGCTCATTAGACACTGCTGAAACATTAAAAAAAATATTTAAGTAGGTACATACAACATAAATCTTTCTGTTTTCTCAGAACGATTAAGTATCAAGGAAATTTTACTAAAGTTATCGCGAAAAAACTATCAAAAAATAAAAAGACTTCGTAATGAACGGGCGCAAGCACTTACTGTAGTTTTTAGCATTAGAAATAAGGTAAACAATCTTGATGTGTCTTTTAATTGAAAAACACATTTTAAAAATAAATTACGGCAAATATGTAACAATTATGAATCTAATACGATCATTTATATTCTTCTGCTTTCATAAGTAATAGTTTTTGATTTTTAAAAAGTGTTTTTCATCGCTTAACTTCTTGCAAGTTCATTCTAATGCTAAAAAAACGAACTATAACAGGTGTGTTCCAAGTTGAATGTAAGAACTTCTGTCGTTTGTTCAATAATCCAACAAATGTACGTTAAGAGAAATTAATGATCAAAGTACGCTAAAGCAAAAAGGTTATACCTAACCTTGTAACAGAGAAATATACCTACAAGCTGTTTAAAATAGACTGGATGTATAAAATAAAGGGCGACCCATAAAACATGGAGGCAGTCCATTTGCGAGATTAAAATACGCCTACAGGATGCAATCCATTTCATTTGGAAAAAGGCTTATTTCAGCTTGCTATGTTTTTTAGGAAGCGACGTAAATACGTCCAGGAACAGAAAGTAGAATTCCTAAAATGTGGAAATCCTGAAATGTTGACTTTCCGAGAATGTAGATTTTTTAGTTTCGAAAAATGTTGAATTCTTATACTTAATGTTGAAATATTAAAAAGTTGAATTCTCAAAATGTATACTAAAAGGCGGCATCGTCAAACAGCGGTCTTGACATCACTACGAGAACCGGGGATAGAGCAACACTATGACGTCTGTCATCTAGAGATCGGTTTTTGCGCGTGATCGGCGTCGCGTATTACCTAAGTCCAAAACTCTGATTATTATTGTGATTCCCTAATAAATATTGTTTAAAATGGTGCTCTGGTGTTTTTACCCTTACAGCTTCAGAAGTGCGATAGTGGATTCCCGCCTACTACGATATAATTTGTCGAAATTGACATTACGAAATTTACCGCGCGTAGTCCTTCCTTGTTTCATTGTTCTGATCGTTAATCTGATTGTAATGAGTAAATGCACCAACACCACTCATCAGTTAGGGACTTAAATATACAAAGTCCAAGATTGGTGTCAAAATCATACCTACAAGAATAGCCTACAAAACTAACCTGTGCCGGCTATTGGCTGGCGTATCGTACCTTTGCCGTGTGTTTTGTGTGTTTTGTGTTTGATTTCAGATACCTATTTCAGTTTATGTACATCAATGATCATGACTGTCAAAAATAAAACATTGACAGTGTAATAAAGCTGCTGGCATGTATGTATTACAATATTCACAGCAGAAGATCACAAGACATAAGCTGACAGATACCATTAGGTACAATTGAATTTTGATATTGGTATGAATGAAATAAATCCTTGGGATTATAGAGTAACTCAGGTAAACGTTAACTCAGGTAAGAAGTCTGTCGATCCAACACCTAACAGTGCTCCGGGGCCATAGTGGTAAATATTCACTGCCTCACTTATATGTTGTGTTATTTTTGTAATCTATGTGCTTTCAGATACATAACATAATGTGATTTTGTTTATCCCAGATTTAGAACTGGGTTACTGTTGTCATACTTATGTGTTTTGTTAACAGGTTTGGCGACTAAAATAAACACGTTGTGCTTGATTAATTTTATTAGACACTCGGATTGAGAACTGAGTGATTATTTTATTTATATTACTTACTCTCGAGTTTGGAATCGAGTTGTGATTTTGTTTTATCCCAGATTTAGAACTGGGTTACTGTTGTCATACTTATGTGTTTTGTTAACGGGTTTGCCGACTAAAATAAACACATTGTGCTTGATTAATTTTATTAGACACTCGGATTGAGAACTGAGTGATTATTTTATTTATATTACTTACTCTCGAGTTTGGAATCGAGTTGTGATTTTGTTTTATCCCAGATTTAGAACTGGGTTACTGTTGTCATACTTATGTGTTTTGTTAACAGGTTTGGCGACTAAAATAAACACATTGTGCTTGATTAATTTTATTAGACACTCGGATTGAGAACTGAGTGATTATTTTATTTATATTACTTACTCTCTTCAATGTCTGCTATAGAGCTTTAATTATTATGTGCTCTTTAAGAAGGGCTGTTACTTTAGTCTTGGCAAGGGATGCTATCCTTAATAGGCTACTTCCTGGCGCCGGTAATTGCAACAGAGGCTTTAAGGAGCGGCCTGTTGCTTGTCACTATCCTTGAGAGGGTGGTTGTTGCTGATATTTGCAGTGTAGGCTTTAAGAAGCGGACCATTGCATGTGATATAAGACTATCCTTCAGAGGATGGTTGTTACAGGTATTTGCAGTGTAGGCCTTAAGAGGCGGACCATTGCATGTGATATAAGACTATCCTTCAGAGGACGGTTGTTACTGGTATTTGCAGTGTAGGCCTTAAGAGGCGGACCATTGCATGTGATATAAGACTTTCCTTAAGAGGATGGTTGTTACTGGTGTTTGCAGTGTAGGCCTTAAGAGGCGGACCATTGCATGTGATATAAGACTTTCCTTAAGAGGATGGTTGTTACTGGTATTTGCAGTGTAGGCCTTAAGAGGTGGACCATTGCATGTGATATAAGACTATCCTTAAGAGGATGGTTGTTACTGGTATTTGCTGCAATGCAGGCCTTAAAAGGCGGACCGTTGCATGTGAGCTTAGATTATCCTTAATAGGCTAATTTTGTTACTGGTATATCTGCAGTGCAGGCCTTAAGAGGCGGACCATTGCATGTGATACAAGACTATCTTTAACAGGCTAGTTTGTTCCTGGTATCTGCAGTGCAGGCTTTAAGAGGCGGACCATTGCATGTGATATGATATTATCCTTAAGAGGACCATTATTTCTACTACCGATGAATGTTTTATCTATATCGTATCGTACTATTTGTTGTTGACCTTGAGAGGTTGGCTTGAGACCTTGTTTACAAAAGGATACTTTAATGATCTTAAGACTGATGATCTCAAGGTTACCTTGAAAGGGTTGCTTGCACTTATACCTTCTAGGGATCGCTGGCGAAGTACCGGATCCAGTAGAGTTGGAGGGAGTGCCTGTTCGAAATACCCAGTTGGAGCGAGTGCGTGCACCGGGCTCCGTGACAACCTTATCGTGAAGGGCCGACTTCTACGGTCGTTGCGCCTACAAGGGCAGTGGTGTCCTAGCCTAGGCAGCTCCGCACATGCATGAGACGTGTCCCATGTTAGCCTCTCACGAGTTGTACGCATTTTTGTGCGTGCATGCGAGGGAGTCTTACATCCTACAACGGAGAAGCCAATTGTGAGTTTGTTCCAAGTCTTTGCTTTTAAAACGACACAAATAGTCATTGTTACGTTAAGCGGTCAGTATGAACGCACCGCTCAATGGAAGGTTTGGGTTAGCTGCATGGGTATACATGCTAGAAATTTATCAAAATCTAATAAATCCTTCAAAGTTATATGACGTTATTCACAAGAAAATAATTTATGTTAGATGGTGTTACAAAAAAAGGGGATGGTTTATCTACCTGCCGCTAGATGTCACGCTCATCGCAATATTTTATTATTTTGCATAATTAATTAATTGGTATTTATATCCTCTTGGTGTCATATGCACGTGAATTAAGCCTTTTGTGTATTTCAAGCAAGTGCTGAGCAGACTTGCATATCCTAACACCTCTCATACCACGGATTATTTGGTACCTAGCCTGGTCATGCTTTCTTACATTTGGTTCAGTCGGCTTAAGCCCTTACTCCAATTCGACTGAAATAGAACTAAATATCTTAGTGTAAGTTGACAATAACGAAATAGACCGTTTCAACGGAACTCGAGTCGAATTACTCAAAAGGACCAAGGCTTGTATATCGGCTGAGCGTAAAAGGTGCTTGTTCAATTCGCAGAATATTGAACTGGTGGAGGCTACATCCACCTGGTGAAGACCCAGCTTGCTGCGACTGCGTTGGCTGTGGCAGACTTCAGTGGCTGCACTGATGACAGTGACCTGCGGGGCGCTGGTCGGGTCAGGCGATGGCCGAGCTAAAAGGCGGCATCGTCAAACAGCGGTCTTGACATCACTACGAGAACCGGGGATAGAGCAACACTATGACGTCTGTCATCTAGAGATCGGTTTTTGCGCGTGATCGGCGTCGCGTATTACCTAAGTCCAAAACTCTGATTATTATTGTGATTCCCTAATAAATATTGTTTAAAATGGTGCTCTGGTGTTTTTACCCTTACAATACTTTCCCGCAAGGTTTTCCAAGAAACATTTCCTCCTGAACTTAACTAGATGCGCGGGGCTCCTATTTCTAGGCGGTTTGCCCTTCGGGCATCTGAAGCTACCTAACGAACCTAACCTACCTATTGATTTAGTCTGATATCCGTGAAAACATTATACTTTGGGGAAAAAAGCGTAGGTAGCTTAGGTTTGTTAGGTAGCTTCAGGTGCCCGAAGGGCAAACCGCCTAGAAATAGGAGCCCCGCGAAGCGGGGCTCCGTCTAGTTAAGTTGAGAATTCAAAATTTAGAGATTTAGCATTTTGAGAATTCAGCCTTTTGAGAATTCAACATTTTAAGAATTCAACATTTTGAGATTCAACTTTTTGAGAATCCAACATTTCGATAATTCAACATTATGAGAATTCAACTTTCTGTTCCTGGAGGCGTAAATATTACCTGTATATTCCTGTATAAAAAAAATATATTTTAATGTTTTTTTGGCAAATAGCGAAGAGAATGTTTTTTTTTTAATAAATAGTTATACATTGTAGAATAATTATGTATTAGGATGGTGTTGGTATAATGATGATGGTTACCTGCAGAAGTGGAGGAAACTAGGTGGGAGTCGGTGGTGGTCTTCGGGAGGTAACTGCGGCGGGGGAACACCGAGCTCGAGGTGTCGGCTTCTTGCTGTAATAAAACACGTGCGTTGTATTCTTAAGAAATCAAAAAAGTGTCGTTTTTGTGCGTTTTTTTTATATTTTTTTGCCATTTTTATATACCTATTGTGAATTTTTTTGCCACTTGTGTTATTTCTAGTCAGGATCGCGAGCCCTTTTCATCCTTATAAGAGAAAAAAAAGTGTCCTAAAATTTCCACACATTTTTTAAAGTTTCCTTTTTGTTACCACCATACAGAGTATATGGGGAAATGGTAACACAATAGAAAACAACAATGGGACATTTTTTACCTTATTAGGATCGAAAGAGCTCGTGATTCTGAGTAGAAATAACACAAAAGTGGCATTAAATCACAATAAATAAAAATGGCAAAAAATAAAAAAAACGCTCTTTTAACCGTCGACGCAAAAAGAGGGGTGTTATATGTTTGACGCCAATGTCTGTCATGATGCAAGAGTGAGATAGATATAACTACCGAGACGCTGTCCCAACTTCCCAAGAAGTCCGATGTTTGACCAATCAACCTTTTACAACGCTGGGATTTGGTCATGCTATAACCTCGAAGAAAAAGGTAAGACTAATTATCTTTAAGGGTTACAGATGTGCAAGTAGCGGAAAACTTCCCAAAAGTCGGAAAGTTCTGGAAGAAATCGAGGATTTTATTTATTTTGGAAACGGAAAGTTTCAATCTAAAAAATATGACAAGGTTCTGAAATTTTCCCTTGTAGAAATTTCGCAAAGCATGTCTGGCCAGCTTATAGTAAGATCGGGGGTTAGTCAAAAATACCTCATTGTGAAGCGCAGCATCCAGGTCCTTGCCAAAGGTTTGCCCGGTACCGAAGCCAGGTTCAGACACGAGCGACGCGATATTGCCGTCTTCTTCCGTCCAGGCGAAGCGGGCTTGGGAGTGTTCGAGCGTGTCCGGGAAGAAGCCATCGCGGAAAAGAGAGCGAGATACTTCTAGCTGGAATAATATTATTTAGAGGTAGAATAAATTAAAACATGTTTTGAAAGCTTAACCTTTCATAGGTAAAGCCTGACCAGGAATATAATTATTATGATCACGCCATGTTGCGGAATTTCACTGGAACTAATTATTTCATATTATACTGAACTGTCACCCTACATGAGAATAACAGCGCCCTCTTGACGATTATCATATAACTATTACTGGTTAGGCTTTACCTATGTGTTGGTCAAAAATTGTCGTTTCACTCAGTTGTGCTATATAGAGAAGGAAAGTCGCTCTCGAAAAAATGCAAAAAGATGATTAATGATTAACGATACTGGCTTCGGCTAAGGTTACAACCATAGGTTGGTGCGAGACAGAGCGATTGGACCTTTCGTTCCCACTTATGGTTTTCGCCTTAGCCGAAGCCAGTCGCGCAATGTCGTGGCCAGGCCGTTATCATACACAGGCTTAAAAGAGTCCTAATATGAAGTTATGAAGCTTACGAACCTACATTTTAAGTCTATAGCACATACACGGGGTACGGAACCCTAAAAGGGTTAAAAATCAAATAAAACTCTTTGCTAAAATTGTTCGCATACTAAAAACCTGTATAGAGAGATAATAAATAAGTAAGTAAAATAACCCTTTGGTGCCCAGTGGCATCACCATAAGGTCTTCATTCAGTCCAATATCGTCGATATAATTAAGTCATATAGGTAATATTTAAAAACGATTTGTAATTGAATATTATTATTTGATGGAAACTTTTCTAAATATTTCAGCTCACCCGGACAAACACGTGTTATTTAGATACTAGGTTTTTAATTCGCGTTTCGTTTCACCATATGTATACACCACAAATTTTAAAATAGTTTGACACGATAACTATAATATAATTATTGCTTTTGATTACTTACTTCATTTCCATCTGAATTTGAAATTAACGGCTCCTTATTGTAACTCGAATCGCCTTTACCATATTTGTCGCTTAAACACACTTTGCGTATACTGCAAAAAAAACACAACACAGCCCAAAAATAAGTAGACATTCGTCAATAAAATAAAATTTAAAACAATGAAGACACGCAAGCATTATAAGCTTCGATAAATATCAATGTGGTTGCGATTCATTTCTCATTTATTACAGAAATAATCGAACATCGCACCTTATTATTTCATCGCCAGGCCTCATGAAACTACCACCCGGCATTTCTTTTATTTCGTCATCAGAAAACATCATTTATTTTTGCAATATTCAACTTTTTAACAAAAAACACGACACTTCACAACAAATTTTCCTTCATTCGCGACGTTTGATTGTTATTTTCGATTCTATGGCAATGCGCGCACGGCATTTCAAAATTGGAACGTTTGGTTTTTAATTTTTGGTGGCTAGCTGTTCTCTTGGAACAGGTTGGTCATGGTATGCGACCTATTTAAACTTGAGTCGATTTATATTCGTTTTACAGAAAAGTGTGTTTTACAAAATACTTATTGTTAAATTGGTTAATGTGTGCGATTATTTAGTATTTACCGTATTTTTAAAACGCAGAAATAAACTCGTGCCTAAAATTACTTTCATATATCTTACTTTCAAATGTAATAACTATGTAACAATGATATTATATGTATAACCATAGATAGGTTATAACTGTTATAAGTACTCATACTTGAGAAACACAAAAAACACTTCCATATTTATTTCTGTGCCTACGAAAAAATCTGTTATTTTTGATTAATTTTCTCATTCCATCCATCTTTGTCACACTCGTTGTTAAACATAAGGTCGTATCTTTCTCTTTCGGTGTGCGGGAGCTCGTTAGCAGAGATGTACAAAATGGTTTTAAAAAAGCATTTAAATACAAAATGCAAAATACTTTTCAGATTTACTATTTCAAATGCAAAATACCAAATAGTTTTGCGTTTTGTATTTCAAATGCTAAATGCAAAATAGGTATTTTCAAAATACTTTTTCTAAATAAAATATCTTTTGACCAAATCTCGGATATTTTTATTTATTTTAGGTATTTATCATGAGAAATAGAGACACAATGCCGAGCCGAACAAAAACGTCTAATAACATGGCACCTTATGCATGACATTATAACCGGTTTAGACTCTCGCGCGAGCCACGAGACGAGCCGCGAGCCGCGCCACGAGACGCGAGTGTAAGCGGTGGGCTCGCGGCTCGTCTCGTGGCTCGCAAGCTCGTCGAGCTAATATAATTTAAACACTAACGGCACGGCATAAGGTTTATAACCAATTGACAAGCCGAAGCCGAGTGTGTCGCGGCGAGCCACGAGACGCGCCGCGAGCCGAGTCGCGAGTCTAAACGGCTATAAGGCGCAGGCGCGCACTCTGACCAAAAAAACCGGCCAAGTGCGAGTCGAACTCGCGCACGGAGGGTTCCGCACCATCAACAAAAAATAGAGCAAAACAAGCAAAAAAACGGTCACCCATCCAAGTACTGTCCCCGCCCGACGTTGCTTAACTTCGGTCAATAATCACGTTTGTTGTATGGGAGCCCCACTTAAATCTTTATTTTATTCTATTTTTAGTATTTGTTGTTATAGCGGCAACAGAAATACATCATCTGTGAAAATTTCAACTGTCTAGCTATCACGATTCGTGAGATACAGCCTGGTGACAGACGGACGGACGGACGGACGGACAGCGGAGTCTTAGTAATAGGGTCCCGTTTTTACCCTTTGGGTACGGAACCCTAAAAAGGGCGCGCATGGCTAGCAGGCGCCTCTATCGGTCAAATTCGGCAATACAAGTGTCATTCGTTCATTTCATTTTGTTTGACTGGTAATGTTGGCTAAACTTAATCGCAAAGTATTTTGCATTTTGAAATGAATATTAAAAATGCAAAATACATCTCGAAAAGTATTTCAAATAAAATACAAAATGTTTTTTACTAAAAGGCATTTAAATGCAAAATACAAAATAGGTATTTTGCATTTTAAATAGAAGTATTTCAAATAAATCGCATCTCTGCTCGTTAGCACGTGCACATTTCTCGCTTGTCCAGCCGCGACTAAAGGCAACTTGTCCAATTTGTCACAAGGTAAGCGCTTCAATTTTGGAACGCCTATAACCAGGTATCTTGAGTTATAAATCATTGCTATGTAATATGTTTTGATTAAATTTAAATGGTTTACGAAGAATAGGTACCTATATTCTTAGGTACTTTTATTTTCATGTACTTATCTATTGTACCTACGTTACGTAGAATTTCTTATAAAGAAAAATGTAGACCGAGTAAAAGTATCTTCATTATGAAAGAAAACCAAGTAAAAAGCGTTTCTCTTGTTATAAAGAGGGTTATTTCGTAACTGTAAGTGGTCTGCTCATTCCAAGCCACTCCATACTTGAAGGACGCTTAGTCTGAGGAATACTTATACTCGTATTATAGCGACCTATCTTTCATTATTCTATGGAAAGCCATAAAAAACACATGTAAGTAAATAGGTACAGTGGGCCAAGAAAGTGGTCTACCAGTTTTGACAAAAGTTTCTGCGAGATCTAACGATCGCTAAGGTTGACTTTTCTAACGGAGTTTAGGGGAAATCGACCTTGTTGTCTCATGACGTTCAAACGAACCTCAATCGCAGGGTGGTAGACCACATTTTTGGCCGACTGTACGTATAGTCAGCCGGCGGCATTAATTCGACATGTTAAGTCATTAAGAAATAGAAATTCTATTTCTATTTCATGCCATGCAATTTAAGCATCTCGTTTTAAAATGAGAACGTAACTTGATTGTATGAGAGCGGTTTTTTGACGACGAAATCGTGTGACTTGTGTGTGATTATCAGATCAGTAAGTATCATCCTCAATTCTGCAGCTACCTACTGGTTCCTGATTTAATTCATTACCCAGTAATTGGCATTGGCGGCGAAACGGTTCAAGATCGAAAGAATACCTCCGCGGGAATGCCTTTGATTGGGGGATGTGTGATCTAATTGAAATACCTCAGATAGCTACCCACTCGCTCATAATTTCTTGTGTGTGGCCATAGAATACGAGGGTGCCATTTTGGATGTTATCTGAGGCAGGCGTGGCTCACTCCGCGATTTCGTCGCTTTGCTACAGGTGGTGGCCTGGTGGCTAGCCATAAGCCGCGCGAGGCGCTGTCGCCACCTAGCGGCCATATCTGTGCTGATCGTAACAGACGTGTTTTGTTAGAGAGTGAATCTTCTGTACCTAGTACTATTATTTATTCTGTGTCTGAGGCATGAAAAAAATAGTGCGCTTTTTCGTTTAAGATTCCTGGGTCATTCTATGAGAATATATATGCCTATAATAGGGATGTTTCCTGTACTTAAAATAAATTATTTCAAACCGTGCACGAAATAAAGCACATAGACAGCAGCTATTTTTAAACACAATTTGTATTTAATAAATCGGATTGAAATATTAAAGTAGGTGAGTTTACCGTGACGTCACTACATTCGTTTTCATATAAATTCCATATTAGCAAATCGTTTTGACAGTTCTAAAAAAGAAGCTGATTTGACTAGTAGGAATGTAGCCTATTGCCACTACTCTTTTCATACATTTGTATAGGTTGCGGCAATTAGACTGCAGACATATATTTTGAGAATGAACGTCCTATGTTCATTGTGAAAACAACAGAGGTATAGGTATAGGTAGAGGTATAGGTAGTGTATGTTCTCGCAGTTAAATGTTGGAGGTCCACTGCTGTTCAAATACTAGGACAGCTGGGTTGCATAAGATAGCAATTAGATAGCTTCGGCGGGCACGAAGAAATATAATTAAAAAATAATATATTATCGCCCGGAAATCCACATTGTCAACGTCAGGCAGAATTATTTTAACTCATGGGTATGTTTATAGAGCATGGAAGAGCAATGTTCGGGAAACTTTATTCCCACTACCTAGGCATTTTTTCTTATATAAATCCCTCCCCCTCCTTTTTGGAAGTTGGTCCAAAAATTAGCCTATGACATGAGGTCCTTAAAATATTGATTGACTCACTGTTATCTTCACGGTGGAAGGAACGACACATACATAAATACGAGTATTATATAGAAATACAGTAGATAATTACAATTATATCCCGTTTAGTAGACTTTATCACACTTACTTACTTGGCTGCCGCGAAGACCCAAAATGAGTCTTGGCCTCCAACACGCCACTTTGCTCGGTCCAGTACGGTTACCATCAGTTTGTCACTGACATAAACGCCGTCGAGAACGTAATTTACTTTCGATACATCTCGCTCGCACTCATATTAGTGCAAACGGGATGTATAGAAAGTAAATTACGTTTTCGACGGCGTTTATGTCAGTGACAAACTGATGGTAACCGTACTGGGCGGTATCACGCCAGCTTTAGCCGACTCCACTCTGTCCGCCCAACGATACTTATAGACTTTGGGCCCGATTCGGATTTTGTAATAGACATCTATAAGATATCTTTTAGACATAGCCAAGATACGATAACGATATGTTTAAGATCTAACCTGTCAAATTTGACATTTGCGCGATTCTGGAGATACTCTTGAACGATTTCCACAAGATATTACTTAGAGATCTAATTCACATCTAATAGATACCTATCTAACACGATCTATCGTAAAAGTGACATTGGTTGCCCGAATTGCGCTGCAAAAGAGAACTAGTTGAAATCTAAACTATATTAACGTATCTAGAATGGATCTAGTACGTGTCGTCTCTTGTGAATATCTTGAAGTTCGAATACGGCAGTTTGTCATAGTCAGGTAAATCGAACCCTTGTTAAACTGAAAGCCAAAAAAACTCCAGTTTCGTGGCCCCAAGATGACACGTGTCACACGTGTCAACGGCTATTGCGTGCCATTGGAATGTTCGGCGCGTGGACACTTCGACACGCGACAGTTACAAGACAAGAGTCAAGACGATTCGATATGTGGCTAACTGTACCTACTTAATTATAATTTAACTAGAGACTAATCGCACCTCACTACTAAACAGGTAGTTAGTAGTTAGTTATAGTTAGGTACTTACCTATCTATAAAATATTCAATATTGATTTTTTGGTGTGAATTTTACCGGCAGTGGTAGGCAAGATCAGAGGATGACAGTTTTTTATTATTATTCCTTAGTACGTAAAAGTTCCTGTTTTAAAATTAAACCTTATTTATTTATTAGCAAACCTTTAATATTATAAATAATCACCAAAACACAAATTATACATTCACGAATAAAAACTATAAGTAAGTAATACGAATACAAAATAAAACTTAACAAGCAATATGTGTACCGTGCTGCCATCTATTGAGTTCCCTAGACAGTGCCAAAGTTTTTTGAAGAACATAAACTAAACGCGCGGCAAACTCATGCCGTTCACAGATCCGTCATTGCAGTTTCTTACAGCAAAACAATCTCCTCTTTCAAAGTAGGAACGTTAAAAGGTGTAGGTTTGTCATCTCATCTCGTCATAAAAGCGAGCCATGGATATCTCATTCATCGAAATTGGCTCAATCGTTTCGGTGGAACACACGACACAAACAAACATAGTACAACTGGTACAACCCCAGGACTATATAGCGAAAATCGAAATTCGCAAATTGCCGGCATCTGTCTCTGTCTCTCTAATTACGCCTTCATTGGAGTAAAAGAGAAAGATCCCCGCAATTTGGGAATTTCGGTTTTCGCGGTAGCCCATCAGACTCCTAAAGCCATTGCCCTTTCCATAGTCGGTTAAGTTTTTAGTTCGTTTTGTGTTGCTACCGCCATCTATCTGGATGATTATAAAATATACATTTTTGAAAACAGCACCATCTAGCGTCTTTTCGTTAAACTTACAGTCAGGAACATGAGACGGATCAACTTTGGTTTGTTGTAGTTCCCCTTACTTTTATTAGATGTCGCCTCCACGCTTGAGATTAGCGCCATCTTTTGTCGCATTGAAATACTACTTGCTTTGCTTGAACGCCTGATTGCGGAGTATAGAAGCGCACCGTGGTACCATTTGTAAAACTTCGCTGTGTAGTTGTTAGATGGCGCAATTTTTTAAACTCTTTATTTTATTCTACACACAATTTTGTGTACTTAGTTGTGGACCTACTTGTAGGCAAAGAGAAACGCTCTATTCTCTTTGTTGTAGGTTTTGTAGTTGTATTCATTACTTAATATTAAAAATGATTATTTCCGTAAGAACAAAACGATGTAAGTAAAGTAATAAATATAAACTTTACTAGGTACTCGTAAAGTATGTATGTAGTTGAATAAATTAGTAGCTATAAGTATTTACTATTTACCTATATTATATACCTACACTTTTTATTTACTTACTATTTATTTTCCTGTTTAAATTACAGTATCATCATCATAATTTTTAGCCGTATGTCGCCCACTGCTGCCTAAGATGCTCACGCTCGCTTGCTGTCTTCGTTCTTTCGTAAGTACCTTACCTACCACAATTTGGTAATAAATAATAAGAAACGAAACGACAGATTACAGTTAAGTTTTAAGTTTTATATTTTATTAGCGACAAATTATATACCTAATCCTTTCTCAAGAATCACTCTATTGAAAGGTGAAAACTGCATGAAAATCCGTAATTTTTTGTATTTATCGCGAATATACAGACAGACGCGGCGGCGGGGGACTTTGTTTCCAAACACTGTTTATTTAATAATAAATCTATTTTAGCAGTAAAGCACCGACCAAACGACAACCGATAGACGGATTAGTATCGCGACTCGCGAGTATCGCGACACTCTGTCTTAGTCGCGCGACGGCGACGCGGCGCGATAGCGAGATCGCAGGCGCGATAGTGACGCGATATAGATATGTCACAGTATCTGTTCTGAGAATTTTATCCGCCAAGCTGAGAAGTGATAATTGAAAATCAATTTTTAATACACCACCCTGTTTATCAAAAGCTTGTAACTTGTAATACAAGTGGAAGTCCTTTTCTAACAAACTTGTAACACAAGCGGAAGTCCTTTTCTAAGAAAGGGACTTCCGCTTGTATTACAAGTTACAAGCTCTTGAGAAACGGGCCCCAGCTCGTAAAGGATCTCTTTATTATTCAAATAATAATGAGAAACGCGCAATTTATCCCCAAGGAACTTGATGCAAATTTTGACTTGGTTGGTACCTTATGTTGGCACTGGCAGTGATGATTTTTAATGATAAATATTTTATAGCGTTTATTTGGATTTGGAAAAGTGACATTTCTTCAACCATAAAACGTCACTTATGACACTGACAGATCGGTATCGTACCGCTGTGACTTCTTATAATAAGCATTGTTCAAATCGGGCCGTAAGTCTTCTCTGCGCCCAACGGTTCTTAGCTAGATCAAGATACTGTTTGATCTACTCTTCATAATCCCGCTTCTTGAACGTTAACTTTAATTTGCAATATGTCAAATGATTAATATTGGCAGTATTGTTATCGCAGTTATTATCTAGTTGAAACAAGAAATCCTTACAATAGTCACACTGGATCATTTTAATCATACTTAAATGATCATAGAATATTCATACTAATATTATAAACACGAAAGTGTGTCTGTCTGTCTGTCAGTCTGTTACCTCTTAACGCTTAAACCGCTGAAGCGATTTAATTGAAATTTGGTATGAAGATAGTTTGAGTCCCGAGTCCCGGGGAAGGATATAGGATACTTTTTATTTCAGAACTCGCCCCTTAAGGGGGTGAAAAGGGGGGTGGAAATTTGTATGGGCAATCAATAACCGCTGAACCGATTTAGTTGAAATTTCCATACCAAATTTGTATGTAGTTTGAGTCCCGAGGAAGGACATAGGGTAGTTTTTATCCCAAAAATCTCCCTTTAAGGGGGTGAAAAGAGGGGTGGAAGTTTGTACGGGGAATCGTTAAAAAGCTGATTGGATAAAAATAAGCTACCCAAATTACCTACTAATTCCACGCAGACGAAGTCGCGGGCAAAAGCTAGTAGATAATATTATAAATGCGAAAGTGTGTCTGTCTGTCTGTCTGTTACCTCTTCACGCTTAAATAGCTGAACCGATTTAGTTGAAATTTGGTATGAAGATAGTTTGAGACCCGCGGAAGGACATAGGATGCTTTTTATCTCAGAACTCGCCCCTTAAGGGGGTGAAAGGGGGGGGGGGGGTATAAATTTGTATGGGCAATCAATAACCGCTGAACCTTGGTATGGAGATAGTTTGAGTCCCGGGGATGGACATAGGGTAGTTTTTGTCCCAAAAATCTCCCTTTAAGGGGGTTAAAAGAAGGGTGGAAGTTTGTACGGGGAATCGTTAAAAAGCAGATTGGGTAAAAATAAGCTACCCAAATTACTAACTCCACGCAGACGAAGTCGCGGGCAAAAGCTAGTTGTATATAAAACAGTCGCATTATATATTATATGTACCTATATACTCGTAGGTACAGGGCAACGCACAATCTCAATCTACTAAGAAAGATTTTCGGCAATTTCAGCCTCTTACTTATTAGTAGGTGAATATTTATCTAAATGACAACTGAAAACAAATAGATCTCATACTATACTGTGTAGTATCTAATAGCAAAGCAAAGTATTTGTCCCTAAATAGGTAATAACTACATAAGTATCTGTTATTTTCATATTTGTGCTCGTTAGAATGAGGCAAAATGTAAGAGAGATTTGCAAAATTTAAGAGAGTTATGCAAAATATAAGAGAGATTTGCAAAATTTAAGAGAGTTATGCAAAAGTTAAGAGAGATTTGCAAAATTTAAAAGAGTTATGCAAAACTTAAGAGAGTTTTGCAAAATTTAAGAGAGATTTGCAAAATTTTAGCTCACCTCTGTTAAGTCTAATTTTTTTTATGTTTAAATCAATGAGAGGATTAAACTTTCTAATAAATGTACTGACTACTGATCCATCGTCCATCCCTCGCATTGAACTATTTTTTTAATTAATGAATTGTGCAATAAAATTAAAATAATTAAATAAACACTTAACCGGGGTCGCTCCCAGAAGTCGTCGGCAACGTCAAGGGTCTTCTAGGCTTTTTGGTTATAAGTAGAGCTGGGTTGGCAGGAATCGTGCCGCCAACCCACCACGAAAAATAGGCGCAATAATATGACGTCGAGTTGCGGAAACCAAGCCCGCGAATACCTATAACCTATAATAAACACTTTTTTACTACAGTATATTTCTAAGTATAAGTACCTAACTCAAAGATACTTATTTAAAATGATATGACAGATCCAAGCCATTCTCATACACCGTCCAATCAGTCCCATAATGGCACAAACTATATCAATTTGGATGCCTCCACGCCACATGTGACGGTGATGACGTCACGCAGGTATAATGCTCGCACGTGATATGAGACTACACTGGGCGCCGAGAAAATGGGACATTTAATGCATTTTTAAAGTATATTTGAGGCACAGTTTTTAAGACTAATTTGACACAGGTGGTCAATTTTATTTATTGTGAAATGAGTAATAATTAGTACGATTTTATCACAAACAATAATAAATCAAGTATGGTTAAAACTTAGGTAAATACCCTCTTGTATGTATCTTGTATTAGGTATATTATATTTGAATTATGTACCTACCTAGTAGAGTAGAAGGAACACCATTACCTATAATAAGATTGTCTTACTCCTGTAACGGGTAAACTAAATTTTACTTAACTAAACTAGTCTTATTAAGGCCTATTTTCACCTCTGGCATGGAAGGTCTAAACTAGTGCCTGTGCCAATTCTTGGAATTGTGATGTCGAGCGGACCTCCAGGCCACCCAATTGAGCCCTGGCTAATAGCTGGGACAACGCCAGGCAGGAACACGATGGTTTATTAAACTTTACCTATTAACCATTTTTTTTTGCAAGCAAGTGTACCGCCACGATGTCCGAGAAAGCGTCACACGACATTATGCGCGCGCATTTTCTGAAATGTGTCTCCGTCTCCGCTCGTCCGGGACGGGATTATGCAGAGATCGCCACGACGGTTATGATCGAGTAATGCAACTTGCTTTTAAAAACGAGTTCTTGCATCCGATATAACTATGGGATTTGTAAGAGGGAACCATTAGCTCAAAGCTTTGATAAAATGTTAGAATATTTAAAAGTCTATTCATTGACCTACCTACTTGTATTGCTCATAATTATGTCTAACGAAAAAGGCTACATGAAAATGACCAAAATTAGATGACGCCATAATGTATTGTACAGAAAATTCACTGTATCATGAATTTGTTAACTTAAGGTACCTAATATTTCTTTCGAAATTGCTAGTGACTTCTTTGTGTTTGTTAAAGCATTATGCATGCTTGATGAACTTACTTGTGCGCAAGTAAAAACTGTATCAAATATGATTTTTATGGAGGAATTTTCACATAATCCCTACATTCCCGTAAACTCCGTAAAGGGAACTAAAAAGCCAATTTTACCTCTAGAGAGTCTAGAGTCGTAATATGGACTATTTTCGTTTTGCACTTCGATTTTTCAAATAAATTGCCGTAGTCCTATAATTTTAAAAAACCAACAAAGTCGTAGTATGACTTACTTTCGTTTTGTCTCTTGACTTTTCAAATTAATAACTATAAGTACTTAGTAATATTTGTATAATTATTATTTTTCAAAACTTACTGGTTCACTATGGCATGAACTGACTACTGCAATCGTACCTGGTTACAGTAATGATTGTTACGCCCAGGACAAGCGACAATCACGATCATCACATGATTGACAATACTTATTCTTGTCGGAGGAATTTGCACGTAGATCATTATTACACATCAACATCATAGGACACATCAGAAATCAGTCACTGATCTTATTTTTCGAGATAAGTGGGAATAAAACTATGCGCTTGTGAAATGGGGATTTCAGAATGCTTATTGAATATTCTAATACTAATTTGGTGATAGGACGGACAGACCGACAGACAGACTTCTTTGTTGATTACTGAATCAATATTATAGGCTTTTTGTAACATTTTATCGCAACTATTGCAAAATGATTTATTTACCTTTAGGTAGGTATGTAGGCACAAAAAAGCCCCTGTTACATAAAAGTACATTCAGCAGCAGAATACTCTAAAAATGATCAGAATAAGCCTTACTTTCTTAACAATACCGTCGTGTGCACATTTTAAGCTCCTAACCGCATGCTAACTCGGTACATGTTTTTTCTACCGCATTACTATTCATACCGAAGCTATTATAGCCCGGTTCACATCTCAATCTAAAGGTTAACTGTGTGTCTGTTACTGTCAGAGATCGCGCCCCGCTGCGCTGCGCTTGCGTGTGGGCTCGTAAGTATTGAGAGGTAGCGGGAGCGGTTTTATAGGCGGTTGAAGAACGCTAACTATTCGATCTGAAAGTTAACTGTGTGTGCGTTACTGTCAGAGATCGCGCCCCGCTGCGCTGCGCTTGCGACTGGGCGCGTGAGTTTAGAGAGGTAGCGGGAGCGATTTTAGAGGCGATTGAATAACGCTCACGTCTTAATCTAGCGGGAGTGATATAATAAGGGGTTGAATGATGCTCACATCTCATTAGGAGAAGGTTAACGCTTGCGTCTGGGCGAGCGAGATGGCAGAGGTAGCAGGAGCGATTTTATAGGCGGTTGAAGAACGCTCACGTCTCATTTCTAAAACATCGAACACAATTGGGTTGCGTTGTTTTATCACAGAGTTCTTATGACCACCTCCTGGCTCCATCATCAGAACAGCTCGATGGTACCATCGTATTTCATTGTCACCCGACCCGACTTACAATTATGTATGTAAATTTTCAGCTTCATCGGAAAACGGGAAGTGGGTCAAATTTAACTTGCAAGATTGGATTACAGCCCAAAACGGGACAGGTGAAACAACTTTAAATAAAAGCTTGTAAAAGAACAACACAATACGCTATCAGCCTGTACCTCGCGCCACCCCGATATAATTTGTTCTACTAAATTGTCTGTAAAACCTGCGCTTAGAATGTAATGTTTAATAACTTGTGCCATGGGAGGCTGAATCGTAATTGTATGCTTGTTTTGTGAGATTAGATACTTTTGAGAAAACAAATATTATAATACAAATATTTGAACGGGGTATTGTTTGTATATCGGACAATGGTTTGGTTGATCGGGCTATTGATGATTAAAAATGCTTTTAAGGGGCCCACTGATTAACAGTCCGCCGGACGGTATCGCCTGTCAGTTAGAACAAAAATTTGACAGTTCCGAACAACTGACAGGCCGATACCGTCCGGTGGCCTGTTAATCAGTGGGCCCCTTTATACAAATGTAACAGTATTTATATATTTCGGGGATCTCGGAAACGGCTCTAATGATTGGCTTTGCTTTGATGTGGGGGTTTTCAGTTTTCGCAAAATCTAGCTAGGTCTTATCTCTGAGACGCGCAATTTAAGTTTTTATGTTTTCCGAGCAAAGCTCGGTCTCCTAGATATTGAGAAATAAAGTTACTAGGATCCTTAATTCCCTACTAATATTAAAAGTAATTCGGTCTGTCTGTTTCCTCTTACAATATTAAAAACTAAACAGATGCCACAACCCAACAATGTTTGTTCAGCGATCATAAACCATCATAACGACTGGGCAACAAGTCGCTACAACAGCTTTGTTGTCAGTGAGCACCTTACCTAAATCATCTGTGGTACAGGAATATTTAGACAGGACCAAAACTTTTTTGCAACCAGAGTAAAGTTGGTTTTTTGAAGTTCCAAGAAATGTAAAGAAGACTCAAAGGTGTTAAAAATTTATGAATATTACTTGACATGACAGTACGAGTAGTTAATTACCTAATTGAGCAACAAGAAAACAATCTTTCCCTGCAAATGTTGATTTTGAATCAATCTTGTATTAAGACACAAGGTACCTAACTAGAGGTATGGTTGTGTCCTTATACATACACCTTTTATTTTCTAGGTAGTGATAATGATAACATACTTACTAATATATTATTAAGGATACGCAAAACAATGCTACAGGAACTAAGTTAATCAGGGATGTTCGCAGAAGCGCGCGTGAACTGCTTTTATGCGACTATGCGCAAACGATACACATCCCTGGTGCGCCGGGTGCGGGCCAGCCCCAACCCTATCCTGTGTGTGATAGCGGATACACTTGACTGCCCGTATATGAGACACTGCTGCGAAATGCATGTTTCTAGCAGTGTATATATATTGTAATAGTTAATTAGGTACTAACATTAGGAACGTAAGCCTACTAACAAATATGTATGAGTCTATAGTTGCTCGAAATAAATATTTTTCATTTCAAAAAATATTTTTCAAAATCGCGTCTGCTTCTACTAATTAAAATTTTCATAGAACATTATTTCTCGTGGCTACAAAACATGAACTAAAGACTGATTTGTTTCCGTTAAAATACTTGTAAGTAAATTAAAATTAACAGTAAATCGGGTTATTATTCCAAAAACTGTTTTATTACGAGTTTAACAGGAAGTGATATTTATTACAAATTTTCATATTAAAGAAAAGGAATTACTTTTTTTACATATTTCTATAGAATAAAAAGATGCATTCAAAAATAACCATTAACTGAGCGTCCATTCCTAACTCTACCCGCCATATGCAAATCCATGCCTCGAAAGAAACTTATAACGCGCCCAGCTCGCAAATCCGTCCGTCTGTCATCCCCGGTTAGTTATGGCCGATTCGTTTGTTTTAAAAAATAATTAGCCCGAGTGTAAACATCACACAATGCCTGTGGTGAACGGGGTTCCGTGTCAATGTTGAAAATTTAAATAATTGAAAAATACCTATGTCAGAAAATATTTCATGAGAAAAATTAGATTTGTCCGGTTTGCCCGCTCAGCCCTCAAAATATTATTTTCATTCAGTTGGCCAATTACAAAAACCAGAAGTACCTAACGCAAAATGTTACGGCACAATTTATTTCGTTATTTAGAATAAAAAAATCACTAAAAAATCTTTGCAGTTCGGCCTTATAAATAAGGACATAATTGTTCTTTTTAATCGACGTATAATGCCGTTTTCTTTCACACCCCGACTTATCCATATTTTGTATCTATACCTAAATTGATCAAGTGCGAGAACGATAATGTTTATTGGTAATTTTTTTTGGGTAAATTAAGTACTTGTACTATCCTAAAACTCTTTTATTAAGTCTCAAATAGTTGTTAATCGTTTGCCCTTCTTCGACATTGATTAGAAAGGAATAAAATATAAATTACCAAAAAAGACTTGTTAAATATACCTATACAGAACCTTCCACTGTATTTATTTAAGCCCTGTCAATCGCAAAAAGATCGCGTACGAACGATTTATCGTTATCGTAAGAGGAACAGATTTGGCGGGGAGAAATGAGCCAAAACAAGTTGATACCGAGATAATTGGTAAGACTCAGTGCACACTATTTTGTTGATACTCGTAAATTTATCCTACGATTGTATTGTTAGCTAAGAGTGCTAAGAGTTACGGAGACATCGGCCCGATTCGAACTTGAAGATGCGTCAAAATTTAAGTCTAGAAACGATATAGGTTAGATATGTCAGTGTCAAAAGCGACGTTTTTGTTTGAAGAAACGTCACTTTTTGACACTGACATATCTGATTCATATCGTGTCTAGACATAATAAGTATTTGACTTATTTTAAAGTTCGAATCGGGCCATGTGAAGGATGCTTGTACATACACAGTGACACAGAAATTAACGATCTGAAATTAATAAACCATGGACCTAATTTGCATTCACAAAAACTGATGCAAATGGTATGTTTGTGTCAAAATATTTTTTTTACCATAGCATAAATTATACTGAACCGATTAAAAAAAAATGTTATATTTTTACACAGATATACCATTATATTTACTTAGTTGCATTTACCCATACAAAATCACAATATAGGTACCTATATCAACTAGTAATGAATGCAAACATATTTGCAACGCACAAACTGTGTATAGTGCCTTATAAGTTGTTATGTCCGAGTGATTGCTCGTTGGTATGTTCGCATTGTAAGCTTAAATTAACCCCACCTGTCGATACAAGGCCGGTGGAGTATGGAAAGCGAAGATGGAGCTTTATTCAGTAAGCGAGTAAAGAAGTAGAAGTACAGGATAATAGTATAAGTATTGATGCTGGAGAACGAGGTTTTTTCAATTGCTCTGAGACTTATTTTAGGTTGAATATTTCAAGTTTCTTTAGAGGTATTGCACAAAGATGTAAAATGGAGCTATGAAATATTAACTTCATCACGAAAAACAATGTTTTTGTATGTTAATTTCTACATGAATTTCTAAAAGAGGCCAAGTGCGAGTCGGAATCGCCCATGAAGGGTTTCGTATTTAGGGGATTTATGACGTATTAAAAAAACTACTTACTAGATCTCGTTCAAACCAATATTCAGTGGAAGTTTGCATGGTAATGTACATCATATATTTTTTTTAGTTTTATCATTCTCTTATTTTAGAAGTTACAGGGGGGGGGGACACATTTTACCACTTTGGAAGTGTCTCTCGCGCAAACTATTCAGTTTAGAAAAAAATGATATTAGAAACCTCAATCTCATTTTTGACGACCTATCCATAGAACGTAAAAAATTTTTTTTTGAGTTAAGTAAGTATGGGGAACCCCCAAAATTTATTGTTTTTTTTTTTCATTTTTGTGTGAAAATCTTAATGCGGTTCACAGAATACATCAACTTACCAAGCTTCAACAGTATAGTTCTTATAGTTTCGGAAAAAAGAGGCTGTGACATACGGACGGACAGACGGACAGACAAACAGACAGACAGACATGACGAATCCATAAGGGTTCCGTTTTTTGCCATTTGGCTACGGAACCCCAAAAAGTCTCTTACAAATACTAAATGTAAAATCACCCAGCTAATAGTCAAATTTTCCCGTTCACTTTTCAATACAAACAATTCAATTAATTGGTTTTACCTGAGTTTTCTTTCCCATTTATGAAAACATTACATAACCCATACCACATTACATAAACATACACAATAGCTTTGCTTGGTTTGGGGGTTGGTCGATTTGTGTAAGATTGTCCCCAAATATTTATTTACATATTTACATTTCAGAACGGCGTTATTCAAATAGTAATCTCATTCTGAAATTAAGATATAAATTGCAGTTGGTTAAGAATAGAACCACACTTATAATTATTTGGGTGATTCTGGACTATAATTGTTTGGTTTTTCTGTATGAAGTACTTTGATAAAAAAGGACGCATTTATTTGAAGAAACGTCACTTTTGACACTTGTTTGACACTGACTTATCCGATCCATATCGTTTCAATATCTTATATTTGACGTAAGTATCTTAAAGTTCGAATATGGCTGTAAGTTTGGCAATCCAGCGGGGAAACGCAGCAAGCGTCCTGGGGAAGCGCCCCAGGCAAGTTTAGGTTTTTAATGTTTAATATTTATCTTGTAAATGTATGTAGTTTAATAGTACATAATAGCATAGCATGTTAACTGCCCAAACCTCCCCGACCACCCGACCGCCCATAAATACGTTCACATGATTTATTCGTCAGCCCCGTCTAATTATTCGCCGATCTACTTTACTGAGAAAGTGTGATTGTCGTGATAAGTTACTCTGGTGATTTATTACTCGCTGATTTCGCGTATGTAAAAGTTGGGCTGCATTGTATCTGAAAGAAAGTCCGTTTTTTGGTTTCACATCATGGTTCTCTTCCGTGGAATGTCAACGCGGAACCCTAGTTTCATCATGCCTGTTTGTCCGTCCGTCGCGTAGCTAAGAGACTATTGGGACTAAGTATTCTTATAGACAGTTGATATTTTGCATTAATAACGTAAACTCTTAAATAAACGCATCATTTTAACAAGCATATTACAATAACATGGCACCTCCTACATGTGAATATGGATGAACTCTTTTTCTTGCTTCAAAAATTCGTGTACATATTTATTAAAATAAACATAAGATATATAACTACCTTCCACTGCTTTCTCAGCTTTTTCCGGTAATAAATACGATAATTTTGAACACAATATTTGAAGGGTCCACGGAAAGAACATGTCTAGTCACACTAGTGACATTTTGAGTAATCGCGGTTTTAAAATTTGGAACAATGTCAAAACGTATGGTAATTCCGTGACCAGGTATTATTTAACTAAAAATAAAGTTGTGTTACATTTATTCTACAGTGGTAGCAAAAGATATAGGTAACTAATTAAGAGCTCTTCATTTTGAGATAAAAATCTCATTTTCCGAAAAATGTGACTAGACATGTTCTTTCCGTGGACCCTTCATTTACACTAGATAAATACGTTAAACATAAAAAGGGTTGAAAGAAGAATAACCCAATATCAATTTAACCTCGTAAGTCCCCGCGTACTCATACAACTACAAATTAAATTAAAGTTTTGAACTTAGGTACCTACCTATATATTTAGAAATAAAATATAGTTCCAAATTCAGAAGGACAAAAATTGCCCTAGGTTTTTCCAGGCTACGTCAAAATATTATAGGTAGGCTAATATATACTTGGTCAAGCAGATCTTGTCAGTAGAAAAAGGCGGCAAATTTGAAAAATGTAGGCGCGAAGGGATATCTTCCCATACAAAATTTGAATTTCGCGCCTTTTTTACTGACAAGATTTGCTTGATGTAAGTAGGTATACCTTACTTATTCAGAACTAGGTACTTTTGCTACGTGCGAAACCAGCCTTGGTGTCAAATAACTAAAACGTATGTAAACTAGGCCAATTAATGTAATTCCATTAATCTTGCCAGATGTCTCCATCAAGCGCCGGGGCGACAGTGGCGACACCTGGTGAATGTGGCACAACTCCGTTTTCAACGAAATCGTGATTCGGTAGGCAATAGTGGCTGTGAGTTAGACTTGTAATTATACTGATTTAAGTTTTCACGATTTTTATATTAATCCAATATTATTATGGAATAATAACATCAATAAATTGCTCTGATAATTAGCTTAATATAATTTATAAGTATGTTACGATTCATAAGTATAAGCGGTGGTGGCCTAGCGGTAAGAGCGTGCGACTTTCAATCCGGAGGTCGCGGGTTCAAACCCCGGCTCGTACCAATGAGTTTTTCGGAACTTATGTACGAAATATCATTTGATATTTACCAGTTGCTTTTCGGTGAAGGAAAACATCGTGAGGAAACCGGACTAATCCCAATAAGGCCTAGTTTACCCTCTGGGTTGGAAGGTCAGATGGTAGTCGCTTTCGTAAAAACTAGTGCCTACGTCAAATCATGGGATTAGTTGTCAAGCTGACCCCAGGCTCCCATGAGCCGTGGCAAAAATGCCGGGATAACGCGAGGAAGAAGAAGTTACGATTCATAAGTGCTTGTTGCTAGGCCTACATGAATAAAGTATATTTTGACTATTGACTATATACCTACTACATATTATTTTAGTTATATGTTACTTAATCAAGCAGGTATAAATAAATATGAACATTACCTCCGACGTTTTGAGCACGCGACGTTGCACTTTTTCGGATATACCCGCAATAGTAGCTAAATAAACATAGTATGTTTATTTTTTACCCCCTGTACTTATGTATAAGTACATAATGTGTTACAAATTAAACCTAAGCAGTATTAGCACTAACGTATATCTCAGGACTAGCCTTACGGGCAATAAGAATGGGGCATGAATGGGGCCAGGTACAGCGGTGTGACACCGCTACAACGCAATTGGTTGATGAGTTCTCATCACGCGCGCGATTGGTCGCAACTAGTTTTACTAGTTGCGTTAGACTGCACGATTAGCTCGAATTCGTGAGTGACACCGCTGAACTAGTACCATTTTTAGTGCCCGTAAGGCCCGTCCTGAGATAAACGTCAATGAGTATTAGCTCCTTGAAGACACGCGTTTAAATACATAGGTCACATACTTATATGACACGCTCTCTTGGTTAGAAATAAGCGATTTACTGACGTTATTACAATACAATAAATACATAAGGTAAACGTACTGGTGCTCGACCCGGTCCCAGTACATGTCATCTTGAAACTTAAGTCATTGTTTATAGAGGTGACAACAGGATGTCATCTATTGGGCATTAGCATGTCGACCACTATTACCTATATTTTTGTTTTCATTTATCGATCTGGGCGTCTGGAAGCTGTTCATCGGTGGAGGTCAGAGAATGCCTGTATAGTTTCATTGCGTTTTTCGGGGCCAGCTCTTCATCTATTTGTAGGCAGGGCCACTACCGATTAGGCCAGGAGGTCGTGAATGTTTTGTCTAAGCCAACCTTGGTCTAAGCACAGGTTGTAATCTATTGAACAGGGCCTGTGTGTCTTGTAACTGCCCATCCCGTGTTATCCGTGTCCTAGCCAGCAATTAAAATAACAGGCCAAAGGCCAACCGGTATTGCGTTTAATACTTATTTAAACCAATGCTTGGTCATATCTAGCACACTCTGCTAATATGTCTGCCGGCCTAGCCAAGGTGACAATCGCTATCGCTACGACAACGAAACGCTTTGACCCACGCCAATGACCTTCGATCTGAATCCCTTAATTATTGTATGTGTACAGATTTTTTGATTGCTAATAAAATAACCAGCACAAAATTACAGGCCGTCGAAAATGGCTTGAATCACTTCGAGATAAGGATGGTACGGCCGCGCCTCTTTGTTTTGCTCGACTTGGCGGGGGCACTCCCCCAGATTAAGTAAAATGATAATATAAAAAAACCGGTATACTTAAAAAACGCTGTATCCTGTATCAAAGTAATTTCGAAAAATGTTTATAAATAAAACTAAGCAAAATACATAAATACACACATCTATAAATTTGTAAAGCTTGAAGTGGTGCCACCTTAGATTTGAGTCCCATAAGCGCCCCCCCACACTCGGCAACTAACAAGGCGCCGGAGAATGGCACTCCGCGCAATTTCCGGGAGACGCCACAATCACGCGCCGATCAATCAATTACCGCCCAATATAGTCCCGTCAATGAGGACTTTTCATACTATAAGTCACAAATAATTCTTTAAATTTTTCAATGCTATTAGTTACTCGCCTTTCAGAAAATATTACTGTTTTCCCAGACGTTTAAAAATTTCAGAATGCAAAAAGATAAAAAAAATGTTCGTAAAATTAACTGACATTGTTTTTCCCTGGACGATTGAACCGTACAGAATAATTAAAGATGACTGTCATTTCGGTTGTGATTTGTTTCTACTTGCAGTCTATCTATTTCCAAGTTGCTCATTCGTTTTGAAACAGGAAGGCCGGTAAAATTTAGTTAGTATATATCCATATTAACCATCACCAGCTCCACCACCAGTTTTCTCTACTTTGACAGCGAACACAGTAGGAATATCTACGATAGGCATAAAGCCTGGCAATTTTACATAAACTTATCCATAATGTAGCTTGTGAAAGAAAAATGAATTTCGGGTACAGACGTTTTTTTACAATATTAACATAACATAAAACATATTTATTTATCTTTACAAATTCAGGTTAATTACACACAATATTATATACAATACAATAACTTTACAGATATAGAATTTGAAAGAATGAGGAATGCCTATCCTGTAGTTGGCCTGATTCCTACACTAGGCGATGCCTGTCCTGTAGGAAACCAGCTTACATCCGAGTTACAAATACACAGGCGCGAATTGGTAGAGAAAGCGATGTATCTAAATACTATGTTATTTAACTTTACATACATATTACCTACTAAAACATTCATTTGTTGTAATATCGTACTCTAATAGCTCTTATTATTAGCTACGAGGGGAGGCTAATATATTCGCGGCCTAAACAAGAAAAAAAAACTATGCTACTTTTTTCCCCGCCTCTTTGGCGGTTTATATATTGCCGCCATTACTAACGATTAATAATTAACATTTACTTTACTCTCTTTATTTATTTTCTAAGGTCGCGAACTTTTCAGCCGCCCCTCGTACTCGTAGTAATCGTTTGTCTTCATCTGTAATTTTGACTAACGGCGCGATTCGGGAAATGAATTAGAGATTCACTAGATATGAAATAGTAAAGATATGTGACGTTCCACGGCAATAGGTACCTTTATGGCGGCTGGCGCTTACACTATTATTAACGCCGCTCCAATATTCAGCCGGGGCAATAGTACCTTTTGCCGTGGAACGTCACATATCTTTATTATTTCATATCTAGTGAATCTCTAAATCATTTCCCGAATCGCGCCGTTAGGTGTTTGTAAGAAAGGGATAAAAGGTAAATTAACCTCAGCTTGTAAAGTTTTATGAAAAGGGGGTAAGTCCTCGGTTGACTGGACTAACCCACACAAGTCGGGAAACGAGTGTTTATTGTCTTCAATCCGATTCAGTACTGACAACCAATTGCCACTTTATTAGAAATATACTTTGATATGAAGTTATTCTGAAAATTCTGACGATGCGCGTTGAATCATTTATGACGCAAAATCAAATTGGTACCATACAAAGCCATACATATTAATGAATTTCATGATGTAACCTTTTTGTATGTAGCTATGTACAGTCACCTGCAATAATATTTTATACAACGAAGGCCTCAATAATATCTGACACGATCTTATTTGTAGAGCCATAAGAGCGTGTCACATATTTTTGCGGCCTTCAAAGAGTAACATAATTATTATTAAAGGTGACTGTACCTAATGTTACTTTTGATGCTGACTGTACTTGCTAACACAGACATCACTACACAATAAAAGCAGAACAGAAAGTAATTAAAGCAATTCTGAAACTGTCATCACTCCACAGTAATAAATAGTAAAAAGTACAATGTGCGTAATAAGTTTTTACCTTACACAATGTAGCCTGCAGTCAGGATAAATCAGCACCTTGAGATAGGATAACGGCTTCCACTGGGGCTCGTTTGCACAGGCTAGTAGCTGGAATGAGCACTAAACTACTAAGTTTTTACAAAATGAAGCCTGATGACGGATATTGGGGCAGGGAGTTATATGGAGAGCAAAACTTGAGGCTTATCGCTGATAATTATTTTAAGCTTCTTTATTTTTATCGTAGACTAAATATTGTGCGTGGAAAAAATTAGATAGGTACAGTTACCTTGAGATTTAATGTCGACGACCACTGATGGGAATCATTTGAACAGGAAACCTTGATTTAGCGTAGAACGTACTACTACAATTATAAATTTAATATTACACAACGCGACACTAATGACAGCTTACTTTTCGAGGAAAATATGTAAACATCAACTGATTACTCGTATCCAAAAATATTAAGCTACTGCCAAATGAATTTTAAGATAGGTATTGATGTTCTCCTTGAAATCATATTTCGGATAGAAAATTATGTAAATGGAATTTCATTTGCGTGAAAACAATCCATGATTTTATACGAACAATGAACATTATTTAGGTATTGTTGTATTTACAAAACTTATTTTATTATATTTATTTTTAAGACATTTTAAATTTATATCTACTATATATTATGTAAATATTAATGACGATCATAATATAAATTCATGTAGATTAGTCTAGGATAATTTATAATGTAATTTCATATTAGGAGATAAAATATCTAAATCTTTCTAATAAGCATATGCCTCATTGGTCCTGCTGCAGAGCTGCCTCATTCTACCTTACTGCATTTTAACTATCCTTCAAGTGATTAGGTAAAGTGTCATTCAATTGAACATGCTAACTATGTAAACAAAAGTTACTAGTAAATTGACATTCAGTGTCAATTTTAGTATGGCGGTTTGTTTACATAGTTAGCAAGTTCTATTGAATGACATTTTAAGTAGATACTGAACGCAGCACCTAAGCCTCCCAATGATGAGTAGGGCTTACCTTATTGTTAAGCAAATGCACTGTCGAGGTCTCCACAAAGCCTACATTGTTGCTTCCTACATTAAGATTAAGATTCAGACCAGATTTACGCGGTCCGCCGACAAGTTGGCCGATAAATCCGTAAACATGTCGTTGGTAAAATAGGATTTGAGCTTAGTTATCGTCAATTGTTTTGTATCAGTATGTCGATTAATTGTATATTGTGCAAATTGTAACTGTATAATTATTTGACAAATGATAGGGTAATATTGGAAGTGAAATTTAACTATAGGTAAGGGAAAAAATATGTTCCCACGCTAGGACAATGTTTGGGAACATATTAGGTGCCTTGTATTGAAATAAAAGTAAGGGTAAGATGGTTGACACCGGATCACTCCATTTTCTAATGCTCGTATCTCGAGTTAAAATTTACCTAATTTGTTATCAATTTACATTTAACGACTTCAAATAATTCCTTAATTAAAGATTAACATAGATGAATCAGAAAACTATCACATACTTTATCAGTGAATATTTAGGTATGGAATTTACTTCGAAACTAATTCAAATCAACAGAGGCGTTAAAAAGTAGTAAAACTGAATTCGTTAACTTCTGTGATTGATCAAGATCTTAGTTCTGTTGAAATAATTCTAATGGACATCTAGTCTGATGACATTACTTGAGTCTGTGAGTAGTCACAATCAGACACGTTAGTTTATATATATCATCATTCTTAAGTTCAAGTCAAGCAAAGCAGCTGTCACCGTAAAGTATGTGAAAAATACTGTAGACTTATTGGCCGTGTCAAAAATTATTCATTAAAAACCAGCCAAGTGCAAGTCGGATTCGCGCACGAAGCGTTCCGTACCATTACGCAAAAAACTGCAAAAAAAATCACGTTTGTTGTATGGGGGCCCCACTTAAATATTTATTAAATTTGTTGTTATAGCGGCAACAGAAATACATCATATGTGAAAATTTCAACTGCCTAGCTATCACGGTCCATGAGATACAGCCTGGTGACAGACAGACGGACAGCGGAGTCTTAGTAATTGGGTCCCGTTTTTACGCAAAGGGTACGGAACCCTAAAAAGCAACTATAGTAAGCAGTGACCACCAGTATTTCCCCGCATTTCACCCACGGTTCGAAATTTTAATTAAACAAGCGCGCCTTTATCTCAGGAACAATGAAAACAACAATTACAGTCTTACGGGACCGGTGAAAAAACGCAACGTGACCCAGATTGCTCTTTTTGCGCGCCGTGGTGCGCGGGCGACGCTCGCTTCGGTGGAGCCCGATTGGCGATGAGGAAAAGTATAATAATTAATATATTTTTTATTTTTTTACAAGCAGAAACATCTGCAACCGATGCTATTAAGCTTAGAATAAATTTAAAAGTGGAAAAATTACTGTCTTGAGTGAGACTTGAACTCACGGCCTCTGGATCGATATTCCAGCGCTTTGCCATCTGAGCCACCAAGACTTCATAGCCAGCAAATCTTTCCACCATATTATGGGTCTAGGGAACCCTAGCGACATCTACCGTAAGAGCGTTACACTTCTTAAACGGCTACCGGAGTTCCAAGTCATATTGGAAATTCACCAGTTACGATTCAAAAATTTATTCTAAGTATAATATGTTTGTTCCCTAGTTGTAGGTATACATGGCAGCAACTCTCCGCCATGGGCAATCAGCATCATAATATATCTATCACTTTACCGTAATCCAGTATTATGGAATTGAATTGAAATAGTTTTTTGAGCAATTTGTTAAAAAGTACATACAGTTTGTCAAAGGACTGTCTTATTTCAAACATAGAGAGAATCATACTATATTTGTCTTACGCTATTACTAGCACCCAAAAGGAAGGGATGAGTATAATTTTCCTGGTTCTTACTGACTGAAAAATTGGTTTGACCAACTATAAGTAGAAATTCTTCATGATTATGAGACAGAAGTCCATCCTCCTTAATATATACCTACCTGGGGGCCTATAGGTAATATGACAATCGTACATCAACAAACGCCAAAGGAAAAGGAAAAATGTATCCGGATGACAGAAGCTACGAAAAGTCACGTGACTATTTCCATACCTTAATTTAGTTTCGTTTGCTGCCGGGGCCACACTAACGGGAAACGCCGTTGATTACCGCGATAATTGACACTTTGCATACGGTCACGCATTACATCTACAATTGTCACCTTGGCTAGGCTGCCTGAATTCGGCTCAGCTTAAAAAGACATGACGACTGGTCTGGCCTAGTGGGTTGTTCCTGAGTCTTGGGTGTTTTTTATGTATTTATGTATTTGTATATTTTTAATTATTCTGAATGGTGGAGGTAACCCTTTAATTTTTCACATTTATTAATGAATACAATTAAAAAGACATACATACAGTCAGTCATACTTACAAACTAACTACTAACTAAGCATTGCTGCCGCTCCTAGACGCTTCCGGTGCAAAAGTGCCCATAATACTCGCAGCATTGCCGCGTTGGATGGCTATGGATAGCCTCTGCACCAGAAACGACTCGGAGCGGGGGTCCTCCCCCTTCTGCCTAAGTCGACGGCCTATGTCGCGCACCATGTCTTTCGCGTCCGCCCCCCAGCAGCCCGCCGTTTCTACCGCGAAAGGGAGAAAAATGTACCCTGCTCCTAGGGGGGCATACTTTTGCCGCTTCACTGCAGCCTGAGACTCGGCCGCCGCTCCAGCCGCGCGCACCGTGCGACTGATATGCGAGGCGGCGAAGGTGCTGACACACGTAGCGTCCCACACCAAGCACCGCCCTCTCTCCCACGGTACGAGCGTTAGCCCATCAGGCCTTTTGCCATCCGTGCGACTAAGGCCTGGAGGCTCGAGTACCGACGGAATGCCCGCCGACCTGAGAGCCCTCTGAACTATATCGTTGAGGGCATGGTGACGCGGGTGCCTGCCAGCACAACGCCGGCAACTCAGCGCGTGGTGGCCGTCGGCCCCCACCATGGTACCGCAAATGCATATATGTGGCTCACATACCTTGCAGCCCAGGCGGAGAGCAACGGACACCCGCAATGAGTCACTATCCAGCAGGGTGCCTAATTGAGGAGAAGGCAGCGCGTGCAACCATGCCCCGGATTCTGACTGCGATACATCCAGAAGTCTTGCGCGTTCCGTGCCCACAGCATTCCCAATAAGCCCGTTCAGCGTGTCCTTACACCCCACGTCATCCCACGCCCGCTGAAATTTGGGGTTTTCCGGCACGTGTGCTCCAGGATTGAGAGCCAACCACTCCCTCAGCGCATCGGCCACGAAAGGTATGCTCGCCTTGTCGCCATTCAAGGACAAAATATCAGCAACAAGGTCCGCCACTCAAGGTTTGTATATTATATATATCGTTGTCTGAGTACCCAAAACACAAGCCTTCTTGAACTTACTGTGGGACTTAGTCAATCTGTGTAAGAGTGTCCTTTAATATGTAATATGCTTGTATGCAATCCACATGGCTCAGTAAATTGAGTGCACACGGCGAATCGGGCGAGCCACCACGGGAACCAGTCACGATCTCGATAATGGCGAAATTTGCCGAAAGCCAGTCGTTTTCAGGTCAGGTTGATTTATGAGCAGTTTGATACAGTTCCGTGTAGCCTTTTTGCCACAATGTGACTGGAATTGATGAGGTGAATGTAATGAAGACGTTAAATAATTGGTTTAATGAGGCGATCGGGAAATTAATAGACCGATTTATAATAGCAGCAATAATAGCACTGCTACTACAGAGTACTGTAGGTATGTGTTGGATTCGTGATAGTGAGCAAGGTTTCTCAGTGCTTCCAAGGATGAATCCTTGCAAGATGTAGGGTCGGTAACGCGCATGTGACTCCACTTGATTTGCAAGCGTCCATAGACTGCGGGGGCTACATTTTATACTTATTTTAAATCATTTTTTTAACAAACAGAAGCGATATTCCAAATTTTATATTAAAGGAAAAAATGGAAAAAGTTGCACTTCCGGAAGGACTTGAACCCGCATCCTCCACAATCCGTGTGTTGCTCTTAACCAATTGAGCTACGGAAAATACCCTTTAATATAAAAATACTTATTTTAGTTCCTATTATTACTCGTCAGAAACGTCAATTTCTGACAAATTGGCACTATTATGTTGCATTGTGCACTCAAACCAAATTATTTTAGGAAAGGACAGACATTCGTACCTGAAATCTAAAGTCAAGAACACCCATCATTTGACATGTACATGGCACTTGTTGATCAACAATCAAATACGACAGTGATGTGGTTTTAAATGAACAGCCTCAAGAAATCATTAGGAAACGACAGCTAAGTATGCAACATTTTTACGAAACATTAGTGCTTCTAGGCCTATCATGCCTATAAAGGATAAAGGCTATCACACAACGACAAACCAGACTCTTACACCTGTCCTAATGAAAACAATCAAATCTAGACCCTATACACGAAATATAGGGTTTAAATTAAATTGCAGGGTGTAAGAGGACTAGAAAAGACTGAATCACGCGCAGTTTAGATTTAAGTAGTCTTGTTTATTGCAATTTGTCAGGGAACGAGATTTTAAACTGGTTTTAATTGCTGGTTGGGGCAGACAATCGTTTGTGACTAATAGCCAGTAATTGTTCAGGTAAAAGTATAGGTAGCAGCTTTCTCGAAAATTTTGCAATGGTGCAGCCTGAGCTGCCTGAGGGTTATTGTACAGGTTTTTAAAACATTGCAGTCGCACAGCATATTTTTGCACATTTCACATTTGTATGTTTAGTATGTTTTACTGACTTATTATCGCAGATCGCGCCCATTGGAGACTACTTTTGGTCACGATCATCAAAAAATAGGAATAAATGAGGAAGAAGAATGAAGAATAAATAAATAAATAAAAAAGAAAGGCCTCCCCTAAGCGAGGCCTAGACTAGCAAGAACTAGCATGCAATTTACGTTACATTGCCGACTACTAAGATCTGAACTGCAATCAAAAGTTTGATCAAAAATCGCAATGTAATAAAAATTGCATGCAAGTTTTTGCTTGTCTAAATCTCACGCCCCAGCCAAACATGATTATATGTGTAATAAATACATAGTAAGAAAATATACACTTTCTCACATCATCTATTAATTCAAACTCGCACAACTTTCCATTAACAACTAGCCTCCGCCTTTTTTGTTTTACTCTATGTTGTCTGTGGTCCGAGGCCGGCCATTTTGTTTTTATCATTTTTCCCGCGCAATATTTATGAACGTAACCGTTGTTCATTGATAAATTGTTACAGTACCAGCTTTAAACATCTAAACATATCTGGACTTTAATTCAATGATATAAGGCTGAAGATTGTATAGAAGTTTTTGAGAGTGGTTGTATGAAGCCTGGGAACCATGGTACAGGTGTTTTGTAGTACATTCCTAGGGATTATACTTTATTTATAGATGAATTTATAACAGAGTCGTTTTATAAGTGTTCGTGATATGAAATCATTTGTCGTCTCGGCCGTTTCCTTGGTGCAATAGCATGGGAACTTTATGGCCTTTATTTTGATGTCTTTGGGCCTTTGATCATGTAGCTTGTAGCTTATCACGTGCAAACGACAAGTTATTAAGCCACTTTCTGACACTATTTGATAGAACGATATATTTATTGTAATAACGATATAGCTTATTGCCTTTTGGTAGAAGCCTTTACAAAACTAAGTTACAGTACTTACAATGAAAAGAAATGTTTGCATAATTAACAACAGAGGAAGATGTTTTAGGACATACAGTGATATTGCGCTAATAAATAAGCTAGGGACCTATCTTCACCAAATTTTAACGAAATCTGACGATAAAAAACAACAGGTTGCACTCAGGGAGTGCCGGCAGAAGTGAAAACTCAATGACTATTGCAAAATGCACTAAGTATGTATAATTGAGGTTAACGCCATCTAACGTTAGCGTTAATTACTTGAAACCCCTAAGCACATCACTGTTAGTACTCTAGTTATATTAATGAATGAATGAATGAATGAATGAAATCGTTTATTTCAGGCAACTAGTGGCCCATACATAAATACCTTAAAAACTAGCATACATATTATAAAAATATAACTAAACACTAAAAAACACATTATGATTGCGATGCATTACGCAACCCCGCAGTGTCAGGGAACCGGCCGCGGAACCGCCGAAACTTGACACCCTTCGGCCAAAACTCCTCCTTGGTGAAGGTCGCTAGATGTTCAGTTGGAACGGTCACCACAAACGAATTAAAATTCGCATTGTGTCGAGATTCCAACTTCGCGACCCTCAGGATGAATCCGGTTTTTGCTTTCACATACTTTACGATATCATCGACCTTCGTAAGATAGTGTAGACGGGACACATACAGCAGCGTCGAGGGTGTTGCAGGACGCAGTAAATGGTTGGGTCCGGTCGGTGCGGTACCGCACTGATTCTGACGAGCTGGTTTCCTTCTCTTCTCCACCTTTTTAAAACCATCTTCGTCGCATCGCGACTCCCTTAGAGCCGGCTGTTGGTCCTTGTGAACATGTTCACGAAGGCTCTGCACCCCTTTCTTCGGCCGCTGCTTAGGCTTGGACACAGCAGGCGGCTTAGCGGCAGTAGCAGCGTAAGAACGTTCCGGGGTTAACGTACTCTCGCGTGACGTGCGCGTCTCCGGTGACGTAGACGGGCGGGCGGCGGGGCGCGGGTTGGCGGTCGCCTTGTCAGCAATCGCCGACGCATCCAAATTCGCGGGTTTTAAACCGCCGATGGACACATTCCGCGCAACGTGACACATGGCTGTGTTAGAGGTATCTGACCTACATTCCGAACTTGCGCTACGTAATAATGCCAATTCGGAACGTAGCTCACTGATGGTATTATTAGATACCTCTAACTTAGCCTGCACTTCTGCCAGACTCGTCTTCAGGAATGTAATATCCTTCAGCAGCCTGGTGACGTCGACGTGGTCGAAGGTAACCGGTGGTAACCGGTCTAGCTGCTTCGCAACGAAGGCAGGCACGTCGTCTGGATCGGTCTCCTTGAACAGTTTGATTATGTCCTGGAGACTCTTCACACCCCCATCCCTCCTACGGGATGGCATCTGGTCAGTTTTACCGAGCGTCTGGAAGAGCAGCGCCTTGCCACAGCAAATGTCGTCTTCATTGAAACTCGATTTGCAGATCTGCCTGATGCTGACTTCGTCCATGGTGTCTATGGCATTCTGTACAAACGCCAGTAACTCATTCGCTATGAGTTGTTGTGAACCCATCGCGAAAAAATACGGGGCAGCGACCTAAGTCACGCCGATCGCGAATAAATATATTATTCGATATTATGCAGTGAAGCGCGTCCGATTCCAAGCGCGCATCGCACTGTTATATATTAATACCAGTTAGAGCGAAACTCACCAGATGGCATTTAAATCAATAAAGAAAAACTCAATGACATTACAATGTAACAGTTTTTCGATCAGGTCACGTGTCCGTCTTACGGTCACGGAACCGTCTTACGGTCACGTGATCGTCTTATGCTGTCTCGAGTTTAACATTTTTTCCCCACCTCAAAAAGTGCACAGCGCCGCTAAACAAGTTTTCACTTCAAAAAATTCAACAACTTGATAAAAATCGGTCCACCTATTTCTAAAAGCTCATTGAAATACAAATCACAACCCTCTTTTTACACCACTGTCGGCAAAACCGTAACAATCCCGTCAATCAATTTGGCTATCAATCGAAAGTATGTGATTGTCGATTTCCTCCCCACGGCGGCCAATTTTACCCCGGAAATGGGGAAAATGGGATGAACGAACAAATGTATTGGAATTTATTACCCTTGATTGTTTCTTATTAGCTTTTAAAGTACCAATGTTTTTTTTTTGTTATTTTCTAAGAAAGTGTATCGAAGAAAGTTTATGTTGTTTCGTCCGCTGTTATTGATGCTGACTGTACGGTCAATCAAATTGAATGATATATTTCATAACTAGTAACTTTCTTTATTTTTTCATACTTTACGCTGGACCATTGAGCGAATATAAATGGTCTAACTTATTTACTCTCCGACACCTATATTATATCACGGCTACATTAGAATGGAAAAATTATAACTAAATGAAAAATAAACTTTGGACACTTTTTAGGGTTCCGTAGCCAAATGGCAAAAAACGGAACCCTTATGGATTCGTCATGTCTATCTGTCTCAGGTCCGTCCGTCCGTATGTCACAGCCACTTTTTTCCGAAACTATAAGAACTATACTGTTGAAACTTGGTAAGTAGATGTATTCTGTGAACCGCATTAAGATTTTCACACAAAAATAGAAAAAAAAAACAATAAATTTTGGGGGTTCCCCATATTTAGAACTGAAACTCAAAATTTTTTTTCATCAAACCCATGTGTGGGGTGTGGGGTATCTATAGGTCTTCAAAAATGATATTGAGGTTTCTAATATCATTTTTTTCTAAACTGAATAGTTTGCGCGAGAGACACTTCCAAAGTGGTAAAATGTGTGTGTGTCCCCCTGCAACTTCTAAAATAAGAGAATGAAAAAACTAAAAAAATATATGATGTACATTACCATGCAAACTTCCACAGAAAATTGGTTTGAACGAGATCTAGTAAGTAGTTTTTATTAATACGTCATAAGTCATAAATCCCCTACATACGGAACCCTTCATGGATGAGTCCGACTCGCACTTGGCCGCTTTTTTTTCTTTATAGGATCGAAAGAGCGTGTAAATTCTCAATAACTTAATAAATTATACGAGTAAAACATTCACGTTAAAAAAGTGGTGTGTGTGAGTAGGCACAACTTAAAAATTTAATAAATTTAATTATCCAACTTACTCTCCGGCTAACACCTGTATCACAGCTCCCGATATCAGTAGCATCGCTCTAGGCGCAGTCGCACCAGAGACTCACATTGCCGACGCCCGAGCGCCACTGAGCGCCAGAGGGGACGTCTGACGGACATTCATTGTGAGGTAATTATTCTTTACTTTATAATTACTTATTATTGAATATGTAGTAAGTAGTTAACAGTTGTTCGAATACGGCTGTTACTCTCCTGCCTATATTACGGCTTCCGATATCGGTAGCATCGCTCTAGGCGCAGCGCGCGGCGCAGGCGCACCAGACTCACATCGCCGACGCGCGAGCGCCACTGAGCGCCAGAGGGGACATCTGACTGACATTCATTGTGAGGAAATTATTCTTTACTTTATTTATAATTAGTTACTATTTCATAGTACCTAGTTAAATAATTTAATTATGTAACTTACTCTCCTGCCGATACCTACATCACAGCTACCGATATCAGTAGCATCGCTCTAGGCGCAGGCGCATCAGACTCACATCGCCGACGCGCGAGCGCCACTGAGCGCCAGAAGGGACATCTGACGGACATTCATTGTGAGGAGATTATTCTTTATTTTATAATTAGGTACTTACTTATTATTTAATAGTAATAGTTAATAGTTATTTGTTTTACAAGGGGGAAAAGTTTTTGTTAAACCGCTCGTGCTAATATTGAGACGGGCAAGCGAAAGATTCCAAAACTGAACCACGAGCGTAGCGAGGGTTTCAAGGCACGGGGGTAAAACCAACTTTGCCAGCGAGTGCAACACAAAAAGTTCACCAAACCAACGCGAGGCAAATACACATAGAAAACATGATAAAACACCAGATTTAGTATCTGGAGTTGGATCTTGACATCCGACATTATGGAATTCGGGTTGAGAATAATATTCTTATATTTAACCATCGCAAACCAAGTACCAAGTATTTTGATTACCTTCACTAATATTCAATTTAAATCTAGAACTGATATAAACGGTTAGAAAAAGTGCATATTATTCCGGTTACGAATGGTTTTCCAAATATGTACAATTATGAACGGTTCTGCATAGCAGAGCGGGAAAACCGAGTAGTTATCGTGGGACTAAATACCGATATCTAAATACGTACAGTTGGATGGACTTGTTGATACATAGAAGTAACTTCTACAAAGTAATAAAAAGAAAGCTATTCTTTAATCGAACTACAAATAATCTTAGGTTAATAAAATTATAATATATGTTCTTCAGACTTAAATCGACCGGGATATGAACCGGGATTACCTTTTGTATTGTTTTCGAGCAACAACAACAACAAGATGCATGTATTATCATGCCGCGATCAGAAAGGGATTAGAAATAACAGATTTCCATACACTTACGTCAAAATCAATATGGATTGACAGCTATCTCAATCCCTTTCTAATCGCGATTCAGTAATAACTGCGTCAAAATATCAGGAGGTCGAAAACAATACAAAAGGTAATCACGGTTCATATCCCGGTCGATATAAGTCTAGTGAGTCTATCAAAACTGTTAATATATGTTCTTGTCTAGTGTTGTTCAAATCATTTAATGTGACACGTAAATATATTAAAACTTTTAATTTATCCACAAACTGTTAACCGTTGTTGCCGTAGCCCAGATGATAATCGTTTATATCGACAAATGACAATTTGAAGTTAAAGTAAAAATTAATCGAAAATTGACGTGATATGGATCCATACATTATTTATTTAAGTTTCGATTGGAGTTATATACAAAAGCTTGTCACTTGGCTAGGTCCAATGTAGTTTTCTCGTCAAAAATGGACTCATAAAGTGTAATTCTATGGAACTTGCTAACTATGTAAACAAACCGCCATATTGAAATAATTAATTGTCTCTGAATGATGAATTTACTAGTGACTTGTGTTTAGATAGTTAGCAAGTTCCATAGAATGACTCTTTAGTTCCTGATGGAGTTAGAGACAATAGAGACTCGCACTAGACAGTGAATGTTTCTTTCTACTTGTTTACCTTTATTTCCAAGTATTGTGATATCGTTTGCAAAGGTCTTTGCTTAATATATTTTTCTACTCCAGCACTTAAATGTGTCAATTAAATGACTGACAGTGATATCTAAAGCAATGTCATTTGAATGATTTGTCTATAGGCTCATAAGATGACTGCTAGCAGTTACAGTTAGATACAAGTTCCGATCATCTTGATTGAAAGAGGTATGTTTTCATTTACAATAATAACTCTTTTTTTAATTTTTAATAATCTCTTTTTTTTTTTTTTTTTTTTTTTTTTTTTTTGCAGCTGTCATAGAAAAAGTAATGTATGCAACAGCTCATAATTGGTTCTTAAAATTCTCGGGTCTTTTTTTACAAAACTCGACTACGTCTCGTTTTGTAACTTCGACCCTTGAATTTTAAGAACCCTTATTATATCACTGTTGCATAAACTACTATTTTTTATGGTTTTTTAAGTTTTCATCAATGCTCAATTTGAGATTATTATACCTACAGACCAACAACTGCATGACGGTGTTCTGTGAAATTTCAGGGAACAAGTGAAATGAAGTTCTACAAGTTCTACCTAATTATTACATGTATTATGTATTCACAAAAAATACCTACTTGGAAATACTGTACCTACTTACATAAAATGTTGTCCGAACAATTTACTATCAGGTTGAACAGATTTTTTTAACCGAGATTTTTTTCGTGTCCGAGTGTACAAGAAGTATGTAAACCTTTATTAAAATAGTCGACAAATCAAACAGGGTACGCGTTATGACGTAATTGTGGGCGAGCCGTGCCCGCAGCGACGCGACATCGCCCCACGGTGCGCTTGCGCAGCTCCCGCTGATTTAACCGACTGCATCAAACAAGCATCAAACATCAACATTTATTCAGCAAATAGGCCACAAGGGCACTTTTACACGTCAACATGGAATTTACATAGGTACAGCAAAAAAAAAACACATCAACAATTATAAAATACAACTAAGCCGCAAATATCAAATCAAACAACAAAGTATTACATAGAGATATATAAAGTCTCTAAATGTCGAAAAAAAAACAAAGATACAAAAACTATAATCTAAAATTATTTAGAGGTGTAAATGTCTCTAAGTGTCATAACTAAAAGATTACAATAATATAGTTAATCAAATTATCCTTAAGAGATGTAAGTATAGGGCCTCCAAGAGTCAAAATCCTGTATACCTAATTAAAACATTAATTAAGAGAGAAAATGATAATAAAAATAAAATAGCATACGAGAACCGAATGAGGTGTGTCCATGTAATTATCCTCAAAAATAAAGTTACTAATTATAATAGCTCGTGTTAAGCGTAAATAGACCAGTCTCCACAACAGTAAAAAAGAGTACGTCTTTTTTTGAAAGATTTGCAGTTTCCTACAGAACAGCGGCCCGAAGGTATCTTTCAACTCAGACGCGGTAATTCAGAGTTCACCACATTTTTTAGAGTTCTCTCTGTGCCGAATCTCCCGTTACTCCATCCCCGGGACGCAAACCTATTACCTTTTCTTCCAGGTCAACCGGATTAAGAAAGAAACATACGAGAACAATAAGAATTTATATATTTCAAAATTCCCAATATAGCGAATTCGTTACGCGCTCGCGGCAAAATCGTTACGCATTCATTCGCTTTGAATTCTCGATTCCAACCCTCCCGCAAATCGTACTTAAGTTCTTACATTAGTTGCCTGATTTCAATTAATATAAGTATCACTACATAATATAAAACAAAGTCGCTTCCCGCTGTCTGTCCCCATGTATGCTTAGATTTTTAAAAATAAGCAACGGATTTTGATGCGGTTTTTTATAATAGATAGAGTGATTCAAGAGGAAGGTTTGTGTATTTGCTAACCCGTTCGAAGCCGGGGCGGGTCGCTAGTAAATATATATAAGAATATATGGACCAACGTAAGCACACTAGAGTTGCAACCGATCAGCGACACAGAGAGGTTCTATGAATAAATTAACTGTCTCATGTGGAAATTATTCTCATTCTTTGCTTTCGACATGTTCGCGAAGGGGCGACTGGTTACTGTGGTTACGCTTTCTTTCCTTTTCAGAATAATTTACACTTAATTATTATACTATTACTATATTTACAATGCGTTTCAAACAACATTTAGGACTATCAAAAGTGGTCAAAACTTCATGTTCGCCACATTATCCATCTGTCCCTGACGAATCTTATCAACTTAACTATAAAAATAAACCGGCCAAGTGCGAGTCGGACTCGCGCACGAAGGGTTCCGTACCATTACGCAAAAAGCGGCAAAAAAACACGTTTCTTGTATGGGAGCCCCACTTAAATTATTTATTTTATTCTGTTTTTAGTATTTGTTGTTATAGCGGCAACAGAAATTCATCACCTTTGAAAATTTCAACTGTCTAGCTATCACGGTTCATGAGATACAGCCTGGTGACAGACAGACGGACAGACAGACAGACGGACAGCGGTCTTAACAATAGTGTCCCGTTTTTAGCCTTTGGAACCGTAAAATCGTTGTAAATAATTAACTACTTACTTGCAAAGAGCAAAAATAAAGCCATTATTTAAGAAAAATCATGAAATTAGACTTTAATAAGACCGTCTTAAAATACCGATGCCTTTTTTCATTCTGCAGTACAATGACACATCACAGACGCACCGCCCGCGAGTCCCGCGACAAAGACTGTCCACTCCTGCGCAGATAAACGTCACAAGTGTATTTAAAAGGAAGATGTGAGGTTTTTGGACCTTATACATACTAATATTATAAATGCGAAAGTGTGTCTGTCTGTCTGTTTGTTACCTCTTCACGTTTAAACCGCTGAACCGATTTAGACAAAACTTGGTATGGATATAGTTTGGGCCCCGAGAAAGGACATAGGGTAGTTTTTATCAGGCATCATCATCATCATTCCACGCAGACGAAGTGGCGGGCAGAAGCTAGTTAAATATTAATACCTATACATATATATAAAATACATACAATTTTACAATAATCTTTTAGCAGCAATATCGTAATAGATCTAGCGACATCCACTTTAATCTGAACAACAATTCTCTAAATACCAGAGTTCTTAGAGCACTAAAAATTAATGAAATTTGGTCGTCACAGAAAAGAAAACAAAAATCACTTTTGTTTTTCTACGTCTAAAAAACTCATGATTCATGAAGAATGTCCTTATTGTGCTTTAAATAATGAATAATACAGCTATACTTAAGTTACCATGCTAAACTCACAGGAATTAATACCTATTAATTGAGCTCTTTTTTATGAAAGTGTTGTTTAGAATTAAAAATTGAAAGACAGATACCATAGATCCGTAGATTGTTAGTTATAAGACACTTATAAAACTACATTAGTAATCTAGGTACCTATTACATAAAAACAAAAATAAAAAAAAATCTTGTTAATTTTGTTTAAATCTCGAAATCGCCGATTTTTCCTAAAATTAGCGTAACGCAGTTCTGTTCTCATTCTCCTTAAGTGACTTATGACGTTTTTCTTCTCTTGTCTGTGGTTTTAATTTATGCGCAAGACCGTGGCTCGCAAAGACGGAATTTTTCAAAATGCCACGCAACGTCCATCGTCGGAAAAAAAGGCTTATGCTTTTACGCAAATTACGAAGAAACTTGCTTTGTTTAATGGAAATAAATGATACAAGGTGGAATTGTAGACGTGAACGATTTGATACAAGAATGTTTGATGGGTAAAGATAACCTTAAATAAGCATTGAGGTAGCAAACATTTTTTTCGCGATATCGTATCGCAGTGTCAAACTTTTGACACTGACATATTCGATCTATATCGTATCTAGAGCTAATTTTTAAGGGTAGGAATACTAAAGTTCGAATCAGGCCGAATAAATACGTAATCAACTGTTTTGTACCAGTATTAGATGACTATTTTCAGTGTTGATTTTTTTAAATTATTTACGAAATTTATGGGTACTATATATGTAGGTAGTTAGAACACTTGCACCAAGTACCGATATTATACAATAAACCTAACATGCCAAGTGTAAAACTTAACAAAAAGTAAAAAAAAAGGAAAAAGGTTTGGTTGTTTCACTGAAATAGATGAAATACGATGGTGGACGGCTCATTATCATTTACTTAGTGTGTTGGGTTGGTCCTGCTAACGTCTCATACATCACCCTGTACGTGCTTATACCTATAACGCCACTGCGCAGAAAATTATAGACAAAATAGGTACACTCAGCTGCAGAGACAGGTAACCCACCCTGCATATAAATCTATTTGCAGGGGGGTCACCTCTCTCTGCAGCTGACTGTACCTAAGTAAAATAATAGGTACTGTCGGCAATAGGAACGAATATTCGCACATGTCTTAACCATTCAAATAAAACATTATAAACAACACTCATCCTTAAACCGCATAAAAACGCCGAAGAGAGTCGTAAAAGTAAAAAAATACCAGGTATTTTCTAACAATTGAAACCGGTAATTCAATAATAGCGAGTACAAGTAGGAATACCAATAATGCGGCAACATGACAATGGCGTAAGAACGTGTTCTCGTTGATTTTTGAACGAGGCGAGGCAATCTTTCATGCAAACCAGGGGGCCTAGCCAAGATGACATATATGTCCACCACCAAAAGTGGTGGAAGTGTTACATCTTTTATATCAATTGATTTCAAAAGATTGATTTTGTTATTCCGTTTCGGTGATTATGATTATATTTCATATCATCCCATATGACTAGGCATTATAAACATAACTTTGTTTTCGCTGCGCTCAGCCATGTAAATAAATATACGACCGTTTCAAAATACGATCGAAAACTTAACATAGGTTATACAGGGTGTTTGGTACATCGTTTGCCAAATTAAAACGGCAGATAGATTGAGTCATTTGCTATCTTCTCATACCTAGATAAAAAAATTGCCATGGTTTTTTTACTACTGCGCAAGTAAAATTTTGACGTAAAACTGGCATAGAGCTGAAAAAAAAACGTGCGCAAAATTAAAAATTTCTAGGCCTGAGAAGATAGTAAATTACTCAACCTATCTGACGTTTTAATTTGGCAAACGATGTACCAAACACCCTGTATACTAATTATTATGTTATCAACCTAAAAAGTTCCAAAGGTCCAAAACAACGTTTTCAACCTGATTATTTTCTGCCTCACGGACATAATAGATGAGTGGACAAATTCACAGTACCTAAATAACACGTATCTGACGTATCCTAACAGTTGGCAAGCAATCGGAACAGCAATCCTGTTGTCTCCGGATTTATGGCTCGTCACTTAGACAATAAATAGTGATTTTCACGTTTGTCTTCGACGTGCGGACCTAGAACGTAAACTTACGCGGCTGGACAATTCTATGGGTTTTACTTTATTTACTTTTTCGATCGTTTCGAGAGGCAGGTAAAGAAATTTCGAATTTCGATTTTCGCGGTAAGTAGTCCACATTGATCATGTGTTTTTTCTGCTGTCTTTAGTTGTCTGTTATCTTTCTTTTATAGTTTTGGTTTATAATGGTAAAAATACAATTAACTGTGACGTGAAGATGAATGAAGTTATATTATGAATTAGCACCTGTACAGTCACGCTCCGTGACTGATACGCCATTTAGGGTTCTAGCTCAATTGAACATTCCATAGCGTAAGTATGGAACAACCAATTTAGCTAGTACCCTACATACTGTACCTAATGCATCTGAGGTAATCTGGTGAAATTACTGGTCGCAGATTCTCCGATCAGCATTTCATATTATTTGAGCTATAGCCCAAGCCCTCTTATGACAGGAGTATTGTGGCCATCATAAATTGAAATAAAGAAACTTAATATTTATATTTATTTAATTACCGTCAAAAAAACTCAGCACGAAAAACGGTAGGCATGGCACTCATGGCGCTGGTTTTCAACGGGGAGCTGACTTACAACCTAAGTAAAATATAAACTCTGTCAAGCCATTTCCGTCAGTGGAAACGAGCGGTAAATTTAAAAAATGTAGGCGCAAAGGGTTATCTTCCCATAGAAAATTTGAATTTCGCGCCTTTTTCTACTGACAAACTTGCTTGACCGGCTATACCTACATAATAATTATATATCCAGTAGTTATCTATAAATTAGTGTTATCTACTCTTCAGACACGAAGACAGTTCTGAGGACACGAAAAATTACTATAAATTCAATTTTAAAACAACCGTAAATAATTTCAAAGGTACTAACCGCGTACGCGTTTACGTCTTACGTCTCCGGTCCCGCAAAGCACGTACCCATTGTACGGCATATAAGGCTCAAGACGTCTCGATATTTTTATACCATACTCCTTTGTACGAGAACAGGTATTTATAACTGTTATTTGTACCAACGGTTCCGCGACGCAATTGAGACCGCAGTACGTTAGGTCCGTATTGTTCCCTGAGTTTATGCGTTTGGTGGGAGTTATGGGCACTGATTAAAAATGAAGTTGTCTTTGAAGTTACCGATTTACAGACAGAATTTACGACAAGACATCTTTATTTTTTCGAGTAGAAGCTGTGATAGCGTGGTCCCGGTGTGATACTTTTATACCGCAGCCACAGAATAAATAATAGTACTAAGTACAGAAGACTCACGGCCATATTCGAACTTTAAGATACGTCAAATACTAGAGATTGAAACGATATGGAATGGACAAGTGTCAAAAGTGACGTTTTTTCAAAGAAACGCGTCACTTTTGACACTTGTTTGACAGTGACATATCTAATCCATATCGTTTTAATCTCTAGTATTTGACGTATCTTAAAGTTCGAATATGGCCGTCACTCTCTAACAAAACGCGTCTGTTACGATCAGCACAGATATGGCCGCTAGGTGGCGACAGCGCCACGCGCGGCTTGTGGCTTTCCCCAAAATTGGGACCGAACGGATGTACTTTTAGCTACCTGTAGCAAAGCGACGAAATCGCGGAGTGAGACACGCCTGCCGCAGCGTACAATAATAACCTAATAATTACAACACTGGTCAATAATACCAAGCAACTAATGGACATCTTTCATTTTTTCATATAACATAACGACCTCCACCGGGGGCCTACCGCGAAAACTGAAATTCGCAAATTGCGTGGATCTTTCTCTTTTACTCCAATGAAGGCGTAATAAGAGTGACAGATAAAGATGCCCGCAGTTTTCGAACTTCGATTTTGGCGGTTGTAACCCGCGTTTCGACTTTAAGATTTGATTTGGCAAATTGCCACCGACTTCAAATACAGGGTGTCCCAAGAAGTAGTGATATACTGAAGCTGGGAGGTAGAGGACCTAGAGGGCTATCTGAATCACCCCCATGTATGTTCCGCGATTTTTCGTATTATCGGAGTTATAATTTTTTTTAATTTTTCACCTATCGCCGAGTACGATGAGATTTTTATTTATGGTGACGTGAACTATTGCGGTAGATGCTTGATTTTTTTTGTGTGCTAAGCTGATAGATAGGCCAATTCAGTATGGTAACATTTACTATCGTTAGATCTCTGAATGGAATTAAAAAAAAAATTAATGCCAAGAACGATAAAATTACCCAGTATGTTTTATTTTTCTAAGCGCCCTCGAAGTTGTGAATATACAGGGTAATTTTATCTTTCTTGGCATTAATTTTTTTTTAATCCCATTCAAAGATCTAACGATAGTAAATGTTACCATACTGAATTGGCCTATCTATCAGCGTAGAAAGATAAAATTACCCTGTATGTTCACAACTTCGAGGGCGCTTAGAAAAATAAAACATACTGGGTAATTTTATCGTTCTTGGCATTAATTTTTTTTTTAATTCCATTTAGAGATCTAACGATAGTAAATGTTACCATACTGAATTGGCCTATCTATCAGCGTAGCACACAAAAAAAATCAAGCATCTACCGCAATAATTCACGTCACCATAAATAAAAATCTCATCGTACTCGGCGATAGGTGAAAAATTAAAAAAAATCATAACTCCGAAAATACGAAAAATCGCGGAACATACATGGGGGTGATTCAGATAGCCCTCTAGGTCCTCTACCTCCCAGCTTCAGTATATCACTACTTCTTGGGACACCCTGTATATCAGTTACTAGCGCATACAAAAGGGATAATATGTTATCATATTAGAAATCGGTTTTTCTATTTTATAAAGGTTAAAAAAAGTTAATTGTACGCATAGATATGCAAAGATTGTCTCTTATCCCACGGTAATATAAAACCACAAATATACCACTTTATCCCCCTAGATAGCTAAGCTAGTATCATAGTTTATGAGTTATGAAATAGGAGATAGGGGAAAAGGGCATGGAATGAAATCGCATATGTTGTTTTGTTTAAAATGTGGCGACAATGCGTGATATTAGTGCTGGTGTACACTGGGCGGCTGTTTTATGAGATAAATTAGGAAACAAGAAGAAAACAGTTTATTTATTAGATAAAACACACGTTATAAAACAAAAGACGTTTGCACTAAGTTAATTCCATCAACCAACCAAAATTACATTCATGCACTTTGCCATCACTCTTGTGGATAAAATACAACTTTTTTTATCCGTTTTTCAGGAATAAAGAGAGCCTTTACGAGCTGGTTAAGAGCAGAATTAACACTCAGAACATCCGCGCACTGATCCGAAGATAGATGCTTTTACTTCTGGATTACTGCTGGATACTTAAATTATGATAAGGGATAATATGTGTTAGAAAAGCGAAAGTTTAAACTGTTATTAAGTCTAGTTAAGAATATACAGAACAAGAATGCATCATTAACTTTGGATTCGAAACTGAAATAGTTGTCATCATATATTAAAGAAAAAGTGACGAAGCCCTCCAGTGGTGAAGGCCGGATTCGAACCGGCGTCTTTAGCAATCCGGGCTAACGACTTGAACCCCTTGGCCACCCCGCCACGGTGGAACCCGTCCCAATTTCTCGACTGTATCTTCTTCTTCCTGCTAGACCTGTTCCCATTTACTTGGGGTCGGCCTTCCTTGTCCTCAATTTCCATCTAGCGCGGTCTTGCGCTACGACTTTATTTAAATGAGCTTCTTTTAGGTCTTTTTCAACCGTCGTCCACCAGGTGGTAGGCGGTCTGCCTGAGTTGCGTGTAGTGGTTGGCAGTTTTAGGGCAAGCTTCACCATATGGTCTTCTGAACGCCTTTGGACGTGACCATACCATCTTAAGCGTTTCTCCTTGACCTTTTCGACAATCGGGGCAATCTTGAAACTTCCTCTGACATACTGAATTCGGATTCTATCCAGTAGTGTGACACCGGCTGACCAGCGTAGCATACGCATTTCTGTGGTGTGCAGCTTGTTCAGATGCTGCTTATTGGTTGCCCAACATTCTGACCCATACAGAACAGCCGGTATTATTGCGGTCTTATACAGATGCCCTTTTACTTTGAGCGGCATCTTTCTGTCACACATCACACCTGTGAGTTGACGCCACTTCATCCATCCAGTTGTAGTTCTGTGCGTAAATTTCTCGACTGTATGCCATCTTAATAAGACTAGGTGTCTTTGACCGACTCTAAGGGCAAGCAATATGCGCTTGCACCTTAAAAAACACAACCCAAAGTTTTGTTTGGTATTCGAGTTAAATATTAGGCGGAAGCATAATTTACAGCGAATATTTCACGCATTATAATCAACAACGTGCCATTATCTAGTCAGGAACATTTCCTTATCGGCATAATATTTATCTTTTATCCCCTTCTATCTACTTTATAAAGAGAGGGACGCAATAGGTGGGAAAACAGAACATAATGCGTTTGCTCTTGCTGTATTCTCATAGTATCTAGTGATGTATTCCTGGGTATATTCCCGATTCATAATAAATTTATACTTTGAAATTGTGTACTTACTACAACTACTACTTACTACCACCAACCATATGATTAATGCGTTCTTTCTCTTAATGTTTTTCAAAGGTATAAAATCATAAAGGTAAGATAATAAATATGGACGAAGGACCAGCGTCTGCCGGTCGGCAAGGAGGAACCATTTCTAAATTTCAATTATCTTATGTAATGAGTAAAATTGATTAATCATTTAATTTTCAATTTGTATTCGCTACATTTGTTAATTTTACTCTACCTTTTCCCTCATTTTACTGTAACATTCCCTAAGAATAATTGCCATGTTTTCGGGAAGTCTGATAATAGGTTTACATACCTATTAGCACATGCACTAAAAATTTATAAGATTCAATAATACATAAATATATGTTAACGAATTTGATTTTCACATTGAAAAAGAGTAATCCCATTTTAAATACAATTACTCAAGAAACCGTATAAGCTTTAGATGCAAAAATCATATTCTTAAATACAGTTCCCTTCTTTGAAAAAAAAAAATCCCGCCATCGGGATAATTCCCCCGGCCATCACTACTCGCATCGCAATATTTGAGAGTAATCCGCAAACAGGTAATAGTATCCAAGACGAGATAAAGAAAATATCAAGACTATTATAGCCCGTCGCATACACGTCGCTCGCCAGTTGGATTAGGGAGGATACGACTTGAGAGATATCTAGATTATACAAAACACGTAACAAGTAACTGTGGACTCGGTGACTAATATAATAAACCAAAATAAAACTTATACCCAATTTTGTTACGTCCTCCATATGACGTCCGTTCTTGTCTACGTGACAGCGTGATAAAACGGTGTCCGTCACTTATAGGTGAATTTCACTGGAACTAATTTTTTCATACTACACTGAATTGTCACCCTATACATGAGAATAACAGCGCCCTCTTGACAATTATCATATATTACTGGTCAGGCTATACTATCCCGCGGTGTTGAAAAGCGACAGTTATTTTATCTCGTGGATAAACCATCCATAATACGCCGGCAGGTCTTTTCTCTGCGGAAGACTGGCTACAGTGGCTACATTCCCATGCTGAATAATGATACTTGTCTTAATAGGCTATTTTAGTAGCCACCCCTAAGTTTTTTCTATTATGTATAGTAGGTTGTATTTTTCCACTATTTCGCTGTATGCAGCCAGCATGGCTCTACATATTACATATAGGGCGTAATATTAATTTGATGTCAATTGTACCATTATCTCAAGTTAGTTGATAAATAGAAAATTTGGGCTCACGATAATACCCAATCAAGTCACGATATAGCCAATGCCACCACCATAGCTACAATAGCGATAGCCAATTGAGTCACGTTGCGCGATTTTGCTTTTAATAAAATTTTCACAATAAATAAATAAAGGCAGGTCCACACCACGCTACCCGCATCCCGCTGTATCTTTTGTACTTCGCATCCGCGGCTGTCACACGCCGTGCTGCGAATTAACGCCACGGTTGTTATTGGACTTACCGAGGCACTGAGTCCAGTACTGAGCCAAACTAGGACAAATAGGAACATCCATGAACCGATTGATATATCGGAGTGGCCGAAGTGCTCATAAATATCTGAACACGCAATCTAGTGTATGTTCAGGCGGCCTATACGGCTACCATCAGTTTGGCACTGACATAAACGCCGTCGAGAACGTAATTGACTTTCTATACATCTCGCTCGTACTCGCATATTAGTGCAAACGAGATGTATAGAAAGTAAATTACATTATCGATAGCGTAAATGTCGGTTTTGACACTGTCAGTGACTCATGGTACGGGCTTTAGTCATAATGAAGCGTTCGCTACGAAGCGTTAGCGTTTGGCATGTTGCCAGATACTACGGGGCCAGATATTTGTGAGCTCCGATCGAATGGCGATAGGACTTACAAAATTTACAAAAATCCTTTTGTGATTTTATTGGACAGTAAGAGCCTTTGGAAATAATAAATCAACTAATATTAGTTGGTTTAAGTGGATAAATTAGTCCACACGGGGAACGTACTGCATAGCATCAAGTGGGATAGCTTCTGTGATCTGATGAGAGTTAGGATTTTAACAAAAAAAAAACGGACTTGAAAAGAAATCTAAAATATCATCATTTTTGTTCGTCGGCATTTCACGTTCACTAATGGGTCTAACTCTAACTGCCAAATCCGTTCAGCAGTCTTCAAAAAATCGGGGAACATAAAATAGGAAAAAAAAAACAAACATCCAGATGAATTGAGAACCCCCTCTATCTTGAAAACGGTTAAAAAGCACAATCAGGGAATTTTAGAAGATAATGTCTACCTAAAAATTTCCCAAAATATCCAAGAACATTTCCAACTTTTTTGTAACTTTCCGCAACTTGCAAATCTGAAAGGTAAGTGGTCAGAACAGAATCTAGTCAATCACACCTACAGCTAGAAATAGGCCTCTCAAGAGATTTTGGATAATCAGTTCACAGTTTAGGTATAATTCCATTGCAACAGCAATTTCTGAGTCCTGCCCACTGTATTGCTTCAGAAAATTCATTTTTTCTATTTGAGTTGCTGTAGTTTCTGTCAATTTTTTTCTAGCTGTGCAATAATGTGTATGTACCTATTGTACTGTAATGTTACCTCTTCTCTGGTTTGACTAAACGCTCGTCTCGTCTACTTAGGAATACGGGCACGGTAAAGTGGCGGCCTTTGCCCACGCCGCTTATTACGGTGTCTTATGTTAGTGGGAATTTTTGCGTTCCTCTGGTATTCCAATTTTGAGTTTGAAATGAACTAGCCGCTTGCTATAAGTACAGTTAAATTGTACTATGCTAAAAGGACCTACCTCGTAAGTGATGTGCTGAGAAAGTTATGGATACTGTTATCAAGATGGTTTTGGATTAGTTATCTATCTTGCATGTTTTAGCTTTACCTAAGTACTATCCAAAGTATCGGATCAGAATACGCGTCAAAAGTACGAGTATAGCAAAAAGATATGGCTCTAGGTAAACTTATGTAGAACGATTAGGCTGTACATCACTACATAATATAAAACAAAGTCGCTTCCCGCTGTCTGTCTGTCCCTATGTACTATGCTTAGATCTTTAAAACTACGCAACGTATTTTGATGCGGTTTTTTTTTTAATAGATATAAGGATTTAAGAGAATGGTTTATGTACAATTTGTTAACCCGTGCCAAGTAATAGATACATTTGAATCTCTATTTGGAAAAATATTCCAAAGTGGCAGATAGTTTTAGCGCGTTGTCCGCTACTATTGATGCTGACTATACCTAACGTCAGCAGAAAATAAGTTTTTGGCTAAAAATTTCATTTGTGGTACAAGCTTTTATCACTGACTGTACTTTTCTTACGACAGACAACTAATACTCATCGAGACAATTCTAAAAACCCCTGACACAATTAGGTTGCGTTGTTTCATCACAGAGTTCCTATGGCCACCTCCTGTCTCCATCATCAGATCAGCTCGATGGTACCATAATATTGCATTGTCATCCGATTTATACATGCATGCAAAATTTCAGCTCAATCGGAAACCGGGAAGTGGATCAAATTTAACTTGCAAAATTTGATTACAGACCGACAAACAGACAACGGTCAGGTGAAAGTAAATAAAAGCTTGTAAAAAGTGACTGACCCATTATTACGTATTTCGTGTAATGTCAATAAGAAGGTGTAAAAAATTTAAATGATAATTAGGTACTAGATTTACTCGTTTAAGGGTTACGGTGCCACAGACGGACATACAGAGCTGTCAAACTTTTAACAACACTTTTTGCGTCGGAGTTTAAAAATAGTTTCTCAAAAACTAGCCAATTATAGGACTTGAATATGCACAAGTCACAGTAAATAAAATAAAGGCCCTTAAGGCCTTAGGGCCTTAAGGGCCTATTCTTCAGACCCCACATTAATTGTTGGTCAATTAAAACGCGCCTGTCTTCCTTAATTCACGTTCTGTAAATGAGACGCATAAATTAAACAATCGTTGAATGAAGCGATTGAACGTTTAATGTCGGCGACAATTCTCCTTTGTGACGGAAATGGGTGTGTGTTAGAGATACATTAATAATAGAGACTGATTTTCTCATAAATTACTTTTAGTTAGGAACTGTAACGGCGCGGAAGAAGACTTCTTCCTCTTAGTCTTTTGACCGCAACATGCCATATACTGGTACATATTCGTTACCAATTTGAAAGATCTGTCCACCAGATTTTTTTTTTAATCTAAGGATGTACTTACTGTGAACCTAGCCAAGAGGACAACCGTATTGAAGGTGCTACGAAAAGTCATGTTACTATTTCTATATATTAGCTTAGTTTCGATGGGCGTTTTCTATCAATGATTTTCATCTTAGCTAGACCTCGACCCCCATGCAGATTTGTGTTATCAGGTATATCTGGTTGATGAGTCTGTAGGTAGATCTCCGGAATACACGCCAAACCCCCAACTACCTCTCATCCCTCCATCGGCTTCATCTAGTTTCAAATTCTGATTCTGATTCTTGGGGTAGCTCCAGCCAGCAGATCCTGCAGCAAAAACTAGGAAGGGGAGACTACAAGGGGAGGAAATGTTGATACAAAATAGCACTGTAAACTCGCATTTCTCTGCTGATTCAACCTAAGCGGCAGCGGCAGGGAATACACCTATCTTTATCATTTACTTGTCTTTGCCCTTAGCGTTTGTCGATGGCCTTAGAAATACAGGCCCAAGGAAACGTTGGACCAGAATAATGGTTATGGGAGTAAATGATGTAAAGTTGTGGGTAATTTAAGCGTCTCTGGTTTCCGGTATGCTTGAACACTTAATGCAATTTAAAGATGGTTATTGTTATGAGGATTTTGAGATAAAACAGACAGACATTGTTTCTAATCGTAGTCTTGTGTATAAAGCTGTTTTATTTCTTGTCTCTAAAGGTAAAATTCGAATGGCGAATGCAAGCCCTTTGCTGTTTTAATTATGAGACTTGTCATTCCAATACGATCATGTGTAAGCACTGTAAACAAAATGTATAATTAAATATCATTTGATAATGAAGAATATCTGGGAGACCGAGCTTTGTTCGGAAAACAAAAAAATACTCAAAAATGCGCGTTTTCCCAGAGATAAGACCTAGCTAGATCCATATTTCGCCCTCGAAAACCCCCATATAGTCAATTTCATCTAAATCGTGAGAGCCGTTTCCGATATATAAATAAATAAATAAACAAGAATTGCTCGTTAAAAGGTATTAGATTAGATAACGACGAATATGAAAATGAACAAGCCGGTAGTATTATTCCGATATTAAATACGCAATTAAGTAAGTACCGTAAAACGGGGTGAGTAGGTTTCGCGGGGAGAGGTGGGTTATGAATGGGGAGAGAAGGTTTGAGAGGGGGGTGAGAAGAGATTTTAAGGCTACTGCTACAAAAATAATGTATTCCAATTTAAAATGGAGCTATAGTAATACGTATAATAAAAAAAAATCGATCCAACCATCTTTCAAAATCACCTTTGTATGAAAACCCCTCTCACCCCAAATACGAGGCACTAAGGGGTGAGGTGGGTTTCCCTCTTTATCGTCAAAGTTATGAAATGGAACTACCCAAAATCACACTACACAAACACTATATCCCGGATCACACAGTAACACACCCGAAAACAACGTGTATACCGATAGCGCCGCGTTTTCGGAAACATAACACTGGACAGGGTGGAGGGTTTTAGTCCGTAGGCAGCTGGAGCAATCCCAGCTGAGTCGGACATGCTGCCAAAACCGGGCTGGCAGTATCCAATGAGGATTACCTCCACCTTTGATTAAAAAAATAAATAAAATAAAAACTAAAATACAAACGTCCGGAACACTTATTATATACAACATTCAGTTTTCATATGTAAAAATAAAATGTTATCGAAGTTTGAATTTCAGTTTTGACCCTACTCACCCCATTTTACGGTATATGAACTTAATCACGCTAAAATAATATCTAAGAAAAAATACAAAAACTGCACTTAAATCGGTACGGTATATGAACTTAATCACGCTAAAATAATATCTAAGAAAAAATACAAAAACTGCACTTAAATCGTAATTGAGTAGTTAATGATAAGATAACGACAAAATTGACGCAGTTTGAAGAATGTAAAATTCACACGTACACCGGTAGTAGGGAGATGAGATGAGTGTAATCGGCGGCTGATAATGGCGGGGGATGCTGTGATCCATTTATCGCAGCACCCGATAATGTAGCGTCGGCAAAACAGCTTTAGACAAAGATGATAGGAATTGATTTTGTGCTAATATTGACGGAATTACAATTTTATGATTGAAAGACAAATGGAAAAGTGAACCACGTCTAGCACCTTTCGGAATCTTGCTCGACGTGGTGAATTAAGTATGTATTCCATTCCATAATAAAATAAGTAATGGTTAAGTACATTGAGATGACTTGGTAGTCGGAGGGTCGAAATGGAGTTTAAGTAAAACCAAACATTACCGAAGTTGTGTTGTATTCTCGGTATCCAAGTATAGAGAGCCTAAATCTAAACTTAACACATATATTTATAGGCTATTATTGCTTACATGCTATTTATACAATTACGTGCGTCGCATATTTATGTCGCAGGCAGTAACGTATAGTTACTGTTAATATGTTAACTTGGGCATATAGTACACCTCCCTGGAAAGTTACTCTTCACCCCCACAAAGGAGAAAAAAAAAAATGTGACACACGCAGTTGCATTTACATTTTTTTTTTTCAAATTATAATTGAATATAATAATTACTAGTTATTACTTAGTTTCAAAGTACATCTTAGTGTTATTTTTATGAGTTATATAACTCTGATTATTTTTTAATATCTTAACATTCGGTGACATATCTTCTATGACCTTGTAAGGTCCGTTATAAATGGAGTCTAATTTATCGCCTACTTGATTTTTTAAAAGTATTAAGTCTCCTGGTTTATATTGTACAGAATTCATTTTCTTATCATACATTAATTTTCTATTTACTTTACTAGACATTAAATTATTTCTAGCTTCTGACTGAGCTCTTTGTAACCTATACTTAAATTCTTTAGTATAACTATCATAATTATAGAGAGGGTCGACAGAAGAAATTAAATTATTCGGTAAACGACAGTGTTTGCCGAAAACTAATTCGAATGGCGTATATTGCGTCTCGGTATGTACGGTGGTATTATACGAAAAACACCAATAGCTTAACCAGGTACTCCAGTCTGTGCGGTTATTACTACATTGTATCCTAAGGTAAGCTCCTAGGTTCTTGTGCGTGTTCTCGAGTGCTCCTATAGTTTCGTGGTGATAAGCAGTCGAGTGTAGCTTATTTATACCTAATAATCTACAAATATCGCTAAATACACTGGACATAAATTCGGTACCTTGATCCGTTATGATGTCGCTTGGTACGCCATATCTTAAAATAAAATTATTTACAAATGCTTTGCTTACAGACTCGGTGTCTTTCCTCTCTAAAGGGTATGCTTCGACGAACTTAGTCAGTTCACACTGAATTGTTAATACGTACTTATAGTTATAATTATCTACTTCTAAAGGTCCTAGAATATCTAAAGAAACTCTTTCGAAGGATGAGCTTGGTGTTGTAGTTATCATCATTGGTTCCTTAGTGTATATATTAGTGTGTTTGTTGTGTTGACAATGTGCACATTTCTTTACGTATTCGTATACATCGTGGCTCATTCTTGGCCAGAAGTAATGACGTCTTATATTGTTTAACATTCTATTAACCCCCGCGTGGCCACTCGTGGGTAATAGATGGAAATCGTTCAAAATAACTCTTATTTCCTCTTTATCGTATACTTTCGTAACACCTTTTGTTACAAGGATCCTAGGAATATCACATTTGTAGCTAGCTAAAAATTCATTTATTTCTTGCGCATTTCGTTTATCTTTTATTATTATAACTTCATTTATGCATTGCTTCTTGCAAAATTCTTCTAATTCCCTCGCTAACACGCCTACGGTAGATAACGATCGGGATGTTAGATATATGCATGATTTGCTTGGTACGTACTCAAAATTTCCTTTACTACTCATTATTTTATTTTGACATGTCTTACTTAACTTATAATTGGAACTTAATATGAGTTCAATACAATTTTTTGGTGCTTTGATGATTTCCACAACTCTAGGTTGATCAAGCCTATCGTTTGCGGGTACATCTGTCGCTAAGTCACCTTGATCGCAAGTTTGTTGTGCGCGCTGTTTCCGTGATTGGGCTCTGGTCATGACTGATACAACGTTTGTTCTAATATTTTTTAAATCTTCACTATTCATCGGTAAGCGACTCAATGCGTCTGCAGCTGCATTGTTTCGCCCCGGAATGTACTCGATATCAAAATTAAATTCTTCTAAATACAACCTAAATTTGGTTAATCTACTCGAAGGATCAGTCATTCCAAAAAGATAAATCAATGGTTTATGGTCGGTGACAATTTTAAACTTTTTCCCGAAGAGATAGGGTCTAAAATGTCTTGTCGACCAAACTATGGCAAGTAATTCCAAATCTATGATTGGGTATCGCGTTTCGGCTGGCTTAAGATTTCGACTTGCGTACGCGACTACCTTCCCGCTAGCATTCGATAATACTGCCCCTAATCCTATTTTTGATGCATCTGTATGTAACGTAAATGTGTTATTTTCCGAAAAATCTGGATAATCTAAGACTTCTGGACTAGTAAGAATAATTTTTAATTTTAAAAATGCTGCTTCACACTCTGTAGACCAATTAAAAACTGCGTTTTTCTTGGAAAGTTGATTTAAGGGATAAGCTATGTTCGCGAAATTTGGAATAAACCGTCTATAGTAATTGGCAAATGCTACGAATCTTTTGACCTCGTCTGTATTCGTTGGTCTTGGGTATTTGGTTAATGCATCTACTTTCGCTGGGTCGGGCTCTACTCCTTTTGAAGTTATTTTGTGTCCTAAATACATTATCTCTTTACGTAAAAATTCGCATTTTAATGGATTTAGTTTAAGATTCGCGCTCCTCAAACGTTCTAAAACTTGAGTAAGGTTATGGTTATGTGACGTCATGGATTTTCCTATGACAATACAATCGTCTAAGTATATAAAACATTGTTTGTAATTTAATCCGGACATGGCTATGGTCATAAGCCTTGAGAAAACACTACCGCTTGTTCGGAGCCCCATGGGACATCTCTTCATTGAATACATTTTATCGGTCGTAAACGCGGTGTATTTCCGGGATTCCTTGTCTAAAGCTAGTTGGTAATAACCTTGGGAAAGATCGAGCTTTGAGAAATATATGCTACCTGCTAGGGAATCTAATATTTCTGTTATGTTGGGCAATGGGAATTTATCATCCTGTATTTTATTATTTAGTTGCCTATAGTCGACAACCAATCTCCATTTCTTTTCTCCTAACTTATCACTCTTTTTGGGAACAAGCAAAACTGGACTGGACCACTCGGAAGTAGTCTCTTCAATTATGTCGTTGTCTAGCATATCTTGGATCTGAGTTTGGAGTTCTTTGCGTAAGGCATGTGGTATCCTGTAAGGTTTTACGTATACTGGGCTGGCATTTTCTTTTAAGTTAATTTTGTGCTCCAGCAAGTTTGTTGTAGTAAGCTTGTCGCCTGGCAGATGGAAAACATCTGCGTATTTTGCGCAAATTTGTTCTATACTTAACTGTTCCTCTGTGTTTAAATAAGTGTGTAAATTTAAAAGATCTAATAAGGTTTTTACTCTATTGACGCTAATTCTCCTTGAGTCAAAATTGCAAATATCAAAATTACATAATCTGTTTACTTTTAACTTTGATAAATCTAAAGTAACTGGCTTATCAGTTGTATTCAATATCCGTACGGGTATCTGACCTTTGTCTGGTCTTGAAATAACACCTGCTACAAAAACGCCTTCTTGCATTTCCTCGGCTAGTACTACGCAATCATCGTCTAGTTGTGACGTAATGTGAGTCATAACTTCGCATCGCGGAGGTATATTATGGACATACGTATTCTTTGAATGTACTTGCATAGGTATCGATACGGACTGACCTCGGTCCTCTAAAATTAATGCATTGCGTTTATAACTTATGTCTGCATCATAACGTTTGAAAAATTCTTCTCCTAAAATTGCTTGGGCTGAGCATTGCAAATTCTTAAAAACATGAAACTTTTCTTCGCAAATGAAACCGTTAAAGTCTAATTCTAAATATATATATCCCTCTGAAGTTAAATCTCCACATACTCCATTAATGGTAATGCTATATCCTTGTATTTGTTTAAAAAGATCGGGTTTGTTTTGTAAATATTCGTATCTAATAGCACACAGGGCTGCTCCGCTGTCGGCCAGGAGCTTTAACTTATATCCATTACCTACACTACAAGTTACTGTGCTATAATTAACTTTATTATAACTAAATATTGCGCTATTCATATTAGTCACGAAAAAACTGCCTGTTAGGTTTTTCATCATCGTGTGACGGTTGTATGTGCTGCGCACGCGTATTCGGGCGAGCGGGCGCGCGCGCAGGTCGGCGAACTGTAGCTGCACTGTCAGCGAAATTGTTAGGTCGTTTGCCTCTATTTGTCGGGACGTGTTGCGAAATACCTACGCTACGGTTATTGCTAGAATAATATCGTGTCCCGAATGTATTTCTTTGCGTGTTAAAAGGTTGACCCCTATTATAACGTGCGGAGTGGGCGTTCCGGTTCCCGTAATTATTACGATAATGGTTGCGCCCGTAATGTAGGATCTGCTCCTGCTGTGGTGATGAGCTGTGCTCGTCGATGGCCGTCCTTATCGCTTCGGGCAATGACGTAAATTGCCTAGATGATATTATGGTACTTAACTTGGGATCCGCTAAACCGTCTGCAAACCGTTTAATGGCTGATCTCTCGTTCAGTGGACGAAGTATATCGTACCTGCTATCGTTACCGTCGGCCTGGGATATGGTCAGATTGACAAAAAGATCCTCGATCTCGGCTCCGAATGCCTCTATAGTTCTCCTACCTTGCCTAGCTCTGTACAGTTGAGCCTGAATCGATTCGGACGATTTTTTAGGTAGTAAGAATGTACGCATATCCGCGATAAGTAATTCTACGCTAGTATATGACGTCTTTAATCTGAGCTTAGCGCTAGATGAGAGTCTTGTTTTCAGGACGAACTCTATTAAAACCTGTTGAGTTTCGCTATTAATAATGGAACTGTACATTATAATGCCGTCTATCAACTGCTTAGTGGTATCCTCCTGCCCCGTCATGACGGGCAACAAGGCGATGGCCGTCTTGACATCAAAACTGGGCTTAGCCATTTTTACCTCTGTTTGAGATTCCGTATCGAAAAATTGTAATGCTATTTTTATCCTACTGTAAGTCTCGATAATATCGTTTATATGCTTATTAGCTAACTCTATTTCCGAAGGCACAAAGTTTGCCTTTTGCTCCTGTAACTGAGACACAATATCCGCCGCACGGTTATGCAGTTCGTTCGATTCGTCTAATTTCTTCCTACCTATTTCTTTCCGTCGCCTCTCTGGACCTAACTTTACAATATCTTCTCTTAATTTATTTAATCTGTCGCGTATGGACTGTAATTCGGCTAGCATAATAAATTCGCGGCTACAATTAATTACATACAATGGCTAAAATTAGGATACCTATCATTCGCTAAATATCGTGACGAAATAATAAAACATAATAATAAAATAATATCTAACTTACATTAGTAGCGGGCAATGTACTCCCGTAAGTAGGTTATGTCGACGCTGCATTCCGCGCTGGCACGGGCGGGCGGTCGCGTGACGCCGCTGGCGAGCTGGCACCTCCATGTGGCACTCGCTGACGCTGCATGTGGCTGCCTCTGCTCCGACGACGATGACGGGCCGGGCTAACCCTGGACTCCCTCGAGCATGGGCCGGGATAACCCTGGACACCTCTTGATGTGGGCCGGGATAACCCTGGACACCTCTTGAATTGCGAGCCGGGATAACCCTGGACAACGCTCTTCTTTCTTCCTTCTTCGTCTCTTCTTAATTTGAGTTTTGTTTCTTGGTCATCTTTTTCTTTCTTCTCTTTCGTTTTCAAAATGCGTGGGAGGGTTCTGTTCTAATAGGAAGGTTCTTTCTTGAAAATGCGCAGGAAGTTTCTTTCTTGAAAAATAGGTTCTTCAACTTGAATCTTCATTAGGGTGATCTTCTTGCCTTGACTTCTATCTTCATTCTCGTATGCGGTGCGCCGTGGTATTCTTCACTTTCCTGGTTCTCTTCTGGTATGGGTCGCCATGAGATGACTTGGTAGTCGGAGGGTCGAAATGGAGTTTAAGTAAAACCAAACATTACCGAAGTTGTGTTGTATTCTCGGTATCCAAGTATAGAGAGCCTAAATCTAAACTTAACACATATATTTATAGGCTATTATTGCTTACATGCTATTTATACAATTACGTGCGTCGCATATTTATGTCGCAGGCAGTAACGTATAGTTACTGTTAATATGTTAACTTGGGCATATAGTACAACATTAAGAAGAAGCTACAACTTTGAAATATACTTAAATAAATATTACCAAATGCGGATGTACCTAATTGTTATTGTGGAGGTCCTTTCTCTTAATTTCATCAATTCAATATTCTAAACCCCAGCTCAAAGCATATTACCTATGTACTTACATAAATTATCATTGTAGGTATTCGTGTAGGTACCAACGGAAAAATATGAACATTATTTTGATGATAAGTACTTTTATTTGACATACATTTAAGACTTCGCGTATTAAAATGTATGTCAAATTAAAGTATCATTCAGGTTTAGTTTAGTTCCTATTAAGAACTATACCACTTACTTACATATTGCCTATATGAGTATCCCTCCCATTTAAAAGAATAGCTCAATTAAATCCAAATAAAAAAGACGGACTTAATGGCATTCTCTACCAGTACCTGTCGGTACAGACAACACAATCAGACAGACAAAGCTGGATAGGTACTCAGATGGTGCAAATTTCACACGTATTCTTTGCCCTTAGGTTTTATTTATTCAAGGGAGTCTTCATCAGCAGATCCATTATATTTATCATTCACTGTCAGCAATATAGATTACCGCAGACTGTACTTATACTGGCTTGCCTAACCTTTCGACTCAATAAGTGAAGGAAACAACACCCTCAACAGAACCACTTTGTGAAATTGCAAATTGCATGCTGACGCTACCGGCAATCTTCAGCAGGTAATCAACTCATAAATTTCTGACCGCATACATTGAAAGTAAATGAATAAACGTCTTAATTATAATATAAAATAATATGCATTAATCTCGCCAGCTAATCAATTCTGGGATAGCTCGGTTTTAATTGATTTTGATTTATTTCATCGTACAGGAAGCGCGGGAACTGAATTGAACTATTTTAATTTAAATAAGCACATTACTAATTGGTTTTGTAATTGAAAGTAATGGTATATTTTGAAATTAGAAGTGCGTAAGAAAATATAAGTCATATATTAGACTAAGCAAAAAATTATAAATTAAATACCCCTGTTTCCATTGAAGAGCGAGAGATCACAACCAAAAGCTTAATCGTCTCTTAAAACAAGAAGCCAACCTGTTATGAAGTTACATTGTACAGAAACCAATCAATATTTTCAACAGTTAGTTTTGAATACCATCAATATCATCAGTTTTAATTCCTGTGATGTTCCTGTGTTCCACAATAAACATTACGACCACAGAATAAATAATAGTACTAGGTACAGAAGATTCACTCTCTAACAAAACGCGTCTATTACGACAGACATCACAAGCGTGAGCAGGCGTTCCGTAGCGGTGCGCGGCAACTACTATGGCTAGACACCAAAATTGGTATGGGCCGCATGTACTTGTAGCGACGCGACGAAATCGCGAGTGAGCCACGCCTGGTACGACGCAACTACCCGCTAGCTTCACTCCGTGGAGAAGTGTCATGGCGTGCGGGTTGCTGGCGGAGTGCATGAGTAATAACAATTGTTTCTTTTGGCCACCCAGTACACAACTGAGCCTGGACGTCACAGTTCCAATTTAACGAAACTGAAATTTTACTTGAGTATTTACGGTAAAAATTGCATTAGCAAATCTTAGTAGGTAAAATTAAATTTGAATGGGAAAATCATTCCACTGTGATACAAGCCAAACTATTATTACTCGTACAAATATAAACATGAAACCTGGTTGTAACATTTTTAATTATCAAATTATATCCATGATAGCACACCGTTAACCAGCATGAGCATTATTTACTTATTCTAATGTATCCAATTAAAAACATTCCCAGAACAACGTGTGCGTTTTTATGCGTGTACGCATCCAGATCATTATACTTTTAATTAGGCCTCACGCTGCGTCGCTGATTGAAAAATCTCGTATGTGGCAGGCCTTATGTTGCTCCAAGATTTGTTACACACGTTACGCTTTTTGTTTTAAATATTGATGTTATAATGATGGATAAGACTAGACAGTGGCAGTTACGTTATATATCATTGTCTTGAGTCAATGCGTGACCATCCAAGATTCTCATTAAAGAGCAACACAAATAAAGCTTAATGAAAACTGACACTACGAACAAAAAAGCTATTATTGAACTACAAATAAAAACAATCGCGCTAATCACGCACACAACCGCAGTTGTTTCACGCATACATAAATAAATAAATGAAGACAGGCAGGCAGGTGGAGTCACTGATTCTTCGCAGATAATTTGCCTAACTGGTTCTTACTCTGACACATTACATTACCACGGAACGGTTTTGCAGCGTTGCATTAGCACTGCGCCGAGACCATTGCTGTTTGCATCGGTGTTGATTATGAAGAGTTTCTTTATAAAACTGCAATGGATTTAGATTTTTTGGGATTTTGCTTAAGCTATTTGTGTAGTATAATGAAAATGATGTTCGCTGGTCAGTAGCCCCTCGTCCGGTGATAAGGGAGTCTCGCGACATTTAATTATTATGATTATGTATATTACAGGGGACATTGTGGCTCTTTGTTCACTGGAACATATTATGTAGGAGGTTTATAGTACAGGCTTTTGTAAAACACGAATGATAAGATTTACATAATGCTGTGGTTTAACAAGACCGCGCTATGTATTCGTGGGAAGGCGAGATGTCAATGTAACCATGTAGTACAATAAACGACTAATAAAGCTTAACATCTACATAAGATAAAATATTAAGTCTTTTGAACAAATATTATAACTATTGCAATTTTTATTGTATATCGTGTCAAAACACACGCAAACTGGACACAGCTGGATTCCAGCCAGGTACCACTAATAAATGATTTTTGAAGTTTGAAAAAATTAAAACATTTTCAAAATCCCATACCAAAAGAAATATTAAATCTATGTAATAAATAAGACTGGCTCAGTGCAAATTGGGAACTTAACATAAATCAGAAACTTTTTGGCCGATGAACTAGTTTTCTTCAAGCAATATTCTGTACTTTAGTTCTGAGAAACCTGCACAAGCCGGGCATCGAACTTATGGCCTTTGTTTTAAGTCAAAATCAGAAAGTTTCGAGAAAATTTCTAATTGAAAACTTTCCACCAGTAGTCGTCCCTAATAAGATAAACCTTTGAACAAGATCGCAAGGAAACAACAATCGCAAGCAAGGATCGCAAAAAAACAACGGGTTGCACTCCGGGAGTGCCGGCAGAAGTGAAAACTCAATGACATTGTAATAGTTTCTCGATCAGGTCACGTGTCTGTCTCACGAATTTTCAATCTGTCGAATCTGTCGGTCACGTGACCTGTCGCGAGTTTAACATTTTTCCCCACCTCAAAAAGTGCACAGCGCCGCTAAAGAAGTTTTCACTTCAAAAAACAAGGAAACATGGGACGAAGTAAGCGTACGACTAGTCGTGGAGATTCCTTGGGATATCCTATGCCCAACTGTGGATATCTGGTTATATGATGGCTATATGGCTGATATGATGATGATTTTCGGACAAAAGTCGCACGCCTGAAATACTACTATAGCTGAACCGATCGCTATTGTTAATTTTGAAACAGCACAGCCTTAACTAACAATGAGGCAAATTTCATTAACAACAGAACAGCGTTCCCACGTGTTTTAATAAATAAAGCATTATCTGCAATAATAACTCGGTTCGATTGAACCGAACAATGCGCGCGACGTGTGGGCGAGCTGCTGCGATGTAGCTAGAGCTGGTAATACCCCCATCCCTTGTCGGTCCACGGCCACGTACGGTCACCATCTTCAGCACCGACATCATAATTTTATATATTTTTTTTCCAAATCATCCCGTGGTCCTCAATTAGCCCCATTTTACGTAGGTATCTTCTTCTTCCTCGCATTATCCCGGCATTTTGCCACGGCTCATGGGAGCCTGGCGTCCGCTTTGTCAACTAATCCCAAGAATTGAAGTAGGCACTAGTTTTTACGCAAGCGACTGCCAGGCCTTCCAACCCAGAGGGGAAACTACGCCTTATTGGGATAGTCCGGTATCCTCACGATGTTTTCCTTCACCGAAAAGCGACTGGTAAATACCAAATGATATTTCGTACATAACATTCCGAAAAACTCATTGGTACGAGCCGGGGTTTAAACCCGCGACCTCCAGATTGAAAGTCACACGCTCTTACCGCTAGGCCACCAGCGCTTGTTAATATATGTAATATATGCGCGTATAATATATGTAATTAAGCCTGCCAGTCTCTTGCCTTCATTGTAGGACGTGACGTCTACTTACTTTTTCAGAGACGGTTTTTGCTGTCCATACGTTAGCACAATGCGAATTGCGAACTTCACACACACTTTTGAATTTCTTTACAGATTCAGATTCTCCAGGGTGTTTGCGTTCACCGAAGGGCAACGGTCAAACATTGCCAAAAGTACAAAAGATTTGAAGCATAAAGATCGTTTGCGTCGTTTCAGTTAACGAACTTGTTCTTATTACGGTCAACCTGACTATTCCGTAAAATAATCGTGTTCCCGAATTTGAAACCGAAACTGAAACACAAGCAATCGCCATAAATATTTAGCTCTGTAGTGAGTACAAGATCTGTCGCTCGCTTCAATATCTATTTGAAAGTAACGTAACCACAGTGGTATTATCCTCTCTTACCGAATAATCATCCCAAGAAGCCTGTAACATTGCCTGATTTAATTGTGGCCAGCGTTAATTGGCCATTGTCCGGCCATATTGGCCGTCCGCTCTACCCTATTGTCTCCTTTATCGACTGATGCTATACTTGTAGGGATTGAGTTATCAAACTTGTTTAGTAGAATGGGTACTTATTATGTTTGTTTTAATTTATTTTTGTGTCCAGTTGGAATGACCTAATCGCAAAAGTTAAGCCTCGTCGGACTTTCTTTTGATACCTATTCTTTTTTTTCTTCCTCGCGTTATCCCGGCATTTTGCCACGGCTCATGGGAGCCTGGGGTCCGATTGACAACTAATCCCAAGAATTGACGTACTTTCTTTTGATATTATGATACCTTAAATAGTTAATTTTTCAATATATGCACTCACTGAAAAAACGGTGATCCAATGAATGACTCATGTACCCCCCTTACCCTACACGGTGTACCCAACTTTGTCAAGTCAAAGTCAAAGTCAAAAAATATCTTTATTCATGTAGGCCTAGCAACAAGCACTTATGAATCGTAACATACTTATAAATTATCTTAAGCTAATTATCAGAGCAATTTATTGATGTTATTATTCCATAATAATATTGGATTTATTATACAAATCAAATTTAACACAAATTTAAGAATTTCACAAAAGGATCGTCAAACATGAAAAAAAAATTGTATAAAAAATACTAGTCTAGAATGTTTCTAGAATAAAATCTAAATGTCAAATAAATAAATAAAAAACACAAAAGAAGTACAAACATCGGAATATTCGGAATATCAATTTCCTCATCATTAATCAAATATACCTAATATATAAATAATCATTTCGAATAACAATTAATCCCACGTTGTTTTATCATTCATGTAGTCTTGTGTGGTATAATACGCTTTAGATATAAGTTTACGCTTTACATAATTCTTAAATTTACTAATAGATAATTCAGTAATATGGTTTGGAAGTTTATTATAAAATCTCACACAATTACCCATGAATGATTTTTTAATTTTATGGAGCCGAGTGAAGGGCACTGCGAGCTTATGTTTATTTCTAGTATTAATATTATGAATTTCACAATTTTTTCTAAAATTTACAATATTTTTATGTACATACAGAATATTCTCATAAATGTATTGACAGTGCACTGTCATTATGTCAATTTCCTTAAATTTATCTCTAAGTGAGTCTCTATGGTTCATTTTGTATATTGCTCGAATAGCCCTCTTCTGCAGAACAAAAATGGTATTTATCTCTGAAGCACCACCCCATAGTAAAATACCATATGCCATAATGCTATGGAAGTAACTAAAATATACTAATCGAGCTGTTTTCACATCAGTTAACTGACGGATTTTGCTCACTGCAAAAGCTGCAGAACTCAGTCTATTCGAAAGAGTAGCAATATGGGGACCCCACTGGAGTTTAGAATCTAAAGTTATACCAAGAAAAACTGTACTATCAACTAATTCCAATTCCTCATCCTTCACAATGACACTTGTTTGCACATGCCTAACGTTACTACTAGTGACAAACTTAATACATTTAGTCTTTTTCTCATTTAACAATAAATTATTAACATTGAACCAATTTACTACTTTTGAAATAGCATCGTTTACATCATTGTAAGCTTGTTGCTGTCGTTTGACTTTGAAAATAAGTGAGGTGTCGTCTGCAAACAACACTATATCATGGTGGGTCTTTACAAGGAATGGCAAGTCATTTATGTAGATAAGGAACAGGAAAGGCCCCAATATTGACCCCTGCGGTACACCCATAGAGACCAATGACCCCGGTGATCGCTGTCCACTCACATCGACCCTTTGTATTCTACCATTTAAGTAGGACTTAAGTAAATTCAGTGCCGATCCTCTAACTCCATAATAATGAAGTTTCCTGATTAATGTTTCATGACAAACGCAGTCGAAGGCCTTAGACAAATCACAGAAGATACCTAAAGCATCTCGTGACTCCTCCCAGGCATCGAAAATATGCCGAAAACCTTTCGGCCGGGCCGAAACTTACGAAATGGTACTTCGGACAAAGACCAAAAGTTGGGGAATAAGTAGGACAACAATATTAATACCTACATATACTGATTCATGTATATTAGGTACAGACATTAATTGGTTTATTATAAAACACAATTCCACTAATGAGGGCGCCACTGGACGGTTGACGCAGTCTTAAGAGGCTGTCAATACCTATAAGTGAATGAGATAGCACTGTCGCATGTTACTGGGCCCTGGGCAAGATAATAATAAGAAAACTAGCCTCACTTTTTACCTCAATTTACCATTGGTTTGTGTTCCACATGTCCTCTACTTCAGCTTAGCCTTTGGCCTCGCTGCGCCATGCTCGGCCTGCGGTCTCGCTTTTGAATACAATGGACATTGGTTGGAGTCTGTGCTCAACTACTTATCCTGAAGCCTTAAGCACGGCTTTGACTTCGCATGAAAGTTCGCCTCAATGGGGCACTTCGGACTTTTCGGCCCAGGTGAAAATCGGTACCCGGCCTTGGGATATTGTTAACAAAAAATTTCGCGCTCGCTGCGCTCGCGTTTTTGGTTGACCCTGTGTCTACATGTTAACTTGACTGGTGAATGAATAGAGTTAGACCAAGAAAATTCTGCAATGATTTTGATAGCATACGCAGTGCAACTAGTGCAAATGTTATTTATACGTCATAATTTCATAAAAGTTTTGACGTTTAAAATAACACTTGCACTGCGTGTGTTATCAACTTATCAAAATCGTTGCAAAATTATCTTGGTCTAACTCTAGTAATTTTCATAAAGAACTGCTTAAGTAACATCAATTTCAAGGACATTGGGTGTTGACAGCCCCATAATATGTGTGTAAAAGCGGTTTTATGACATTTTTCAACGATTTTAACAAGTCTACAAAAGTTTCGGTTTCGGTTTCGGTTTCGGCCGAAACTAGAGCCAATGCCGAACATTCGGTTTCGGTTTCGGTTTCGGCAAAAAAACATGTTTCGGTCGGACACTAGTTATATGTAATATTAGCCTGCGCTGGCAGCTTCAATCGCATAAAAGTCACTAAAAAAAGTATTTTAACCCACTTTAGGGGTTGAATTTCAAGAAATATTTTCTTAGTGAAGATCTACAAAATTTGGAAAATATATTAGACCATTACCTGTACTTACTTCAATTGTAATAATCGTAGGAGATGTCTCACGAGCAAGCGAAGCGAAGTTCTTGCAATTAACTTGGAAAACACCTGTCAGCAAGTGGCATTATATTCGTGCATTTCAACGATTTTAATTTTGTCATAGTTTGTTCCGCGATAATTTTACTTAAGTTTTTCGGACCGTGATGAGTAATCATATTACGTACTAGGTATGTAAAATGTGATTTTGTCGACTACTTACCTGAATTCTCGCAGCGAAGTACGCTGATCTAAAAAATAATTAAAAAAGCGGCCAAGTGCGAGTCGGACTCGCCCATGAAGGGTTCCGTATTTAGGCGATTTATGACGTATTAAAAAAAAACTACCTACTAGATCTCGTTCAAACCAATTTTCGGTGGAAGTTTACATGGTAATGTACATTATATATTTTTTTAGTTTTATCATTCTCTTATTTTAGAAGTTACAGGGGGGGGGGGGGGGGACACATTTTACCACTTTGGAAGTCTCTCGCGCAAACTATTCAGTTTAGAAAAAAATGATATTAGAAACCTTAATATCATTTTTGAAGACCTATCCATAGATACCCCACACGTATGGGTTTGATGAAAAAAAAAATTTTGAGTTTCAGTTCGAAGTATGGGGAACCCCAAAAATTTATTGTTTTTTTTCTATTTTTGTGTGAAAATCTTAATGCGGTTCACAGAATACATCTACTTACCAAGTTTCAACAGTATAGTTCGTATAGTTTCGGAGAAAAGTGGCTGTGACATACGGACGGACAGACAGACGGACAGACAGACAGACAGACAGACAGACAGACAGACATGACGAATCTATAAGGGTTCCGTTTTTTGCCATTTGGCTACGGAACCCTAAAAAGCAATATATTATATTAACTGGTGACCGAAGAGCTGGCGGCTACCTCGCACAACGTATCAGCATTGCGACACAGCGAGGAAATGTCGCCAGCATCCTTGGTACAATGCCTCAAGGGCCTATTTTAGATTTAAGCTCGTTTTTAATTTCTTTTAGTAATACCACTGTATACATATATCTTGTTTGTAAATAAATGATTATTTCAAAAAAGCAATATTGTTTGATGTCACGGAACCAACGTAGTTTACATCCAACGGACTCTTTAGCCCAGTATTCTTTCTTTTTATCCAGCATTCTGTCACTCAATATATTTTTAATTCATTGTGTAAGCGTTTACTGTTTTAAAGATAACAAGTGTTAAGCCGCGTCGAGACACGTGCCACTATTGACAGGCTTCGGCTCGTATGAAATCTGTCAAAATATTGTTTAAGCACCCGTGTATAATCCGATTGAATGAAACATTGTTTGTCTTTAAAGAATTAACCGTTGTCTTAATATCGCTTAAGTTAAAGGGCATTAGAGCGTATCTTCCTCTTTTACTCCAATTAAGGCGTAATTAGAGTGACAGAGAAGATGCTCGAAATTTACGAACTTCAATTTTTGCGGTGCGTAAAGCTCTTCTGTTGAAGCCGAGCTACGCGGGCAAGGTGTTCATAATTATATGCACACAACACACAGTCTTATCCTCTCAGTAAAAAATAAGTATTCCCATCATTTTGATTTCATCACCCGTTTAGACATTTTCATCTTACGACAATTCTAAGTACTTACACTAAACGTACACAAATTAAATTTATTCGACACCTTAGTTCAACCCTATTAAAAAAGAAAATGAGAGACAATTAACCCCTTGGGCAGGGTTGGCACAAATTCAAAGCTGACGGCCGCCTCCTAATGAGTTGTTAGAGCCGTGCCCGCTGAAAAACCGCACTGCCTCATTTCTAGGGATGGGAAAAGGTCGATAAAACTATTAAGGTTGTTAGAAGATGTAAAAAAAATCAAATGAATAAAATATAATATAATCAAAAGACAGCTGAGGTAGGAAGGTTGTGATCGTCGATCGAGTAAGTGCATTGTGATATACATTCAGTGAAATTCATAAATCTATGGATAGGTATACATTATATTTTGACACTTTGGAGTTAGGACATTCACTAAGTATAATCATAGCGAAAACTTATAATAATTCGACTAAAATATCTGCCACCTTCTAATGTTTTTTAAATAGAATTGTATATCTTTTCAGTTCTTATTCAAATTATATTGTATAGACGAAAAAAAATTACAAAGCGCTTCGCGGATTATTTATTTAAAGACTTTCGACACTTCATGTGAGATATCGGGCGATCGTTTTGAATGTGCTTTTTTTGCACTTTGCACGATAAACCTTGCGCTGTAGCTTCCTTGTAAATGGATGAAGCCAATAACCTTTCGGTACGAACTACGAACGTCCACTGTTCCATCTGTAAGTCAAAGGTAATTTTTCTAAGTTCTTCATTCCATCTGAAAGACAAAGGTAAATTTTTCTAAGCGCCGCTTTCACCGTCCCACTAACCCGGGATTAACCGGTTAAACCTGGAGTTACCATGGTTACCAGTACGATTTGACACTTGGTTAACGGGTTAACCCAGGATTAGTGGGATGGTGCAAGTGGCCCTACGTTCTTCATTCTATCGATACTTTGGTTACCTAACCCCATCCCTTCCACGCGTCCATCGCTCGGATGCATAGTGCCACACGGCCGCAGTAATTGGTCTCCGCCGCTGATTTTTATCTTCAATTATTGAGTTTTCACGCCAATTAAAATATTATCTGGCTTCCGGTGGAAGCGTTTGTGCGAGCCGATCTACGGCCATTCCATTTTATGTGCTTCGTTTTATAGTGCACTAGCTTTCCCGCTTCTAGTTCGCTTTATGGGTTCTTTAAATTAAAAAAACCGGCCAAATGCGAGTCGGACTCGCGTTCTAAGGGTTCCGTATATATCGGACTCACGCTTGACTGCATATTTCTAATAGGTTTTCCAGTCATCTTTCAAAATTTTAGACCCAGTATTTTCGGAGATAAAGTGGGGGAATGGTCGGACAGACAAGACCGACGCACGAGTGATCCTATAAGAGTTCCGTTTTTTCCTTTTGAGGTACGGAGCACTAAAAACGATGTTTTTTATTAGGTATATGTATTTCGAAAGTCTCGGAAAACTGGTTGAGGGCAGCGAATGACCGTTCGTTGTGGAGATCCTTGGGGGAGGCCTTTGTCCAGCTATGGAAGTCTTTCGGCTGAGATGATGATGATGATGTATTTCGAAAATGCTAGTTAACGGCCTCCTGGCCTAATCGGTAGTGATCTTCGCTAAGAAGTAGGAGGTCCCGGGTTCGAATCCCGGTAAGGGTATTTGTGTGTTCATCAAGAATGTTCCTGATAGAGTTATGGATGTTTTCGTCGTCTAGTATCCACAACAGCCTAATTTGAGTTTACTGTGAAACTCATACTGTCTTTATATTTATTTATATGAAAATCTCATTCTAAATTTATGTCAAAGTGTATAGAAGATTGCCACCAATAAATACATATTTTTAGTTTGTATTTATATTTAAGTTTTTGCAATAAATGTTCCTTATTTTAAGCTATGAATTTGTAACTTCGTAAAAAGTTATTTCATTTAAGGGTTTAGAAAGGGGTTCAAATGTCGCCCAGTTTATCGATATCGACATTAAATTGAATGAGAGTTTAATTGACTAGTTGGTTTAAATGTAATTTATTTCGATTACAATGTAGACCTTAATATAATGACGCGGCATTTCCATTAATAGTATAGAATGCTATTTTAATTGATTCTGAGGGATTGATAGGCCATTCTACGGCTGTCACATTGAGTCAGTCTTTTGTAAGTCTGTATTAGTTCAATGTGAACTTATCTCTTTCATTGTGTTGTGTTTATTTATATCTAGAGGGGTCGTATATCGTCGCATAATAATTGATTGTCATAATGTAATGTTACGCATAAAACTCTTTTCGCATATTTTTTCTCCAGCTGAAACATAAATTATTTACGAAAATATTTTGCATAGGTGGTGTAGAACAGGGTAGGTTAGGTTAGATTTTTTTATATTTTTTCAGAAATGTTAATAGTTTCAGCACAATAACAATTATGCGAAATGAGTTTTATGCGTAACATTACATTATGACAATCAATTATTATGCGACGAGATACGACCCCTCTAGATGAATTGTCATGATCAAATGAGGTTAGCCGATCGAAGTATTTTATACCTATAAATGGCGCCAGCATAGGTCCACTTGTAAATACTACGAATAGTTTTAAATTATTTTTGTTTTTATTTATGGCTTTTTTAAAACAAATCTCATAGAACAATACTAGAGACAGGTATAAAACCTATGCTGGTGCCATCTATAAAAACCTTTGACAGTTGCCAATCCTATTATTTAACTTAAATCTTACCCATCTAGCTGTCAACACAGTCATTGATAAACTAATAAAATTGAGCGCAGGAAATAATTAAAAAGGCGGATATGTAAATACATACTAACATAGGTTAATATGTAAATTTACTTGTAGGTAGGTACTAAGTAATACTTATAGAATTTCACACTCTCGAAACAATTCAGTTGGCTTGTAAAGATGTTTCTGAACTCGACTGTACCAACAGATATATGACCAACGAAATCGACCATTAAGTAGGTTAAACACCCGACAAACACATTCGCGCACTCTCTCGCCAAATATTTCATCCAATTAAATGAGAAATGGCAGAATTCGGCGTGAAGAAGAGCAATTGGGTATTTTATCGCGCGTTGACACGTCCCGTCCACCGCGACGCGACAAAATATTCCGCGCGTGCCGATATAATCGGCAGGAATATCGAATTCTATCCACTGTGGTACTAATGGAATCGATTAGCTTAGAGTTTAGACAAAGGAACACTTAGGGCCACTTGCACCATTCACTAACCCGGGGTTAACCCGTTAACCCAGTGTCAAATTGTACTGGTAACCATGGTAACTCCAGGTTTAACCGGTTGAGAATTCAGTAACCATTAAACGAATATCGCCTACTTTACGCGTCTTAGTATTATTTTGTCTAAGTAATATGAGATCCCTATTTGTTGGGAACTTTCTGATATGTAGTAAATCGCTTTTTTAAATAAAATAAAATAGGAAACCACCGTTTGGAATCAAATTCCAACTTGCTTTCTGGAATATAGTACCGGTCGCTTTCACATACTAAGTGCCTACCTCTCCTCCCTTTTGGTGTGCTGAATGTGCGAGGCTTGGCACCAAGTGTCTTTTTAAAATTGAATTGACTATTGCGTCTTATTTCAATAACCACAATGAATAGAAAAGCTCGACTTCGACTATTGGAAATCGACTTCTGTCCGAGTTCCAATAGTACCCCCACCGTCCGCTAACATTCGAAGCTCGCGTGAACGATGCCATCTCGCGGCCCGGAATCGAATACATTATCTCGGCCGAAAGAATCCCCCCGCATAATTTGTCGATACCCGTGCGATATGGTAACAAGAAACGAGAACAAATAGTAGGGCTACAGCGATGTGGAATTTGTATTGAGGTTTTCGTTTTTTAATATTGTTTGATATACTGTATTTTAGGGATTTGGAGGAGAATTTAATAACGTTCTAATGACAGCCATGTCTTGTTGCCCGACGCTAAAAATAAATTTAGATTATTTTGTCACCAGTTACCTGATTTTTTGTCGATACCGAAACCGAAGGTTCGGTTTTGTGCTAGTTAGGACCGAAACCGAAATTTCGGCCGGACCATGATTTTTAATGCTGAAACCTGCCGGAACCGAAATTTCGATAGAATACTACATACTTAATATTTATTATCTCGGAAGTTTTTAATTTTTTTTTTTTTTTTTTTTGAATGAAAAAATCATTTATTTACAAACAAGATATATACAGTGTATTACTAAAAGAAATTAAAAACTAGCTTAAATCTAAAATAGGCCCTTGAGGCATTGTACCAAGGATGCTGGCGACATTTCCTCGCTGTATCGCAATGCTGATACGTTGTGCGAGGTAGCCGCCAGCTCTTCGGTCACCAGTTACGTCAACCAGACGCAATGAAGTTTTTAATAGATAACACGTTGAAACGTATAGTTACCTATACATATACCTACGCTATGTTAAAAAAAGTGCCAAAACGTTTAAATGGATTCCACCACAAAGAAAACGTACTTGCATTATTATTGTAATTTTATTTTGAAAGTAGATAGCAGAAAATATATGTATTGCTTATTTATACTAAAAATATTCAGCGTTACTTTCGTAATACTTTATCTGAAGTAAGACCGAAGTATTAAAACGATTGTGGACGACCGCAACTATTAAAAAACTAACTAAACATAACAATTCGAGGTACGTAATTTACATCAAAATATTTTCTATAATGTTAATAGCCAGAGACGAAAATGAGGACTTCGTTTGTATGGAGAAGTGTACGGAATTGCTCCCGGTACTGTTGGTATGGCGAGAACCGGGAATTCCCGGGAATTCCCGGTTCTCGCCATACAAACTCAGTACCGGGAGCAATCCCTAGAGAAGTGGTAACACGACGACGGGCCTTTTCCTCTTAAGCTTTGTAAATACATAAAAGCTGTCAGCTCAATGCGATTCTTCGTATCCATCACAATCGAAAGTACGATTACCATTCGATTCAATCGAAATATCGACTCCATCGACAAAGGTGTTAAGAATATAAATCTTTTTGCATTTCTCAACCGCATTTGCCATTCAATTTTAGACTTTAAAACTGTGGAAATAAGGCTTTGGTTGTCGCTTTGTAGGTTTTCGGGATTATAAAATAAGTTTGTAAGCGTGTTGTAACTATAAAACTGGTGAAAAGCGCTACTCTACTAATAGTGCAGTCAGCAGCAGAAGTTGCTAAGCAGGCCAGGTGTTCAAAATGATCTTGACAGGACTTTATTGTTAAGAGAATAAGAGCGTGTCAAGATAATTTTGAACACCTCGTCCGCTTAGAAACTTCTGGTACTGGCTGTATTAGGATTATGCGAACAGAATACAATCAAATGGAATAAAGCAATGAAATCGGACGGTTTGTAAAGGTCTATATAGGGTAGTAAAGTGTACTTTTGATTGCATTAGAGAGTCCATGGAACTTGTGAGATTAACGGACTTTCAATACGGTATAACAATTCTAAACGGTATCAAATGGTAAGTATTTTGTATTAGTTCTATAGTAATTTGTCAGTAAATAAAATAAAATAAAATAAATAAGAACAAAAAAAAACTAGACTCGTCATTTTCTTTTGGGTGCTAGTACTAGTGTAAGACAAAGATAGTATGATTCTCTCTATGTATGTTTGAAATAAGACAGTCCTTTGACACACTATAATCAACTTATTGGTACGAGTCGGGATTTGAACCAACGACCTCTAGTTTGGAAGCCACTCCTTTTATCGAAATCACCAGCACTTAATCGACGTATACAGTTGAAAACTTTATCCATACTTATTGTTAAATTGCAAGACTGACAGTCATATATACAGGATGCTTCCTGTAACAGGAGCAATAAATTAAACTGAAGGCTGTACTCCTCAAACTGACCAACATTGGTTCAGCAACTTTTAAAAATAATGAATTCTTTAGACTTCCTCTTTTTCATACAAAATAAATATTGCCTTCAATGTACGCTGACATCTGTGTGTTTGACGTTGCTTGTCACGCTTTAAACATAACAAAACAAAAGTTGCTGAACAAATGTTGGTCAGTTTTAGGAGTACAGCCTACAGTTTAATTTATTGCTCCTGTTACAGGAAGCACCCTGTAGAGAACAATTTTGTTAGTAAAAGTGGAATAAAAAACTATACCTATCCTTCTTTTTGGGGTTGGAATACTAGCAAAAGAACAAGACAATATGATATTCTCTGTCTATGCTCGACCGATAAGCGACTCTTACGCAACTACAATAATTATTACAAGATTAAAGTTTGAAAGCTTTATGTAAAGTAGTGCAGGTTTTGTAGATCCGGGTACATTAGGTACATTATGTAACGTGAATGGTAAGTAAATTGGTATTCTATCTTGAAATTAAGCAAACAAAATTACCATTTCCCCTAATAACCAAAATTAATATATCTCTGTCAACTCACGCACCGTAAGTTCTCACAGAGAGTGACCTCATAAATATTTTCAAACTGTTATCATAAATATGTAGTATATAATAAAAGATTTCTTCGCAAATCAAACATTCTTTGCTACCTTTCGATCGAACTGTCGATGCCTATGTTATGCTAATGGAGGAATGCATTATGCAGCCATGAACCAAAATATTCTCATGACTTTTTTATTCAATACAATATTTTGTTCGATAAGTACAACTAATATCAAAGGAAGTTACCGAATTTATGACATATAACAGAAATAAATAAATTTACCTCGGTACCACTAAATGTCTATACTTGTTTTGTTAACCAACTTTCATCGGAATTTAACCGACTGATTAAACATTTTCATTCTAAGCTGTCAAAAAAAACGTAGTTTTTTTTAAAGTACGTGATTACATCAATTATTTTTACCCAAATGTTTGAGTAGTTTTTAGATTAAGTATTTTACGTGAGATCCTTATTTGAAGATGTACAGTCGACACCAAAAATATGTTTACACTTTTGCACCCTACTCCTTTGTAATAAGGCGCAAAATGTAAACATATCTTTGACGTCAACTGTACGAGTAATTAACCTATAGGTACATATGTAGTGTGAAGTAATTTTTGTGCAACACTATTTTGTAAGAATATTTTTTTAAAGCATATAATTAGATGCGGAGCTTTTCTGTTGCATAACGCCATCCTCACTTCATCACTATTAACATAACATTAGACTTTAGAGTTAAGTATATTATAGTACTATCTAAGTATTTATGGGCTTCCTATACCCCAGTGTGGGAAACTCCGTATTACCATACGTTATAAATTGTGCCGAAACACGGGATGGCTAATTTGTTTAATTTAGTCTGTTGATTATAATACTTTATGGTGTTTCGTAACGGTGTTTTATGATGTTAAGAGGTGGTAGCTTACCTAATTGGAGTGAAGTAGCTATTTTCTAATAGATATGGAAGCACAACATTTATCATATACTATTAAATAAGCTAAGAGTTTAGATTGTATAAATCTTCTCTTGGAACCAGCAGGTACCTACTGGAGGTCGATTTTTAAATTTCGAGCGGTCGTAAACTGTAGAAAACGGCCAATTGATATTTTTAAAATAATAGAAAGTAGGCATCTAGTGGTATATTGAACACTCGTTTTCAATTCTATTAGTGTTTAAATGCTTATAGGTAAGTAGTTCGTTTTTGTTAGCATTAGAAAAAAGGTAAACAATCTTGACGTCTTTTTATTGAGAAACATTTTTGAAAAATAAGTCACGTCAAATAAATATGTACCTAAGAATTATGAATCATATACGATTATTTACATAATTTTGTTTTCATAAGTAATAGTTACTGATTTTTAAAAAGCGTTTTTCAATTAAAAGACACGTCAAGATCGCGTAGTCTTTTTCTAATTAAAAAAAAAACGAACTATTGTAGTGGAGATATGTTGAAGGAAGCCACGTGTAAAGTGGCCCACTGATTAACAGTCCGCCGGTCGGTATCGGCCTGTCAGTTAGACCAAAAAATTGACAGTTCCGAACAACTGACAGGCCGATACCGTCCGGCGGACTGTTAATCAGTGGGCCACTTAATCGAGCGCTCGACATTCAAAAATTGGCCTCTGTTCTTCACATTTAAGTAGGTATATTTAACAACAGCACTAATCTGTATTTCATCAATCGTATACTACCTTTCTCGTACAATATTTATCAATCTATTATATATCTTTTTATATGTAAACAAAATCATTTGTTTCACAAAACAAACCCTCCATAATAGCAGTATCTGCAGGAAATAGAACAATTGTCGGCGCGGGCGCAGCCCGTAGCGCGGGAGCCGCGGTAATGTCTATGGTTAACTTTCAGGTTAGAGTGGACATGCCTTCAAATAAGCTAACAATAGGGTTGGCCGGTCGAAGTATTTAGCAGATGGCGCCATCATAGCTTGCCTTGTCAATCCCTAGAATTGTGTCAAATTTTTGTTTTTTTAATGCCCTGGATGCCAGCCGATTAAGCCAAATGTTATAGAAAATGGGGCAAGCTATGATGGCGCTATCTATGCAAACCTTTGACAGTTGCCAACCCCATTGTGTAACACTATCACATAATATATTCGGCCCGATGGAAGTCACAGCGGTACGATACCGATCTGTCAGTGTTAAAAGTGACGTTTTTTTGGTTGAAGAAATGTCACTTTTGACACTGACAGATCGGTACCGCTGTGACTTCTTATAAGGTTCGAATCGGGCCGATTGATATTAAACTTTGATATGTGTAATCGTGTGTGTAAGCCTCGGTTGTGTTGTATAAGCAGAAAAACTGGCGAACATATTTTAGTACTGTACAGCACATCTGAAACTGTCCATAAAAGTGACAAAATTCCTGTGAAACTTAATATTAATTCTGAGGACTTTTTACCTCGAAAATCGAAATATCGTTATCTGCCTCTCTATCGCTCTTGCATATTCGAGTGACAGAGAAGCAATAAAGAAATTTCGGTACTCGTTTTTCGCGGTAGAGCCAGAGGGGCTACCGCGAAAACCGAAATTCGCTAATTGCGGGGATCTTTCTCTTTTACTCCAATGAAGGCGTAACTAGAGTGACAGATAACAAAGATTTTCGCGGTTATAGTCCTGTGCTGATCCCCCATATCCTGTCTTCCGATCGATTCGTGCGTAATTCAGTCGCGTACAAACATACAGTTGAACAATATAGTATATTAGTATAATAGAACAACGGACGGACGGTCACGTGCGTCCGGCAATCAGTATAGATTGCCTTCGATTTGTGTGGCCTAGTGTTTGTTCTTGGACCTAGGCTTTAACCTCGAAAGGGCTAATGTACATTACAATGTGCAATCTGTTTGAATGGAGATTGCGTCTTTTATTAAACAAATAAAGTACCTACTGTAAGTCCACCCAACTACTTCGATATTAAACTTTCGTGAGACTTTCTTTCTTTCTTTCTTTCTTTCTTTCTTTATTTCTTCTTTTTAGGGTTCCGTACCCAAAGGGTAAAAACGGGACCCTATTACTAAGACTCCGCTGTCCGTCCGTCCGTCCGTCCGTCCGTCCGTCCGTCTGTCTGTCACCAGGCTGTATCTCACGAACCGTGATAGCTAGACAGTTGAAATTTTCACAGATGATGATGGTGCGGAACCCTCCGTGCGCGAGTCCGACTCGCACTTGGCCGGTTTTTTTCTTTTTCTTTTCTTTCGTAACTTTCTTTTCGTTTTCGTGAGTTTTGTTTCGCGATCAGTGCACGAGTTGCAGTCGCCGCGAGCACTCGAGCCTGAGGATGGACCCCCGAAGGGCCCGAAACATGTCGTCAATAGCGACTAAAAATTCAAGTGAGTGAAACCGTTGTTTCACTCACTTGAATTGTTGTTGAAACCCAACTACTTATTTATTTATAATAACCGAGTACAGCTATCATGACAGTTGCCCATTGCGATAGTGTAGCAAATATTTACATAGGATAGTCATTAATACAATTATTTCTAAGAATTTTAACATAAACAAAGTGATTTTACTGAAGTAATTCTGAGAACAATGGAACACATCAAAAGTAGTTATAGTCCAAAAGCTCGTAATTATGATCAATAATTAGGTCATTATGGTCAATAATCAACCTAACTCTAATATCTTGGTTTATATGTATACATAGTATAAAACAAAGTCGCTTCCCGCTGTCTGCCTGTCCCTATGTATGTTTAGATCTTTAAAACTACGCAAGGGATTTTGATGCGGTTTTTTTAATAGATAGAATGATTCAAGAGGAAGGTTAATGTATAATTTGTTAACCCGTGCGAAGCTGGGGCGGGTCGTTAGTATATTTATAAATAGAAGAAAAAACTGCTAAATAGCGGTAGCTTTTAGTATATACCGTAAGCAGCAGTTAAGCAGTTATCCGCCTATATACCATACTCAACCTCACCTACTAGTAAATGCACACAACCCACCGTTTTTTATAAAATCGCATTAACCATGCAAATGGTAAGGTTTACCCGTAAAGATCTCATTTCTCGTCCCATACATATGCTAATGCGAGCCATTGCTCACTAAATCGATTCCATTCGGTCAACCATTCGTTCAGCCATTCGTTCACCGGTCATCAATCACTTGGCAAGATAGAACGAGGACCCGGACGGTAGGAACAATATTTATCTATGCTTTTAGTGTTTGCTTACTTAATCTGTAAAGTTTTTTATGTATCACTATCACTACATAGTATAAAACAAAGTCGCTTCCCGCTGTCTGTTTGTCTGTCTGTATGCTTTAAAACTACGCAACGGATTTTGATGCGGTTTTTTTTAATAAATAGAGTGATTCAAGAGGAAGGTTTATGTATAATTTGTTAACCCGTGCGAAGCCGGGGCGGGTCGCTAGTTTTTTATAAACCATAAAATTAGCTGCAGACATAACTTTAAATCTTTTTTTGCAATTCAAGGCAATCTTTAAGACAAATGTCAATTTGTTAACAGATACTTACTATTAGCAAAGAGATAGTTAGATAGGTCCTACCATAGTAAATTTTGTAGTCACCGTAAATTTACTGCCATCTATCGACACCCGATTAAAACTCAAAATAAAAATATACAAAACTATCACGTGGATGGATAAATGATTTTATTATTTTTATATTATTTCGACCCATGTTCTTTCATTGATACCTAGGTATGTGTTAAAATTGTTAAATATGAAACGGTGCCGTCAACGCCATCAAGCCGAGTATAGGCCAAAGGTGTGTGCGCCATCTATCCGAGAATGTTTTTTCTTGATTTCCGAGGCACGTTTCTTCCTCAGACTTTATTCGTCTTATACGGAGTTACATATGTCGTTGCTATTAGTATGATGATCTTATAACCTACATTATTTGCAAAAAGCAAATGTTTTACTAGTTTCGGCAGTGACAATTTTAGTAACTCATTCACATCTTAAGCATCCAACTAATTTCCAAATAACCACCTTAGTATATCTACAGTTAAAAATTGGAATACAAAGCACCATCACTAAAACAATCCCGCTTTCTAACGGCCATCTAATCATCGCCAATTATTAGTCAGTCCAGTTACCCCCGCAGTATGGTTAATACATACATGATGAGGGTTATTAGGCAATACGGCTCGGAGCGGTAGCTCGATGTGCCAATCTTTTCCTGACAAGCTAGGCTTACACTGGCATGTTCAATTATTTAGTTTAAATAAGTATAGTTTCGTAAAGTATAGGTAGTAAAAAATTATATAAAATTCCTAAAAAAAAAGGGTAGTTTACGTAACTTTAGGGCGCGTGTACACGGTGCCGCCTCCGCGCCGCCGCCGTGCCGCCGCCGCACGGACTCGTGTACACGGTGCCGCCTCCGCGCCGCCGCCGCGCCGCCGCCGCACCTTCGCGCTATGTACACGAGACGCGTAAAGCCCGCCGCCGCGCCGCCACCGCGCCGCCGCCGCACTTTCGCGCTATGTACACGAGACTCGTATAGCCCGCCGCCGCGCCGCCGCCGCGGGTTTTACGCGTCTCGTGTACATAGCGCGAAGGTGCGGCGGCGGCGCGGAGGCGGCACCGTGTACACGCGACCTTACTTAAAAATAAAATGGTCCAGCTATGAAAAAGAAAAACAGTTAAGATAATTTTATTTGCCTTGGTTCCAAAATTGTAGCTTTACGGCGAACAAACAGAAATGAATTTTACAGTGTTGAAAGGGGTTTCATAAAGATAAAAAACATTAGCTTAAAGAATGGCTCACGTTATACCGGGCCGACCGGGCCGGAGCTTCCGGCGCTTACTTTTCTATGACAGATGACAGGTGATCACGTGGTGCTTTCCATAGAAAACGAAACACCGGAAGCTCCGGCCCGGACACGGCGCGGTCTAACGTGAGTCATCTTTGATCAAGGAAGCATAACCTGATTCTTGAAGCTGGCTACATAAAAACCATTTATTAAGTATGCAAGCGCCCTAACGCGTTTACGTAAATGTTGCTTTTATAGCGTTTTCCTATAAGTAAGAAAGTGTCACACGCAAAAAGCGTCCATGTAAGCCCGGCTGTGGCAATCTACTATTAAAAGGAGTCAACGCACCCGTATGTGTGGCCGCAGAACAGTGCAGAGGGTGCACTTTGCAGGACAGATTGATTTTATGGAATTCTCGTTTACAGAAAGGTAAATACCTACGTCCATATTTTTGAGTTATACATGTAATACTTGTAATATCTGTGTTCAATCTGTTTCTTTAGTGAGACAATATTGATAGGAATAGGAATGAAGGAATTTCAACGCCATTTTGCGATATATTATACCTAATATATCGCAAAATGGCGTTGAAATTCCTTTGCGGCCTTTCCTTTTTTGAGTCTTTGCGGAAAGAGAAGAGTCGTGGAATGTATTGTGCTCCATACATCCCAAGACTCTTCTCTTTCCGCACAGCCTGTATGTACAGTATTTACCTACGAAAATCCATCTTTTTAAGAAAAATAAAATCATATACCACCAAAAAATTAATTTAAAAGATAGCCAAGTTCATTAAGGGTTTCGCTATTAAAAGAAGTGAGATCTATTTGGCAGTTTTTTGCTTTTTCGCTAAAATAAAATGTCACAGCTTTTGGATCTCCAAGAATACTATGTGTGACTACTCAAAACCCCAAATTAAAATATTTTATAAAATAAATCGAATAGTTCCCTAACGCTGCGTTTTACGTAAGCGAACAACTCGCGAACGCGAAACGAAGCGGCGCGGCGCGGCGGACCCACGGCGTTCGCGTTCGCAACGAGATCGCCCACGTAGGACACTTCTAATAAGCATCAAAGGATTGATTCACCCCGCGCCGCATCGCTTCGCGTGTTGTTCGCCTACGTAGGTAGTAGGTACGCTGCGCAAGAGCACTTTCTGTTTTCGTAAGCTCTGTCGCAGGTATGTGGCATGTAATAATAACAACAGCTACTGTTTACCAGCTCAACCGGCTAACCACTATGAGCGACAACTTGCGGAACTCTACAGAGTGATGTTAACCACTTGCGGAACTGTACTGAGTGGCGTTAACGACCTATGATTAAATAGAGCTACGTTTATAGAGCCATACAAAGTAACAAAAGTTATATTTCTAAATAAATTCTAAATGTTTACAAACATTTTACATGACAGCTATTCCATATAAAAATAAAATTGTCATAGCGACCAACATTTGACGCTAGAAGTATAAGTTACCTAGTTCATGGCGATATGTATACTCACACTACGTCAAGCCTTAATTAGGTATTAATCTTTATTTATCATTTTGACCTATATATTTGTGAGAAAGGGATTAAAAAAAACCGGCCAAGTGCGAGTCGGACTCGCGCACGGAGGGTTCCGCACAACAAAAAATAGAGCAAAACAAGCAAAAAAACGGTCACCCATCCAAGTACTGACCCCGCCCGACGTTGCTTAACTTCGGTCAAAAATCACGTTTGTTGTATGGGAGCCCCACTTAAATCTTTATTTTATTCTGTTTTTAGTATTTATTGTTATAGCGGCAACAGAAATACATCATCTGTGAAAATTTTAACTGTCTAGCTATCACGGTTCGTGAGATACAGCCTGGTGACAGACGGACGGACGGACGGACGGACGGACAGCGGAGTCTTAGTAATAGGGTCCCGTTTTTACCCTTTGGGTACGGAACCCTAATTAACTAATTAAGGCATGTAATGTTTTATAAATAAGGGGGTTAGACTTTACACATCTAATAGAATCAATGAATCTTCACACTAACTATAATAAGCTCCAAAGATGCGTAAACGCAAATCGCGCTGCCAACATAAACATGAGGAAACATAACAATAAACAAAGTTAACAGCACCAGCAAACATGGAGACAACGAGCGATAGCCATCGTTATGACAACTAGGATCGCCATTTGTGGGGTTTTAGTGGGACAGGCTTATTTGTGTTTAAATATGTCATTATGTGACATTGTATGCCAACTTGCCAAGATACCCATTCCGATTTGTCAATTCGTTACGGTTTTGATCTTATATTTGAATATCGCTCACGCTAAATGCGAAATTAAGTAAAAATCGTGCGTCACTCATCAAGAAAGAAGTAGGAAAACAAGCAACAACGGTTGCACTCCGGGAGTGCCGATAGAAGTGAAAACTCATCTCACTATGTTACCGACGCCGGGTAACACGATACATACGTTTAGCGGAGGTATATTCTATTCATTTATTATATATTATTATCATCCTCATTTCTTAAATAAGATCACACTTTGTCATTGACATGTTTATTTACATACTGCCATGACAACGTCTAATTATTTGAACATAGGTAAAGAGTCTTGAAAAGGAGTCCGCAACATAAATGTCAAATAACATTGAGTTTTTCTTTATTAATTTAAATGCCATTTAAATTATGAGTGGCCACCTTACGGGGCTTACGGTCACGTGATCGCCTTACGCCTCTTACGGTCACGTGATCGCCTTACGCTGTCTCGAATTTAACATTTTTTCCCCACCTCAAAAAGTGCCCAGCGCCGAAAGAAGTTGTCACTTCAAAAGCCATCTGCTTTTGATTGCTGAAGCTAAAAGCAATCGCTGCTTTGTCGATGAAATTATCAATTTTGTTGATTGTTCGAGAAAAACGCTAGTAGACGGAATAGTCCCTATGACGGAACTGGCCACATTGACCTTACCTATTACTTAAAAACTATTTGCTGGTGTTACACAAATACTTTACAGGAAACTAAATCAGTTGATCCATCCTATGTCATTAAAACGCATTTAAATTGTTTATTCCTTGTAAATCCCTAAATTATGGTCACCCTACCATAACAGTAGCAGTGCTGGAGAAGTAATGCGACTGCTTCTGCGGAAAATGTATGCAAAATGTCCATAAGGTGAGAGTTTCGATTGAGCAAGCGCATGGACATGTGCATGTATTATTTACATGTTTATGTATTACTTAGATGCAAGAATGGTTTATGGTGACAGGGTAATTGTAGAATACGGACATAGAAAGTCGTATGGTTATGTTATAATACCACATTGCGAAATTAGCTGTAAAATGTCCGTATTGTAACTAAATAACTAGAGCCCAAAAATACGTAACAATTTATTTAAGAATGTTTTCCTTGATACACGTCTATTATAAAATCTTATAAAAATGAAAACTAGTCTTTTAACTGAAACGAAACGTATTGTCTTTAAAATATCCTCCGTAGGCTTCCATACACAAACGTAAACGTTTTTTAAAATTATCAACAACGCAGAAAAAACATGATTTACAACAAATAAATGAAATGAAATGAATATATCAATTTTTTTTGGAGAAACGCACAGTTGAGGACTGCCAACCATCTAAGTGGTGAAGATGGAATTGTGACAGTGAATAGTGTGACATTAATTTGCACAATTACGTATAAAAAAATCGAGTTAACAACCCTACTCACTATCGATGCTTTCATACCTGCACTACCTGCAGTTATGTAAACCACTAAGTTCTGATACCTCGCAGAATTCGGACTGCACGTTTCTAATTTTGATTTAATAAAGTAAAACGTAAAATAAATAATTATGTACCTAAGCTAATGTTTCTTTTAAAATCAATATTATTTAAATTAATAAAAGCATTAATCGAATTTAAACTGTTGTTGTGTTTAAAAGCATTATTACAAGAACCTTATAAAATTTTAATATTTGTATACATGGAAGAAAAAAGTCAGACAAAACCAAAAGCAATACAAGTACATGGATACCTACTTGATTGACGTATTGAACTTGTAGACCATAGTTAACTTAAATTTAGTATACAGTATACAAGTTTAAGTTAAGTACAAGTACAAAGTACAAAGTTAAGTACAAAGTTAAAGTTAAGTTAATTAATTTAAGAAGACTCCAGACGAAGAACGCAGGCTTCGTCCGGTGACTACAAATTCAAATCAGAGGGGCTACCGCAAAAACCGAATTTCGCAAATTGCGGGCATTTTTCTGTCACTCTAATTACGCCTTCATTGGAGTAAAAGAGAAAGATCCCCGCAATTTGCGAAATTCGGTTTTCGTGGTAGCCCCTCAGCAGCATGCTTCGTCCCGAACATTCGAAATGTTGACCAGCGGGCTCAGCACGGTTCCATTTTTATCGACTATCACTATACCCGTCACTTTCGCACTTACATACTTGTTAGAACGTGACTGGCATGGTGATAAACGATAAAAATGCGACCGTGCTACTAGGGCAGACCATAGTTATAGTACTGGACTATATAAAATTATAAAGTATCAAAACAAAATCGTTGTTTAAAGTGTGAATGCCGCTCGGGGCTTGTCGTGTGACGTCACGTGTCCTGTTTGCTTTGCCGTTGTCGCAGTACAATAACCACTGGTTGCGTACCACCTATTAACTTCATCTATAGAGCTGATATTACCACAGACAATTTATACTACACTAGCGACCCGCCCCGGCTTCGCACGGGTTAATGTTACGTAGGGTTCTCGATAGGATTAAAGAGAAAATAAATATAATAAAGACAATATAAAATAGAAGAGGTGTACTAATTGGAAATCTGCTAAGACACGACATGTTCTTTAATATCAGGACCTGTTTCTTAAGAACATCATAGAAGGAAACATAGAGGGAAAGAGAAGAGGAAGACCGAGGAAAAATTATTTGAACCAAATAAAAGAAAAGGTCCAGGTCGTGTCATACCAGGTTAAGGAGTTGGCAGAGGACCGGATGAGTTGGAGATTGCTCCACCGACAAAAACACAGCTCTTAAATAGGAAGAAGAAGATACTGTCACTCACTTTTGTGTGGAAAAGGGTGTGCCATCACGTTACGCACGCATTTCATGTGTGCGAAAGGGGTTGACTAAAATACTAATGAAAATTGTGCCGCTAGCGGCCGCTTGATTGTACCAAAACGTATCTTAAGAATGATCTTATCTTACGAAGGACCCCCTTGTGGGTACATTTCGACCCATCAAGATATTTTGTGCATTCCCCCCTTAAGTGTAAGGGCTGAGTGGACGCTCGAGTTGGCGTGCAGCGGGGCGGGGCGTGCGGCGTGCATGTTAAACAAATGCAAGCGTATAGGAGCGGCCTTAGTGCACGCTGTTCAAATTACTTGAAAGCCCGACGCCACGCTGCACGCCCCGCCGAACGCTCCGCTTCGAGCGTCCACTCAGGCCTTACACTAAGCGCAATCTCTTGCCTATTCAAGAGCTTTTTCGAAACTTAAATACCTAATGTAAAATGATCACATGACTCTTCGTAGTATCCGTCATCCCGATACAATAGTAGTATAACTGGAACAGGCATGAGGGGTGGGGGAAATGACCGAACGGGATAGTCTTATATATCTTTCAGTAGGAGTAGCGAAAGCGCTATTATTGTGTACTTGTCACAGTCTCACTTTTTTTTATTCCCCATCTTAAATTTAATAAGTATGGATTATGATGGGCAACAAAGAAATTCGACCGATCATATTGTCGCATTACGTATGTTTTGTTCCTCACGTGCGTACGTGTATGGCACATCTGTTACGATCCTATTACCCTCTATGAATTTGACTTTTCGTTTTCGTTTATCAATGTACGATTGTCATCTTGGCTAGGCCCCCATGCCCCTATCTCACCACGGTGACAGGTGCGACAATTGTCGACATCACTGTTACTGACGTCACAGGCCTCCATAGACTACGGTAACCGCTTACCATCGGACGGGCGGTGTGCTTGTTTGCCACCAACATATTAATAAATAAAAAAAACTCCATTATATCGCCAATAAATACCTAAGTACTTATTTTGTGAAGCTAATGACAATTGTCAGAAGAAACACGACAATTTTCACGAAATTCCGACACAGAACTCATTTTCTGTCAAGAATTACCGAAAGTTCTATTAAATCGTGTGACAATTGTCATCATCATCATCATAAAATTCGAAAGAGAAATATGTACCTGTTTTTGCCGAAAGAATAAAGTATTTTTAAATAATACAATGATGGTCGCATACAGGAATACGGCCCTCCCGATGGTAAACGGTAACCGTAGCCCATGGATGCCTGTGACGTCAGCAACAGTGACATTTGTCGAATTGTCGCACCTGTCACCGTGGTGAAATAGGGGCCAGGTGTTACCAGCTCTATATAAATGTAATCGATGGCAATTAGATTGTCAATGGACAAGTGTCGCGGAGCCCTAGGGCTGCGGTTAAGAAACGCTGCTTGTAATTATTAGATTGCAGCTTTCCTCGCGATTTGTCGCGCGACAGGTCGGGCGACATGTTTAGTTAGGAATCTGGCCGTATTGTTGCTCAGGAGATAGGATTGTGTAAGGTTTCAAATGGGTGCGAAACGATTAACTATAGATTTCCTGCTTGTTAAGACTTTTTGTACCTTCATAAACGATCGGCTTTGCGGATACAGTTGGACCGAACTAAAGGATGACTCACGTTAGACCGGGCCGTGTCCGGGCCGGAGCTTCCGGCGCTTACTTTTCTATGACAATCACAGGTGATCACGTGATGATTTCCATAGAAAACAAAGCTCCGAAAGCTCCGGCCTGGACACGGGCCAGTTTAACGTGAGTCATCCTTAACTCTGCATGGCATTTGCAATGACAATGTGTGGTAATGTCAAATTTCTACGAAAATATGACGTTTATAATTAATGACACTCCACACTTTATTCTGTTCAAGTCGGTGCAAAGACTGCAAAGTTAGTTTAGACAGACTCTACTCTTATTATGGGATCTACCCCGGAATCGTGAAAAAAAAAGGACATTAGGATAGTTTTCATCAATCATCGTCATCCTTTCACGCAGACAAAGCTGCGGGCAGAAGCTAGTGTTTAATAAAAGTGGTAATTACTTCTATTATATCAATCCTTACCTAAATCAACTCCTTCCGTTCGAACCCACGTCCTAACCCTAACCAGGCTTCTAACCACTGCGCTTACCTGCTAATAATACTATTCTACCGCTACCGTTGATTATCTTACCCATAAGCCATTTTAATCATACAAAAACGACTTATATCCACGGGAAAACTACCCACTTACAACCTTTTAACTTAAGATTATAGTGTGTAAGAAAAGGCGTAAGCGCCGTGTTAAAACGAGTACACTTAAGGCGTTTTGTCGAAGGAAATTGGTGAACGTGCCTCGATGAGATAGCGATGGCTGATCTTCAAGAATGGACCAATTATCCTGTTTGCCTTAATAACTGGAAGCTACGCGTAAATCTGTATGGGATAGGAACAGGATTTATTTTATCTGTGGTACCTAACTTTAGTTACTTCAATACACCTTATTGGTGTAACTGAGAAAGCGGGGTAGGTAATTTTTAAAATCGCAAAACCAGGAGCACTTCATACTTGCGCTACTGCAAAGATTACCCAGGCATCTGACTTCCTGTTGCTACAGTAGAAATGTCTAAAGGGGCCCATAGATTACCAGTTCGGCGGACGATATCAGCCTGTCAGTTAAACGCAAAAGTTGACAGCTCCGAAAAGTTGACATGCTGATATTGTCCGGCGAACTGGTAATCTGTGGTTCCCTTTAGACATAGGTAGGTAGGTACACTATTGATAATATTCTAAAAAAAAAATTATGTAAATACGATAAGATAACATGACTGCTATCTGTGATTCTGCGCGAACTCCTGAGTCAACAATTTGCGAGAACTACCCCAGGACCGAGAAAAGTGGCGTTGTCTGGTGTCGGAGGATCGAAGGCCAAGTCTCGTTTTGGGTCACTGAGCCAACTGAGTAAATCATAAGCATAAATCATTTATTTTTCCTAAAACATGGTATTTACAATATTAGATGGTCAACAGTTATAAGTGAAGCACACATTTCACCAGTAGCTGGGATGAAAAATTTACACCTAGTACTTACAACATTTTAAATCAACAACGTATAACGAAAAAAGTAAGTAAGTTTCTCTGATCAAAGGTTACTCGTACACTAGTCAATACTCGCAACCGTTTTAGTACGGTTTGTGAACACTGCGTTCAAGTAATGGGTTAAATGATTTATTTGCCGTACGTACAACGGTAGTGCCTTGATGTACAAAAATGGCGTATTAAAGTGTTAACTAGCTGAGGTGTTGGTAATTTATATAGGGTACCTAATATTACACGTAAGCCAAAGCGGTCGTTACATTGTTCTAACTGATATTTTATGTTACGGGTTGTATTTTTATTGAGTGAAATTTGATAGTCGTCATATTACTATCGCAATATTTACGATATCACAAGCTGGTAACAAATTAAAACGGACTATAGTCGGTTATGGTTATGGCTATACATAGATAGGTAATAAAACAACACAAGAATCTAAGTAAATGATCTGTATTCAATTGAACTTTTTTTCTATTGCAGTGAATTTTTTTTACAGTAAATAACGAATAACCTCGACGGCGTTGGCGGGATGACCTCGACGCCTTTGACAGTAACTGGTGGGAGACGGGTCAAGACCGGGATACGTGGAAAGGGAGGAGGGAGGCCTTTGCCCAGCAGTGGGACACTCTAGGCTCATATAAATAAATAAAATAAATAAAAACGAATTTAGGAAACCAAACCAATCCCAAAATGGCCTTCACTTCCCCACTGATTTAGAAAACGCTGCTATAAAATTTATGCCTACGCCTATGATTAATTTTTACTACTAATTTAGAAGTTTTTATACAGAAAGTATGTCCTACGTAGGCATAGGCATATTTCGAAAATAGACGAAACAACTAGTTTAATTTAGATGTAATCATTATAATAGTCGGTCTTGTTTCCCTTAATAGTTGTTGCGTGTCTAATCATATTAAAAGCTTACGTACCAGCTTAGTTAACTTTTGTCGTAAAAGACAAACAATCAAGATATTCTAGTTTACTACTTTTATTAATATTCTAGTTGTGTTTCTAATCAACAGACCGGAATTTTAGAGGCAAATGCCTATTATATTAATGATAGTCAGAGACTACTTATAACGATAAATTAAATTATCCATGCTTCTTTATCTATCTATCTTCTCTCATATACTTCGAACCCCTACCTGTCATTAAATTTTACACCCGCGATGTTTGCTAATCTATTTTACTTGCTCTTCTATCAGCTGGCCAAAGTACCTACTATCTTTGTTGTTTTTTGTATATACCATACTGTACGCTCCTTTTCTGACCCCATAGATACTGAAGTCCCTCAAGAAAACTAAAACAAAACACAATAACCCTATTAGAACATATAAGTACATATATTTGAAGTATTATACTTAGTTTAAAATAGAACACAACCCTATTGTTGAGAAGACAACAGCCCACGCATCCAATAAAGAAACTCCTATCTCACTCCTAATCTGGAAGCCAGTAGGAGTAGCGAAAATGACCACCATTTCAATAATCTACACAAATATTATCTAACAGCATAAATAACAATATATAAGTCAGAATGCGCGGAAACCTAACGTCACATAAATTTGTAAAGCGTTCACCCGCGCTAAACGACCGAGCCTCCGGCCTTGCTTCTAAACTGTTGTCTTCTCCCATCCCATCCGTATCTACCCCATTTTCATTCTTAACTACATCACTTTTAAGTTCAGTTTCGTTTGAAACATTAACGTCTCCACATATTTCATATGTGCCTATTACTCCATTTCTATCGCCCTCAGTAATTTCAACTCATAAAGTTCGAAATTCATCTCACTATCTCACGTCTTTTGTTTTTTAAGCTACTGTAAACTAAGTTTAGCTTACAATGGAATCAGCAAGTTGTAGCTCCGGGATAATAGTGTTTAAATTATTGCCTGGTAGCGTTATTCGCCTGGAATCATTCACTATCTGCGATCTGGCCGATTCTGACATACTTTAAGGGCTGCCTCACTGATTTTCCTCGCTTTAATGATTCATGATTTACGAGGGCTTATGAGGAATTTGTTCCTTTATGTTTATGTTTATATCTTGATGAGTGTGAAGGTTTAAAGTGAATTTCTTTGGCTCAAGGCCTTTCAATGAATGTTGAGTGAATTTATGCGAATGCGAAAATAATCAGTGATGATTAAAGTGGTCGTAATTAATTTATTATGATATAAATCATTTAAGTGATAGCAAACAAGGTTTTGAAGATCGTCTTAATTGTCTTGTCGTAAATTGCAGTTTACTTCTCGCGTGTGTGGCCTGTGTTTTGCAGAAAAATATTTTTGACGTTTATTACGGTACTTTAAAAATATTGCTGCAGGAGTGATAACAATTTTTATTTAAATATTTATTAATATCTTTTTTGTCTGTGTCTTTAAATATGTCAGCACCATATGGTGGCTAAGGTGGCCAAAAAGATAAACCTAGTCGATGGTCAGATGATATCTGCCGAACGACTATAGTATTTAATTTATCTATACAGTGGACAAAATTAGCACGGGTGCGACATATATAATTATACGTGGGCTGCATGTGATATATAATTAAATATATTGTCCTGTGACTCTTTTGCTACAAATTTCCTTTCTTCATGGGAAACAAGTCGTGCAGGCCTTTTCATTTATCATCCGCTGAGCACTAAAATGTAGAGTTACACTCATATTCTACTTCTTCCTTGTCGTAACCTCATGGCCGAGGGACGTGACGATACAAAGCAAATGAGGCAAATACTCATATTAAATATGACAAAACAATTTAAATAAAACTTCTACTATCGAAAGTATCTAAACCACGTTAACAGCCAGCCCTAATAAATAATTTCCTGCATTGTGTCCAACAATGCTGCGCAAGCGATTGATTTGCATAGCAGAGCGTTTATTGCATTTTATTAGCGCTATACCAGCGTCTCCGCAGGGAGCCGACGGTCCGTATACACCGGCGCCTTGGGCGCTCCGGAGGTGAGGATATTGTGAAATGATTGTGAAAATGTTGGGGCTTAGGTAAATTAGGTTACAAGTGATTGTGACAACGCTTTGAGTTTTGATGCAAGGAACAATATAAATGAGAAGATTATTGTTGGGCATATTTGTAGAGGGTGCAGTGTAGAGGACGAGGTTATCGCGTGATAATATGATAGAGAAAATGATACACAATGCTTGATAGGTTGATAGAAACATACGTTTTGTCTTGCTATTATGCTTTATCATACGCCAGGTGGTTCTCTCTGAAATAAACGAGGCAGTTAGCTTTTATGACTTTCTGGAATTTTCGAGCTTTATTAAAAATGTTTTTCACTCTAAAATTAATTAGAATTTAAAACCGAAACGAACTGCATGGATTCCGTTCCGGCAAGATAAACTTAAACTTGAAAACGTTACTGTTATTGGCGACCAAAACCTGAAGTTATATAATATCTTGTAACCGACTTAAGACTCGCATGGTTAACTGCTGTTTAGCGTGCCAAGACCACCTTTAAGGCACCTTTATAAAACTAAAGGCTGATTAAGTATACAATTCGAACGTACTTACGTCTGTTTTCTAGTGAGCGATGCTAACTGCTATTGTCCCAGGCAACCCATTAAGGGTTATCTTAAGGCTTTATTTAAATTATTAAACGCGTTGAAACGTGAGTGCATAATATACTTTTTTAATGTCGAGTTAAGAGTCAAGGTGTTTAACGTGTTTTAGCTTTTTGTTATTTAGACGCACATTTTCCGATCCTGTTTATTTAACATCAAGGAAAAGTTTTTATTTTTTTTATTATTTAATTATTGATAGCATTAGAACTTTGATAAATACTATATGGTAGGTATGTACTTTATCTCACCACAAAAAAAGACATCAAATAGTGAAATAGGTACGACAAAAATTACCGAAAATTAGAAAAAAACACGGTGTTTTCTAGCTAGCCGTTATACATAGATAGAAAATTGTGTCTACCAGATTAGTTCTATTATGGAAGTCATATTATGTAGGTGTAGGTATGTCATACTTGGTTTTCACATCAATAGTTCAGATAAAATTGAGGTACCTAAACTTTTGCTGGTCTTCGAATATAAGTTTTTGAATTATGAAAATACCTTAAATTTTACAATTGTTAAAATTTTCTTAATTTGCCTTACTATATGTACCTATAAATAACGATATAAACGCATAATAATACCTATCGCAAACGAACAAAAAACACTCGCATTTTCCCTAATGTCAGCAAAAACAAAGTAACACAATATAAATTCGCTTTTAATAAGACATTAGTACGAGTAATTGTCTAAAGGTTTTTACCCGTTTAAGCACTTATCGCCGGTGATGTTCGCGATTCTGTGGCTTAGTAAAAAGGAAGTATTTTCATATAATTTGTAAGGTGTTTACATCGTTTTGGAGTTGTGGTTGAGATCAGCACCTGTGGCTTGAATCATGCGTACGCGCCATTACTTTGGGAGGTAGATCATTTATAAGGTGCTACTATGGAAACTTGATTGTAAACTTGTAACGAGGTGGTGAGAGTAAATTAAGGTTGTCGCTGTTGTACATTGACGCTAAAACTGCTAAAACTGTTTATATCTACTATTTACTAAACCTACATTTACTGACAACTTTAACCATACGAACATAATATAATACTAGTCTAGTCTTCTGAGGGGCTACCGCAAAAACCGAATTTCGTAAATTGTGGGCATTTTCTCTGTCACTCTAATTACGCCTTCATTGGAGTAAAAACAGAAAGATCCCCGCAATTTGTGAAATTTGGTTTTCGCGGTAGCCCCTCAGTTTTGCCAAACAGTAGAAGTGAAAAGTCAACGGATAATTTTCTTGTGGGCTTAAGTTCCAATTTGTCTTCTTTTGCTCCAAAAGTTAAAAGTATCAATGAAACAAATTACTATTTCTAGCATTACTTTTGATACAGAATCAGAACTATATTGGGAGCGATGCAACGGTCGATATAAGGTAGTCAGAACCAAAAATTAGGCTCCTACTCGTATTGTGAACTTTCATGAACTGAAGAATAACAAAAAACTCTATGAGTATGACCCATTTTACTGTAAATTAGAACTTAAACTGCAAGACGTGTTATGTTATGAAAAATTAATTTATAGATATATGAATAAAAATAAGTCAGTAATTGTCAGTGATTTAAACTCGCATTCATTCGAGTTCCCGTAGTACCACTCTTAATTTCTCAACGATCGCCCCCGGTACAGATTCAAAATAACAATAATTTGGCAAATTTATTCCGATGATCGCCTTTTGTTCCCAGTAATGAGCGGGTACACTCGGCCGAATTTAAAATACCATTAACTCCGTAATGTCTCGAGAAATTTATCGACAGCGCTTATACAAGACCGTGGTGGGACGTATTCGGATGTTTTAATTATATTTTTGTTATATCGTCATTGTATGATGTCATTAAAATATAGTAAAATTATTTTTAAGACATAGTAGGTATCTTTCGTTGTGTAACAAGCTTAGTTTTAGATGTTACAAAAATATATTTTGCTCTTCCAAATTCTCGTTTGCTACAGGTACCAAATTTATTTGAAGTAGTATTTTAATGTCAAGTTATTTAGTATAACTACCCATGCTTTGAAATGTTAAATGTTTTAAAGATGTGTCCTTGCTGTGATACAAATGGCACGGCGATCAAATGTTAACTGGAAGAGAACCCTCAAAGGGATAAGTTCGCCTTTGTACTTCATACTAATTGTATGTTATTTTTAATATGTATTTTTGTGAACTATGGAATATATTTACCAATACCCAAAGCTATAAAGCCCAATTGAAACTTTATTCGCATAAAAAAGGCACTTACTCCTTTTCTACTCGTATCGAATTGATATCATTACTCATAGCTAGGTATACACACAAACTGTGTACACCCAAAATAATGTTGCCTATACATTTATTTTATTCTATTTTATTTTATTTGTATATTGTAATTTTTATTAATATTTTAATATAATTGTAATATGAAAGAAAAATTATAAACTAAAATTAAAAACTATATAAAGCTACAACTAAAACATAAACTAAAATTATAAATAAAAAAGTGGCTCCAGCTCTGTGCCTTTGGGCAGGGTGCCAAGAAGGCTGGCGGCATTGCCGCGCTGGACGGCAATACCAATGCGTTGCGCAAGGTAGGAGCCAGCCCTCTTGTCACCCGTCGCCTCCACGAGGCGCTTCGCCAGCTCGGTGAATATGCCGTGGGCGCCAGGTCCCCACGGCCCAAGGGTTTCCACCCCAAACGGCTCAAACATGCAGCCAGGATCAATGGCTGCATATTTGCGCCGCTTGAGGTGTTCAGCCGCGTTGGCGGCCGCACCAGCTCTGATTGATGTTCCTGGAAGATGGGACGGCGCAAGGGTGTCCACGCATGTGGCATCCCAAACTAAAGGCCGTCCAATCTTCCAGGGAACGAGGGTCATGCCGTCCGGTCTTTTGCCATCATCGCGGGCCAAACCAGACGGTTCCAGAACCGCCGGCATCCCAGCCGTGACAAGAGCACGGCGGAGGATGTCATTTAGGCTCGCGTGTCGTGAGAGACGGCCGACACTCCTCGCACAGGATAGGCCGTGGAAACCAAAACGCGTCACGTTTGCACCGCACTGGCACAGATGAGGAGCCACACAAGCCACCCCCAAGCGCAAACACAAAGAAATCCTAAAGGTGTTCGTAGAGAGAAGTGTGCCCAGGTTCTTTGATGGCAGGGCCTGCAACCATGAGCCGGATTCCCATCTCGTCGCAGCAAGGAGACGAGCGCGCTCTGTGGTGCTGGTAGACGTTTCGTACAGATTATCCCGTACCAGCAGACAGAGCGGCTCGTCCCATTGGTGTTGCGAATGGCGAGTAATGGGCAAGTCCGTGTTTGGGCAGGCCGTTTTCCAGCTGTCGATAGCCTCCGGCAGGAAAGGGACGTCCAAATTAATAAGGGGGTCAGTTTTAAGGATTTTTCGGAACAGTTTTTCAATGTTATGCGCTGAAGAAAGAAAAGCCGGAAGAGCAACAGCAGAAGTTTGTCGTATCCCAATACCACCGTGCCTAATGGGCAGGGAGGCTTGGGACCACTGAGAGTTGTCGAAAGTAATGTTAAAAATGGACGATACTGTAAATTTTATTTCTTGGTCTAGTATTTTATTTTATTTATTGTCACTTAGCAACTATCCTTACAGGTTAATCCTAATACAATAGTGCCTTACTAGGTAGGTAATTTATATTAACTTATATTAATTATAATAAATGCTTAATGCTTGCAATGCTTGGTATGTCAAGAGCGATATCATAAACTGTCATTAAACAATCCCGAATCCGGCCCTGCTCGATTAAGTGTCTATAATTTGTCGGGTTGCTTTGGTATTGTGCGTTGATTGTAGTGTTAAGGTTTTACGGGTTTTTTTTAATGTGTAATGGCCAGCAGGTTTTTAAAATGTGTAAGTAAAAATAAGTAAAGAGTATCAGAGATGGTCATAAACGTTACATAATATAGAGGACGAATCGAAATGGGACAGTACATGGGTTAAAATTGTTTTGAAAGGATTCGGTAAACTTACTATTTTACGGAACCTTATTTGTTAGAGCTGTGGCCCCGTGTCCCAAAGCTATTAAGAGGAAAGAGGAAGATCGATTCCTTAAAAACTAAGTCCTAATTTTCCTCCCTGGATATTGACATTATGGAAAATATTTTAACAGAACATAAATAGTTATGCCCGACCGTTTGATGTTTTTCGTTTTTTTAATCATTATAAAAGTTAGAAGCGAAAAAATGGTTTCATAAAAATTTTATATAAATGCTCCTAACTCTTATAGATATGAAAAAGTCGGAAAAAAATTGTATGGAAAGGCGGTTCGGGGCGGTCGTCCCCTTTCGTCTTAATTTCGCATCCCGTCTTAAAAAACACTACAGCATAGCGACATCAACTTTACCTGTCAAAATCGAGAGAACACTTTGATTGAGACCAATGAACCTGTAGTTCAAAATAGGTACCTAAAAGTACCAATGAATATGGGATGGGCTCTGGTCAGTTCAGTTGGTCAAACCAATATTCAGTCAGTAAGAACCAGGAATATAATACTCATCCTTTTCTTTAGGGTGCTAGTACTAGTGTAAGACAAAGACAGTATGATTATCTCTGTCTTTGTTTGAAATGAAACAGTTCTTTGACAAACTATACGTACCTAAGTTGTGAATGTGTGCGTATTGTGCGTAAATACTAGGAATTCGTCGTAGCGACCTAATTATCTTTCTAATCTGTCCTCTATAATAATTTATGATAATGCTAAAATCCCCCATATTTTAAGTATCGAATGTCCACCTGTTTGCGGGCTGTTTTATGTTTAATTCATGGTGATAGCAAACGCCATGGATGAACTTAATCAGTATCTATACATAAATTAGATCAGACTGGTTAATTGTTGAAGGAAACGCTGTTAAAACGCTGAATTTGATTTTTACATAGCCATGACACTTATGTTTCATTAGAGTATTTGTACTTAATAATGGAGAAATTAGGCAGAACCAAGCTTATTTGTGTTTGATTGTTTTTTAATTATTACACTAAAACACGCCCTCTTTTAGAGGCTGTCTCTAATAATCTGATGGTATTATAATACCATCAGATTACTAGAGACAGCCTCTATATTATTTATTGGTTTGCGAGCAAATCATCTATTCTATTTATCTAAAGGATGACTCAGGTTAGACCGGGCCGTGTCCGGGCCGGAGCATCCGGCGCTTCGTTTTCTAGAGAGTGCATCACGTGATCGTCTGTTATAGAAAAGTGCGCTTACTTTTCTATGACAGATGACAGGTGATCACGTGGTGCTTTCCATAGAAAACGCAGCGCCGGAAGCTCCGGCCCGTACACGGCCCGGTCTAACCTAAATCATCCTTAAAATAGGCCTTGGACTTTTCATCCTGCATGCAACAATACTATGTATCTATTATTTATAGAGTTTAGGGTTAGTTTTGTTCCTCTCAAGGTCTGGAAGTAATGTTTTTGTTTTTTAATTAGGAATTATCTCTAGGTCATTAATATAGGTCGGTTAGTGTAATTTCAGAGTCAAGTGTACAATCTTCTACCACGTAATCTATACCACACGGTCATGGCCCGCCCATTATAATTCGATTTTATTATTATGGGAAACCGACTATTAATGCGTATACGCATTAACTCCCATAGCATACTATAAGCGTGTTATAAGAGCATTCTTTACGACATTGTTCTTTAATTGCGATTTATAGGAAAAACATTGTTAATAGCTACGTTAAACTTTGGTATTAGCCAGTAATTGTCGTTATTTAGTAAGGTTAATAAAAATATACTTTTATAATTAGAATTTGAAGCGGGGAGATTAGGTTATTAGACGGTTTTGAGATTTGATGAGATTTCGTAATTTGATTATTAAGTTTTGTAGGACGAATTTAAATAGATTTATGTTACATGTCTTAATTACCTACATAACTAAGTAGGTTTTAAAATATTTTCTTTCTTCAGAAGGAAACCAACTAGTTTTCAGCCATGACTATTGTTGTTATATTGTTTTATACATAATATGTATAAAACAATATAACATAAAATATATTATATCATAAAAAAAGTACATATATTATATCATAAAAAGTCCTCCGCCGCGTCTGTCTGTATGTTCGCTATAAACTCAAAAACTACCGATTGGATTTTCATGCGGTTTTCACCTATCAATAGAGTGATACTTGAGGAAGGTTTAGGTGTTTGATTTTGTTTTCTGTAACCCGTGCGAAGCCCGGGCGGTTCGCTAGTTATTAGGCATCTATAATAACTATAATATAACTAACATAATATAATATAATATAATATAGGTAACTAGAAAAAATTAGATAAGTACCTAGGTAACAAATTTAAACTTACATCTTTAGGTTTTTGATTTTTTATATAAGTACCTATATTATTTCAATCCTAAAGCGAGAAAAAACTAAAAAGTATTCCCAACTTTTCATATATTTTTCGTTTTGTTACGGTAATTTTATTTAGTAATAGGTGTGACCCCTAACCCCGGTCCCCTCTGGTGTTGTGGGTGTCCATGTCTGCTCGTTGGCCTCGTATATCATAAAAAATACGTCTATTAACGGATGACTCACGTTAGACCGGGCCGTGTCCGGGCCGGAGCTTCCGGCGCTTACTTTTCTATGACAGATGGCAGGTGATCATGTGATGCTTTTCATAGAAAACGAAGCTCCAGAAGCTCCGGCCCGGACACGGCCTGGTCTAACGTGAGTCATCCGTTAATAGACGTATTTTTTATGATATACTATAAAATAAAAAACTGTAAAATAAAAAATCTACAAGGGCGTTTTTTTTTTGTTGTCCCCTACACTTTTTTTTCAAATTTGGGATTATTTATGTTATTTCTATACTCAGAATCACGAGCTCTTTCTATCCTAATAGGAGAAAAAAAGTGTCCTAAGGTTTTTATTTCCATTACGTCACCATTTTTCATAGACTTTGTATGGCGGTCGCGGAATGGAAAGATCGAAAAATGTATGGAAATTTTGGGACACTTTTTTTCTCCTATTAGGATAGAAAGAGCTCGTGATTATGAGTAGAAATAACATAAAAAATCCCAAATTTGAAAAAAAAGCGTAGGGGACAACATAAAAAAAAGGCCCACAAACAAGAAATTCAAACAGCTGCCGAATTAAATATCAATTTCCACCAAAAAACAATTTTTCAAACCAGTCTTACGAACAATCTGACATCAGTACAGTTATTACGTCTATCGGAGCGCGTGCGTCGAATACAAATGTTTATTATGCCGGGAAAAAGTAGCCATTGTACGCCCGGGGCGTCTCTTCTGAAGGAGTCGCGTCCGTGTAATGCACAGAGAAATCTGTGGAGTAGATGGCTTGGCATTTATATTACTGCTTAATAAATGTGTACAAATGTTTATTAGGCTGGGAAAAAGTAGTCATTGTACGCCCGGGGCGTCTCTTTTGAAGGAGTCGCGTCCGTGTAATGCACAGAGAGAGGTATGAATGAAGTAGCTTTTGGTTAACATTTATAAAAACAAATGTTATATGCCTGGAAAAGTAGCCAGCATACGCCCGGGGCGTGTCCTCTGAAGGAATAATGCATGCGTGTAATGCACAGGGAAAACTGTGGAGTAGACTTATTTTTATCAAGCAGATAAATCTGCAATTTTACGGATTATTAAAACTTGTTGAAAACATATTAACATTTAGGTTTACATTTCATCTTTACCAAAATTAACCGGTACGTTTATTTATTGACGTAAAATTAATTATTGTCATACGTAAATGTATTATCTTCTATTTTGAAACATGATCGATCGTCTCTACACATTTCCTGTGCGCCTGTCGTCTCAGCGCGCTTTGGGCCAGCATTGTGGCACAAATGTGATCAAATTATAAAGAGTGGCGGTTGCCCGCGGCCCGCTCCTGATGCCACAGCCGATTGCAGATATCGCAGTCAGGCCCCGTAGACAACATGCCACTCGCTAACGCTCCGTAGCGAACGAAACGCAACTGTCACTATCGCACTAATGGGGCATTCCACGAGAATGTCGCTTACGTAACGGCATTATTCTAATACTTAATATTTCACGACTTGGCTAAGAAATTGGCAGTATAATCTAGAACTTTAAGGATTTGATTAAGGTAGCTGCCATATAAGGCGAAAGCGTTACGTAAGCGACATTCTCGTGGAATGCCCCTAATATGGAAGAGTGATAAAGAGACATAAAGCGATTCGATAGCCAAGCGCAAGCGATCGTCACCTTGGCTAGGCAGTCAGAGCGACTAGGGAACGCGTAAGCTCTTCAGCTCTTTCATCTATGATCAGAGCTATTAACAACAAAAAACTGCCAAAAAAGACAATAATATGTTTCATCTTGAACAAGGCAATATTCACAGTTTGGAGGTTCATAAAAAATGTTTCATTCTAGTTTTGGGAAGCAATCCAACTATGTATTGACGTACCTATATCTCAGGACTGGCCTTACGGGCAATAAGAATGGGGCATGTATGGGGCCAGTACAGCGGTGTGACACCGCTAAAATGCGATTGATTGACGAGTTCGCATCACGCGCGCGATTGGTCGGAACTAGTTGCGTTAGACTGCACGATTGGCTCGAATTCGTGAGTGACACCGCTGAACTAGTACTTTTAGTGCCCGTAAGGCCCTTCCTGAGATATACTTCAATGAATCCAACTTAAATTGACGAGTCTGTCCCACCAGTCTGTTACTATCTCCTGGGCAGGCGCGAATAATCGCAACATTCGCAACACGAGAATTATAAAGGTATTATCTCTGGTTTTATCGAGTTTTTCGGTTATGGGTTTATCATACGCCACCGAAGGCGTATGGACGGTCGACGTCAAAGATATGTCCACAATTCTGCATCTTACTCCTTTGTAATAAGGCGAAAAATGTAAACATATCTTTGACGTGGACTGAACAATGGACTTAAAAAAAGAAGATTTTATGTAAGAGTAGCAATTACGACATGGTGTTATAAAGGGCTTGTTTTTGTTGTGGTTGTCCAAAGAGCAGCATTTTTAATGTTTTTGTTGGTACCGAAAGTATGATAAATAAATAAATAAATAAATATTTGGAAATGAACTAACACAGATAGACCTGGCCTCAACTAAACAAAGCGTATACTATGGGCACTAGGCGACGATACACATATGTACAGTCACCTGCAATAATATGCTACTCTGCGAAGGCCACAAATATAATATATGTGACACGTTTTTATGGCTCTACAAATGAGATCGTGTCAGATATTTTTGCGGCCTTCGTTGTGTAACAGATTATTGCAGGTGACTGTACTTTTCATAGATAAATACATATTTAAATAAATAGATAATATTCATACCTATTTCTTCGGAACTGATATGAACCAAACGCATGTTAGCAATACAATTGTCATAATTATACGTTGTATAATGATTTAGTGCAATCGATTTGAGGCCAACCACTAATTTATAACAATACGAGTGTTACGTTCTTACGTTGTAACCGTAGACTACCACGAGCAGACTACGAGGCCAATTCGATCGTACATACATTGACATCAAAATGATACCCGTACCATAAGTCACGGACAGTGTCAAAACTGACGTATACGCTAACGTCTACGTAATTTACTTTCTATACATCTTGCTCGCACTAATATGTGAGTAAGAGCGAGATGCATATAAAGTATGTTACGTTCTCGATAGCGTGTCAGTGCCAAACTGGTGGTAGCCACAGTGAATGATGTCATTTAGTTATCGTGCGTCTCGCTCGCGCTAATGCTTGCAATAAGTACGAGTGAAATGAACGATAACTAACATGTCATTTAGTTATCATTTTGATTTCAGTGTACGTTCGAATTTTATAGGCAATTGTGCCCTCTTATTACATTATAAATAGACGCCAACCAAACTGACAACCGGGGTCGTAAAACTTCTCATTCGCACTCGCGTGGTCGTAGGTAGGGTGAGAGAGACAGTGATACGACACCAGCCGTCAGTTTGATTTGCGTCTACTATATAGTATGAGATATCCAATATGTGGTGACCGCGATTACATGATACATGATTCATACTAGATATCATGTATTATTTATTTATTTTTATTTAAACTGCAATATACCTAGTTATCCATCACATAGTTAAGATCAAACACTTCACATAAGAATAACACAAAAATAAACACAAATTATAAAAAAACGAGCAGAATCTAAAAGGTAAATGATCTATGTTAGTAACTGTTGCCATACTGGCAATAGACAACATAAAGTTATGTGGTCATTGTATTCATTGGGGCACACCTTAGGTACGCATATGTATGTCGAACGTACTCCAATTACTGAATGTAGTACTTAGGGGGCCACGGGGACAACGCAGTCCTCGAAACGTCGGAGGTAAATCGTAAAACTTAAATACGCGATTAAGTCCCGTTGTACAATTTAATATAAACCCCTGAAGTTTATTATAGGTAACTTTCTCAATAGTGTGATATTTCATAAGATTTCGAGAATAAATTATAATTATTTAGTGTGAGTTAGGTTAAAATGATGGCATTCAGTAGGTAGTGATTAAAAATATGATCTGTGTATACCCGAATATTTGCTAATTAATCTGTCGGTAGTCGCGAAAATGACCCTTCTCTCCTACCCGCAGATTGTAATGATAAAAGAGTATAAATAGAATGTACCATGGGGTGGAAGATTCATTCTCGCTCGGCGCTGGAACGAGTAACACTAAATTTAGCACGAAGGTTACTGCTTGTGAACTTAAGATTGTTTAAGAGTGTACGTAGAAGTAACTAGTCGGAGTAAATTAAAAGTAAATGATTGTACCAAGGACTTTGATTCATTACAATAGTATATTTGGTTTTAGGAATATCTTACCGGAAGTTTGTTTCTCTGATTGCATCTCTGACACAGCATTAAAACTAAGAATAAATACTGCCTACTTTTATGTAGGTAAGTATTGTTGCTACATCAGTAGCAAATTCACCCCAATAATACAATATAACGCGTAATATTCACATATACAATATCCTAATTAATCAAATTTCTCCACCACTTCGCATATCGTCATCATAAAATTCGAATCTACCTTCAAATCCGTATTAATGAGAGTGACAATATTATAATAAACACTGCCAATTTGTACGCAAAGTCATGAAGAAATTGCATAATAAATTTCAGGCTCAAAACTACGAGGAACAACATATAACTACATTATATCTGTAAGCCTGCTAAGAATTTTTTTAAAGATTACCTATGCATTTACTACCTAACGATACGGCGTTTTTGTATTCTTATTGACAGAAATGAATCTAACGAGTAAATATTTTTACGGCACAAAATAAACAAGCGCGCTCTGTGTAAACCAAGACGCGGCAAGCGATAACCAGTCTTCATTAGTTACTTATCTTTGGATTTTGGTTATAATAAATATGTGATAGTTGCACAGATAGCTACGTTAGTGATGTCTCAGTTAATGTGGGAACTGAGGCAGTCAGCAACGCTAATAGAATAAGGGACGCCGTACAGTAAACACACTCGGGAAAGTACCTCCATCTTACAGAAAACCGCAGCCAAATAACACTTAGTGTAAGGCTTGAGTGGACGCTCGAAGCGGAGCGTTCGGCGGGGCGTGCAGCGTGGCGTCGGGCTCACAAGTGATTTGAGCAGCGTGCACTAAGGCCGCTCCTATACGCTTGCATTTATTGTGTTTAACATGCACGCCGCACGCCCAACTCGAGCGTCCACTCAGCCAGCCTATTATGGATAGCTTTATCCATCTTTATCCACGTGATAAAATAACTGTCACTGTTTAACACCGTGGGAAAGAAAGTGACGGACACCGTTTTATCACGCTGTCACGTAGACAAGAACGACCATCATATCCGTACAGGTCTTACACTTAGACCCTACTCATAGTGTTGTTCAGATCCTGCCGGTGAATACAGGTAAGGTTGCCAGAGCTTAACGAGGGTGCGGAGACTGCGGAGTATTAGGGTTGGCAACAGGCATCTGGGGTTGAGGGCGTCCATAGGCTACGGAGACTGCTTACCATCAGGCGGGCCACATGCTTGTTTGCCACCGACGTAGTTTAAAAAAATTAAGATAAACAATAACGACGACTGAACAAGGAAAGCTGAGTTCTGAATAGGAAGACTGAATACGGATAGCTAGGAACCATTTCGACATACTCGTACGAAACTTTGTGTTAAAACAAAATAAGTATTTGAGAAAAACGCACATATATATTGCATCTGATTGCTAATCAGACTTGCAGCTCGCTTAGTGTCCGCCGCTCCCACCCAAACCGGCCGCACTAACGGCCCACAATGATGTATTGTGGCTCCAAGTCAAAGGTTCCATTCCATTAACATTTTATAATTTGTTTATCCGGTTGCTAAGTCGCCGAAATGCCGAGTTGGTAGACAAATGTTTGGTGAGATTTTAGGTAAAGAAGCGTACATTTCGCCTTGAAGGTGAAAGGAAGAAAATACATTTTAAACGTCAAAAAACGTACGTCAAAAAGTTTAAGAAGTGTAACGCTCTTACGGTAGGTGTGGCTAGGCTCCCCTTGACCCATATGGTGGAAAGATATGCTGGCTATGGATGAGGTCTTGGTGGCTGGAGTATCGATCCAGAGCGAGTTCAAGTCTCACCCAAGACAGTAATTTTTCCACTGTTAAATTTATTCTAAGTCAAAAAAATAGTAAAAAAAAACGGTCAAGTGCGAGGTCGTTTAACTAAGGTAAAAATAAGATGTAACCAAAAATCCTATAGTAAAAATCATTATGGGTTCGATTGAATGAGTACCTAAATATTTACGTAAATTGAATTATTCTGTAAAAGTCTTTTTTTGTGAAATATCTTGTTTTATCTTTACCCACTAGTAAGTCTCATTTTTACCCCACTTGACCTTACATACCTACCTTATAAAAGTTTTCGTCAGCTAAACAATAGGTTTATATTATCACTACATACCTAGTAATACCTAAAACAAAGCCGCTTCCCGCTGTCTGTCTGTCCCTATGTATGCTTAGATCTTTAAAACTAGGTATACGCAACGGATTTTGATGCGGTTTTTTTTATATAGATAGAGTGATTCAAGAGGAAGATTTATTTATAATTTGTTAACCTGTGCGAAGCCGGGGCGGGTCGCTAGTGTACTTTAAAATAACTAAATACAATGTTGGTCCAAACATAGTACCCGTATGCTAATGACCCTGGCCCATTGGCCGCAACATTTAATCAAACATAGTTTAAGCTCCACGAAACAATCAATTTGTCAAGCCGCGTTGGCTCTAATGCTTTTTTATTTATTAATATTTTATAACCTAATGCCGGTTTTGACAAGGAATTACACGAAGTCAAATTGTATGTCAGAACTATTAAGATACTCTGGCCTACCATCATTTAGAAAGCAAGATGTATTTACGATGATCATTATTTTTCTGAACTTGGTTATATATAGGTAAGTTCATTTTTGGTTCACACGTTCTTTATCTCTATTTGATACGTTCTAAATACGTAGTGCAATTCAATTGCTAATTTACGTCACGATACGTTCTAGAGACGGCAATATTTTTAGCAGTAGGCACAATGGCCAAATGACTTTGATGAATGTCGAATGTAGGCTACGTTTGAGAATATACGAATACCGAAAGTATCAAACATTTAATATATAGGTATATTTAATGAAAACAAATGTTTTTACTTGTAATATCTTTTATAAACTTGCTGTATAAACCGGTTAAATGTAAAAAAAAAATGTAATCAAACTTAACAAAAAAACTCCCGAACACCAAAGAAATCTTTTTACAATAAATTGCGTCAAAAATCCAGTTTCACTTCCCATTTATTTTAAAGTAGCATTTCTTTTAACACATTTAAATCGATTTAATACAGTCATCAAAGCGGCATCGAAAGAAAAAATCGACTTACAATCGATACGAGATCGGCTTAATCGATTCAGTAAAACAATTTCATCGGACGACATGCGACTGAATATGCAGATGGGATTCTCACGTTAAATATGTGCGTTTCGATATATGAATGCGATTAATAACTATTCCTTGTACTGGCTATTGGATGTACATGGTTAAGATAAATAATAATAGTTCGTTGCGACGGCTTCGAATGAAATAAACGGAGAAGATATGCAGATGAGGTATAGGAACAGTACTCTCTTATAAATAAATAAATATTATAGGACACTTTTTACACAGATCGACCTAGTCCCACAGTAAGCTCAATAAGGCTTGTGTTGTGGGTACTAGACGGCGATAAATATACATAGAAAACATCCATAACTCAGGAACAAATATTTGTCTAAAGACACAAATAAATGCCCTTACCACGATTCGAACCCGGGACCTCCAGCTTCGTAGGTAGGCCACTACCGACTATAGGTTAGCGTTTTATAACAGATATATTGTAGGTACATATAACGTAGTGTCCCAGTGGTTGAACCTGTCCCAATAGTTGTCATGTTCGATCTTTAACTCAGAGCTAATGAGGTTATAACGGGCTGTCTAATGTTGGGATTAGGCTGATAAATACAAGGACGTAATATTGTCTTCGGTTCCCGCGATAGTTACTCATGAAATAAAACGTTTACCTTATTAGAATCTAAACAAAAGCTACATATAACAAATTATATATTGAAAATATCGGTTAGTTTAGTTAACATACAATAGTAGTTTATGCAACAGTGATATAATAAGGATTCTTAAAATTCAAGGGTCGAAGAAGAAGAAAAAAGACCCGAGAATTTTAAGAACCAATTATGAGCTGTTGCATACACTACTTTTTCTATGACAGCTGCACCCGACACAAAACAGTTGAGACTAAGAAAATGGGTTACTTTGTATGAATTATTATGCACACAGTCATCTTATGAGCCTATAGAGAAATCATTCAAATGACATTGCTTTAGATATCACTGTCAGTCATTTAATTGACACATTTAAGTGCTGGAGTAGAAAAATATTCAACATGCATTTGCAACTAGTACATTTAAATTTTGACAAATAATGCTATTGGCTATAGTTAGGAGTTAGCATGCTAAAATAAATATGTATCGTTTATATGGAATGTTCAGGAATGACTTATTCAAATGTCGACGTTTACGATGGAAACCAACATTTTAAATATTTCGTGTGATTTATTTATTTGCAGGCAAAATATATCACGAACATTAAGTGTCAAGTTCTTTTCGCTGTTAGACAAAAGTGAATAACGAGTATCTAAACTGCCTACCTTTTTTAACTACCTAACATTTCAAATAAGAATCCTTTAGACTCCGCAAAGAACATGCAATCCCGATATGATGATCCGTAATAGCTCCCGTATTCCATTTGATAGCAATTAGCAGAACAAAACGAAGCAATATTTACATGGCACGCTTCAATAAATCATTCGGTTCACTTTCCTAAATTGATATTGTAATCCGTTCCCGTTGTTTTGCTCCTTTGCCGGGAATAAATGAAGACGTTCTGATGCGGGTTCGTTAAATTGCTATCTCCGTACTCTGTTCCGTCGTGGAGTCGCTGTTGAAATTTATTTATTTAATCTTTATTGCAAAAAAATACAAATAAAATGTATAAATGACGGACTTAATGCCTAACCTAATGGAATTCTCTACCAGTCGACCACAGGGCTAAACAGAGGTGTAATAAAAATGGTGCAAGAAGAAAAGTAAGAGAATTTTATACATTTTACATCCTCCAGATTTAATGTGTAATTTACCATTGAGACTTATACATATCTGTTATTGTAGTACCTACATAGTTACTTATTTCATGATTATTAACATAATGTCACTATTTCATGTAACTGTAAATGTTGTATTGACTTGTAAAAGATGAGGCATACTTGCAGAATACATTTTTGAATATAGGCAGTTTCCCTAAATCAGTACTCAAAAATGAAAACCCGCGACATAATTATAATGGTAGATGACACCATGACAGAATCAGAAACACTGAAATGCGTTCCAGAACTCGAGTTGTCGATGAAGGTATCAAGACCGCTAAGCTTAAGTGGGACTGGGCGGGACATGTCTGCCTCATGCATCCTGAAAGGTGGGCCAAAATGGTTACCGAGTGGAACGCAAGGAACACCATAGATGGTGTTCCACCGACAGGGTTGATTGGAGGAAACGAGGGGAATCCTTTGCCTAGCTGCAGTGGGACGCTAAATTAGGCTAATAAAAAAGATGACACCATGCGGTGAGTTTATATATACTTATTATAACATATCCGAGAAAAGGATATATTACAAATACATTAAATATCTACGTGGGTAACTATATACCAAAACATTTCTCATAAATAGGTACTTACTAGGTTAAAGATACTTTAACCACACATAAAAAAATGCCAAAATATAGTAGTTTTGAGTAGGAAAGGCTATGCGAATTGAAAATGTTTCTCTCCGCACGCCTCTCCACACCTCCCCTGTCCCCACTTATCGTATTCCCGATACAAAATGGAGAATCACGATGAACAGAAGCTGACTTATGTCCTCCACCGTGATATGTTCATCTCAACAATAAATACTGCAGGCCAATTATACAGTATCGGCGTTATGATGGTGGCTGTTGTTAGGGAGGGGGGATATATAGCGCTGTTAGCGGTTGATATAGCTGAGATAGGTTTATTGTAAACTGGCTATAAGAATACCCTGGGAACTCAAGGAATACTGTATACAAGTGGCCAGATGATACGAGTAAACGATTATAAACTCTAGTTATAATCGAACTTTGAGTGGTTCTGAAGATAAGTTACCAGAGAAATAAGATAAATAGAAAATAAATAAATATAATATGTCCCATTTTTATTATTTACTTAGAATAATGTGACATTCGGATGCTAACTGCAGCTGTATTACTGTTGCAATATTACTGCGGCTGCGTTAATGCCGCCACTGTACCGTAAAATGGGGTGAGTAGGTGTAAAACTGACATTCAAACCTCGATAACGTTTTATTTTTACATATGCAAACTGAATGGTGTATATAGATATAATAAGTGTTTCGGATGTTTGTATTTTAGTTTTTATTTTATTTTGGGTTTCATAACATTTCATAACTTTGACGATAAACAGGAAATCCCACCTCACGTCACTCGTATTTGGGGTGAGTTGGGTTTTCATAGAAAGGTGATTTTGGGAAGATTGTTGGATCGATTTTTTTTGTTATTATATTTAATTTTTGTTTTTTATTATATTATTATATTTTATTACTATAGCGCCATTTTCAATTGGAATACTTACATTATTTTTGTAGCAGTAGGTAGCCTTAAAAGCCCATCTCACCCCCCTTTCATCCCTTCTCTCCCCATTCATAACCCAACTCTCCCCGCGAACCCTACTCACCCCATTTTAGGGTATCTAGATAAAATGAGTGACGTTTGGCGCACGACAATTGTTGTGATTATGACGTTCCGTCACTCATTGTAGCAAGGAAATTGACAGATACAACGGCAGCAGCAACGCCACAACAGTAATACTGCAGACATCCAAACGTCACCTTAAACGTAAAAGTAACAAAGTCTTAGAAAGAACATACATAGTCAACATTAATCCACATCAAGACTAAGCAACTTTTTCCACCCCGTTTAAGGCACGAAGACGCTTCAACAATAACAATAAAAACAATCATGTTCTTATTTAGCGCGCGCCATCTACCGGTAGCCCGACATGGCCGGCAAAAAACGGGGCGATTGTGCGGTAACGCCGGTAACGAGCGACCGTTGTTTGCGCTTGGCGTTTTTGTTGCGTGCGCGCATCCTGGTTTGCCTTAAAGTCTGTTGGGATGCAGGGGTCCGTGGTGAGGGTTCAGGGTTTTAATTAGTATCATTACAATGTGAAGGAAAAATGTATTACTCCTGAATATTGGTAGAAATTGCGGAGTTTTTCTAGGGTTCCGTACCTCAAAAGGAAAAAACGGAACCCTTATAGGATCACTCGTGCGTCTGTCTGTCTGTCCGTCTGTCACAGCCAATTTTTTTATAATGGGCTAATAGGGAAGTCAGTAGATCTCGTGTTGCTATGCGAAAGTGATCGTAGAAGATCTTCTAGGACTTTTTAATAATGTAATAATAATATACAATTAGTAAGTACGCTATAATTTAGCGCTAAATATCATAATACTAACATTAGATATGAAAATATCACAGTAATACATTGAAGTAAAATGGGAGAAGAAAGGAATAAAAATCAATTCGTCAATTCATCAATTTTCTTTTTTGCCTAACTTACAAATTAAAACGAATACTCGTAATCTCAATGATGAAGTGAAAATTGAGCGTATCGGTATGTCAATAATCAGGAATATATGATCACGCGCCATGTTGCGGAATTTTACTGTAACTATTTTTATTCATACTATACTGAACTGTCACCCTATACATGAGAATAACAGCGCCCTCTTGACAATGATCATATATTACTGGTCAGGATTTATTAGTAAATGACACGGAACCCTCCACAAATTAGTAATATGAATCCTCTTTCTCCTCATCTCATAATTGACACGATCATGTCTCTAATATGACATCATATTTGGTATCAGTATCAATCATCTGATGGTTACCTTAAACGGTCTTATTATTCTGTTATATTTCTCTTTCTTTATCTGTTATATTTAATCTTTTTATTGCGTATTGATTTTTCAAATGTAGCTTGACATAGTTGCGTTTCAGAAATATTGTTTGTTGATATATTGTTGTATATTTAATACGTTTTTATTAATAATCATGATGGTAAATAAATTATTTTTGAGGTTGTGCAATAAAGAGGATTTGTATTGTTTGGAGGAAAGTTTCCACGAAATTAGGGAAATATTTTAGCAATGTAATACATAACTCTAGGATATAGGACATTTTTGTCTAGAAAAACTTTGAATTACGTTCTAGCCTACCATTTAATAACAAAAAAATGGTAAATTTGAAAATTGTTGACGAATGGCGTAAACATTACGTTTAGATGGCACAAAATAGGAAATGATTTTCATTAATAGGTACCTAACTTTGGAAGTACTTACATTATATTGATTCTCGGCTAAAAAAAACTTTCACCTTCATTCCTAGTCAATCAAAAATGCACAAATAATTGGAAAATTTGCAAACTGTTGGCGCGAAAAGTTGACCATTGACGAAAATTTCAAATTCTGACCCGTTGGGGGTTTTAGGTCAGATTATTTAATTAAAAATATAATTGTACATTATACTTACTACATTTATAATGTAATTCATAGGTACTTTAATGATAATATTTATATTACCTACTCATAATTAGCTCATGAAAATTGAACATTACTTTTACGAGTATCTACCGTGTGTATCTTTATCATAAGTAATTGAATTAATAATTAGTTAATAACCAAGTCCATCTAAGTGATCATCTCCGCTGAACTTATAACATTTCTAAATAAGTAAGATGCCAAGTAAAAGTTTAGAAACATCCTACATTAAATCTAATGGACTTCAATTATACCTTTTAAAGCTAATCAATGTTCAAATTGATTCAGAGAGACTGGTTCCTAATTCCTATTAATAAGCACTCATGTCTAAATCACAAACTTAACTGCGTAATCGGCAAAGTCCTGAACTAAGAAAACTCCATACATAATCAGATAAGTTTCAAGTAATCAACGCCACTCTTAACAGCAATTCTAACTTTGTAAATTTATAAGCAGTTACATAGACGGATAACTTCAAGCCACCTATTGCTATTGAAGTAAAAACACAATTTAAAATTCCCGTGTAGTTGGAAAAACAAATGTGTAACACTGATACATATCTAAGTGTGGTTGGTAATTGAAACTACATATTTGTACACAAAGTGAATTCAGAAGCTGATGTCCTACCTAAAATAGCGTAAGATACCTACGTAAGGTAAAATGTGCCAAGACACGAGCGCTAGCGTTTCGCGATTAACGTTTGTAAATATTTTGACTTTGAAATTCAAGGATATAAATTTCGCTCAATCTTAAAAATATTAAAAAATATACCAGACGTTCCTTCTATTGTATTGGCAATTAGAAAGGCATTTCGAAGGTATTACATTTTCAAATAGTTTTTATTTTTCGTGTGATGCATGAACTATGTTAGAGATAACATCTTTGTCGTACTTAGTTCGACAGCTGATACATAAGTACCTAAACATTATCCTTATTATAAACAGTATAACTATGTAAACAATATGTAAACTATATAAACAGCATTTCCCGAATTCAAGTCAATTAAGTTTGTAATACATAAATACATAGAAAACACCCAAGACTCAGGAACAAATATCTGTGCTCATCACAAAAATAAATTCCCTTACCGGGATTCGAACCCAGAGCCATCGGCTTCACAGGCAAGGTCACTTCCCACTAAGCCAGACATGTCGTCATGATTATGAAAAAGCCACTCAATTCGTTATTTGCTTCAGATTGAAGCGCAGCTGTCGCAACAATATTGCATAAGCGGAAGCGGACCAAGACCCGCTACCTCTCATCCCTTCCACCGCCCCAGAGCACTAACAACTAGGCTCTCTGTCATCACATAGATCAAGCCTCGGTATGCGGCCGTTGCTCTGTCGCACCGTTTGGCAATACTCAACCCTCAGCGCAGAACGGGTTAACCGCCTTACTCACACGTATGCACTTACTGCCTTTCTTAATTAGTTTATAGTTTACTTAACTGGTAAGCGTGTATTTACTTATTTCAAAGGAAGACCTAGTTTAGAAGTAATTATTTCGTTCTGTTAGTTATTTTTAAATGAGCTTGAGCGGATGTTGTTAGTTTGTACTGGGTGCTAGAATGGATATGATTTGTTTATAGTTTAGAAAATATCTATTAGAAAAGTTCCTAAAAAATAAAGGACTGTGAGCGGTTCTGTTTACACACTCTCATCATCGGAAGGAGAGGGATTTTTCTTCTATGAAATAATTAAACAAAAAAACCGGCCAAGTGCGAGTCGGACTCGCGCACGGAGGGTTCCGCACCATCAACAAAAAATAGAGCAAAAAAAACGTGTTTGTTGTATGGGAGCCCCCTTAAATATTTATTTTATTTTATTTTTAGTATTTGTTGTTATAGCGGCAACAGAGATACATCATTTGTGAAAATTTCAACTGTCTAGCTATCGCGGTTCATGAGATACAGCCTGGTGACAGACGGACGGACGGACGGACAGCGAAGTCTTAGTAATTGGGTCCCGTTTTTTACCCTTTGGGTACGGAACCCTAAAAATGTATCTTTTAGATAGATTAATTTAATACATGTCACGCACAATAGCCAAGATATTAACGGTCTAGCCACCGTAAGTTGGCCATACTCTCAGCACTATCCGATACGGGCATTAGAAACTTAATAGCAAATAACCAATAAATTTATCGCAGTAGCCAATAAATCATAAAACGTATGCTACTGGGGTTAAAAGTTCCGTTAAGGCTGACCTATACTGACACGTTTAGGCGCTACGTTGTAAAGTTAGTAAGGTGATAAACTATAGGTAGGTAGGCGTTTTTTTTGTTGTCCCCTACACTTTTTTTTCAAATTTGGGATTTTTTATGTTATTTCTACTCAGAATCACGAGCTCTTTCTATCCTAATAGGAGAAAAAAGTGTCCCAAAATTTCCATACATTTTTCGATCTTTCCATTCCGCGACCGCTATACAAATAGTCTATGAAAAATGGTGACGTAATGGAAATAAAAACCTTAGGACACTTTTTTTCTCCTATTAGGATAGAAAGAGCTCGTGATTCTGAGTAAAAATAACATAAAAAATCCCAAATTTGAAAAAAAAAGTGTAGGGGACAACAAAAAAAAACGCCCAGGTAGGTACTATGATATTGGTTGGTTTGGTGTGAACGAACACACGCGGGAAAACAAAATAACAGGGCAGGACAGTGATAACGGGATATACAGTACCTATGTAAACCTACGAAAATCATCTTGTGAGGGTACATTGCAATGTAATTGACGTGGTAGGTTAGTTAGTTAGTTGTACTGGGCATTTTCCGCAAGTCGACAACCATTGTGCCTATTTTGAAAAAAAAAAATCTAATAGGTACCATTATTTTCCTTTTTGTAAGTTGCGTGCAAATAAAATTTAAGCTTAAAAAACCAAAGTGACTTTGCTCTCACATAAACATAACCTACTTACGGCCCAATATCGTAATAAGCGCAGTAAATCGTGTCGTATCTTAAGTCCTTTACAAAGGTCCGCGGCGGCCATAGACTAGGAATCCTCTAGACGGAGTTTAGAGCAATTATTTCATGAAACCGATGCTGCCAAAAATACTGGGGTGCGGGGGACGAGGTGAGCGAGTCCCGTGCCGTGATTGGTCCGTTCAAAGACACGGACGTCACACAAAGACACTCTGACTCGAAGATGGAGTAAAACTACCGTATATTTGTGGCAGAGGGGGTAGCGCTACTATGCTCAGTCTAGAGGATGTCTTGTCTGTGGCGGCGGCATAAAAGTACAATATCCACTCACGAAACCAATCAGGCGGCACGACAAGCTCTTAAATGATAAATAAACCTTTATAAAGAATTAAAGCAGAAAAGGAAAAGTGCGGAACGGTGGCCATTAGCATTTTGCTACTGATGCCTTTCGTTTTGGATGTGATAATGATTAAGAGAGAGTAAGTAGGTACTTTAAATAAAGTCATGAGATATAACTACTATATAGTTTGACAAAGGACGGTCTCATTTCAAACATAGACAGATAGAATCATACTTTGTTTGTCTTACACTAGTACGTACTAGCACCTAAAGGATGAGTATAGTTTTCCTGGTTCCTACTGACAGACAAATTGGTTTGACCAACTATATCATAGTATGTTATGAGTATGACACAATTTATAGTTATATTCTCTTGTAATATTATAAGTACTGTCCAAAGAAACCCATTAGGGTTAGGAATAGACACCACCGGTCATTTTGTGTCAAATGTTGGGAAACTTGAACTGTTTATACAACAACGGTTTCACTCACTTGAATTTTTAGTCGCTATTGGCGACATGTTGCATGAGTTGCAGTCGCCGCGAGCACTCGAGCCTGAGGATGGACCCCCGAAGGGCCCGAAACATGTCGCCAATAGCGACTAAAAATTCAAGTGAGTGAAACCGTTGTTGTATAAACAGTTTAAAATATGTCTCACGAAAGTTTAATATCGATGGTTGGGAAACATGCTTTAAATTTTTTTTAAATACACTTTTATAAATCGTTGGTAGGCTAGCGGTACGGTGTGCAAAGTTCAAACGAAGGAAAAATGGTCATTGGGTTCGAATGTCGGCTTAGTCACGTGCTTTTCGGAACTTTTGTATGAAATAACTTTGATATTTAATTAGGTACCTAACCAGTCGCTTTTTGGTGAAAGAAATCATCGTGAAGAAACCAGACTAATCCCAATAAGCCCGAGATTTCCTTTAGATTGGAAGGTCACACGGCCAATGCTTTACTAAAAACTAAGTACCAATACTTGGGATTAGGTTGCAAAGCAAAGCGCATGATATTTTAGCTCGCCTAAAAAAGCCAGGATAACTCTAAGATGACATACGAAATATAAATTCAGAATGTCCATTTATCGCACCCGTCAGCCGTATTGCCCTACAGGGCTAAGATGGTCGGTTTTTTATCATCTGTCCGAAAGTTATGTTACATGACAAGTGATAAAAATGCAAACATGATACCGCTGCTGAAATGATGACATACGAATTATAAATTCGTGATGTCCATCTTTTGCACCCGTAAGCCGTAGGCATTAGGCTTTTGTGCCAGACCAGTTTGCAAACCTGTCGGGCTTTCGCAAGCCATTCAGGTCGGCCTACAATGTCCGAGCGTCTAGCAGGTGCTTTACTATTTATAACCTCTGCGGAATTGTTGGCTATTTGTTATATAACGACGGCACCCTTTTATGTTTGAGTTTATTAGTTAGATACTTTAGGACAATATCTGCTTGACCAAGTATACTTAACAAGTTTTCGTCTAGCTTTAGTACTAGAACTAGCTTCGTGAGCCAAGTTATTAAAAAACTTTCTACGCCATTTTGAACTCTTAGGAGTTGAAGAAGAATGCTTTCTTAGTGAAGCTGAAGAATATGTTTCAAATTTCAAGTTCCTACTTTCAACGGTTTAGGCTATGCGTTGTCTGTCGGTCTGTCAATGAGGCGCTGTTTTATATTAGCTATACTTATAATTATTGATTATGACGGGACAAATATTTCTAAGTTTATCAGATTTTAGGCACAAAATTAGATAACTTCTTCGTGGACAACGCCGCAGGAATACGCGACAACTAAAAATGCTGATTAAATTTTCATTCAAAGTTGCTGCCGAAATCAATCAAAGAACATGAACACGCAAATTGTGTATAACGCCAAACCAATCTGAAGTTTTCAACGATTCAATCATTCATGTCAATTTGTTTTATATATTTTATATGCACACGCAGATGAAGTTAATTAAAAGGCTGTAATAAATGTGTTTATTTTTAAACTTGACCGGTAAATAAATGTTGAACATCGATCTTGGGCCCTAACCGCGTGTAAACGCTACCGAAATGAAATGCAGTACAAACATTAATGGCTTGAAAATAAAAGTCGACAAAGATTGTATTTATAGGGATTAAAGTGGTAGAGTCGGACCACGATAACTGTGCATGGCATTTGAAATGACAGTGGGAATGTCATCATGAAGGAAAATAAAACAACTACGAAAAAAAAATATTTTGACATGTTTACATCGGTATAAAGTGAGTTTAGACGGACTCTAGCATTTTATCACAAGTAGGTAGGTAAGGTAATTTGTTAGTTTTGAACATTCTTAATAAATTTTAGTCATTGAATAATTTTACGGTTTAGACTCGCTTCAAAAAAAAATTCAATGTTAGTATGCCTCACAACAGTTTAAATAGGGGAAATTTCGGTAATTTTATCGTAATATTCTTGATCTAATGCAATTAATTTCAGAGGCCTAACTCTAATAAACATATAGTTATAAAACAAAAATGTCTAATTAATACTCCACAACAGATAAATTAATAAAATATGCTTTAGCAAGTACATTTTCTCAACATCAACCTTATCTAAACACACTTGATACTTGAAGCGCGCACAATCTTAATACGCCCAGTTTGCATCAAACCAGTTAAGTTGACGACCCGTAGACAAGCCTACCATTTCCACCGACAATCTAAAGTATTTTGCATTATTTTATTGTCAAACACATACTTTAATACAAATTAAACCTAATGTATATAACGATAAGATGCAGTTTGTAATGGGATGGGTGTAGATTGCATTTTGTTAAGATAACATTCGCATTTGCAACTCGGGAGTTACTTTAAAGTAAAGGATACGGTATTTAATGTTTTTTTTTTAAATAAGGGAGGTAATATACTGAAAAATTATATTGAATTGCAAGAAAATGACACTTGATTTTAAATTGTATGTATTTATTCCTTAATGTCAGTGATGGTAGATATCTAAACTCTATATATTTTTTTTCTTCTATTAATATTTTTTCACGTGTAAATAAAATCAAACGACTCAGTAATGGGATCATAGTAGGTAATCTTTAATATATTTTATTTGGATATTTAAAAAACGTTGTCCAAATCATATTGTTCTCTCGTACTGCACTTCTGCATGCATAGGTAGGCACGGTGGTCTTTTTGGTTTTGCCTGCGTTTTTGTTTTTCATTTACAACAATATTCTGCCATAAAACTACGACAAAATAACAGTAACACCTGAACAAATATATTAGATTCAATTTTGTTCCATAGTTGGGAGTTATTGGACTTTTATGTAGTGAGGTAGTTTTATGGTACTTCCTGACCTGAGTACTTAAATTTTATTATAGGACAAACCTAGAAATCGCGTAGTTAAAATTAATACTTTTAATTTGAAAACTTAAAACAACCGTTAAAACAATTGCGTATAGGCGTATTGTCAGCCTGATTGGTAAAGACATAAAACAGACAACAACACACTCGGTTTCAGACATCAATTGAAAGTGAGATAATAAACATCCCACCCAAACCACAACCATAAAACCACGTTTTAAGGTTTATTTTTCCTTATTAGCATTTTATCGGTTATCTCAAGGTAGGAAAGTGTTAAATCGCGGTGATTATTTTGATTGCACGGTGGCTGGCGAGGAATCTCGTGTGCTTTAATTGCTTTTAGAGGAGATCTGTTTGTGTGATTGCGACTGTCCATTAGTATCTGACCGGGAGCCTGGAATACTCCTTTGTCTTGTGGGTTTTTAGATTTTTTTGCAAGGCTTGGTTCAGGCTGTTCTGAACTTGCGTATTACTCAGTTGCGTTGCATGTTGATCGGGTTCTGAATTTTTGTATACGACTAGTCGCGTAGTTATCGCTATTAAGTAGGTAGGTATAGCAAAATAGTTTTCAAGCAAGAAATTTACACACTGGAATTACATTTTCGCAAACTAAAAACAACACAATCAACGCGCAATGCGCTGTTCATGTTAATCAGATTGATTTTTTTTAGGTATTTTCGATTAGGTTAAACAAAACAAAGAAATAAATACATTTTGCGGGGTACAGGTCCATCCATACTAAACGACGTTAATATAAAAGGTCAGGCGGCCTAGCCAAGGTGACTATCACTATCGCTTCGCCATCGAATCGCTTTGTGTCTCTCTATCACTCTTCCATATTAGTGTGACAGTGACAGTTGCGTTTCGTTTGCTACGGAGCGTTAGCGATTGGCAAGTTGGCTACGGGGCCTGTTCCTTAGAAAACATCGACATCTATCTGCTGAAATTGAAACTATAAAACTGACAATCATTATTTGTGTTGTAAGTACTTCTTTTTGTTGGTCACATAGTAAAATATGTTCAGTATGACAATACTCATATATGCATATAAAAACATTTAAAGCTGTTGTTGTATAGAAACGGCTAAACGTTAAAAACACGCTATAGGTAAGTATTAGCTCTAAACGAAACCTAAAAGAGAAGGGATATTTGTAAAGTGCCAAGATGTTTTAATCGAACATCGGCATTTGAGATAATTGAAATAAATAAATAGTTCATACATTTAATTGCAGTTATGCGTAATTATGTCTAAAAGGGTAATTAGTATTAATTAGCTTTTAAAGTAATTAAATGGCTATGTAAAAAATAACGCGTGAAGGCAAAATAATCGGAAATATTTAGCTTGTGAATTATTTATCTGAGGTAAGTTTGTACTTACTTATTTTGAATCTAGCTAAGTAGGCAATTAAGTCGACTAATGCCTTTAGATATAAGAACTTTCAATATAACAATATTGTTAAATCTTAAAATAATATTGTTAAATATTCCTAAAATTCCGTTGCATGCGATTTTTTTTGCCAAAAACTTATCTTAAAGAGATGTCTTGTCTTGTCTTAAATTACCGTAAATAGGCTGTGTACAATATTTATGATAACATCTACATATCTCATCGTCCAATATGAATAGGTGAATACTAAATACAATTTAAAACAAGCAACAACGGTTGCACTCCGGGAGTGCCGATAGAAGTGAAAACTCACCTCACTATGTTACCGACGCCCGGTAACACGATACATACGTTTAGTGGAGGTATTCTATTTATTTATTATATATTATTATCATTCTCAAATAAGATCACACTTTTTCATTGACATGTTTATTTACATACTGCCATAAAAACGTCAAATTATTTGAACATAGGTAAAGAGTCTTGAAAAGGAGTCCGCAACATAAATGTCAAATAACATTGAGTTTTTCTTTATTGATTTAAATGCCATTTAAATTATAAATGGCCACTTTACGGGGCTTGCGGTCACGTGATCGCCTTACGCCCCTTACGGTCACGTGATCGCCTTACGCTGTCTCGAGTTTATCATTTTTTCCCCACCTCAAAAAGTGCCCAGCGCCGCTAAAGAAGTTTTCACTTCAAAAATTAGCTTCTGACTTCGTGGACTCAGCGACTCAAAACGAAACGATATCAATTCAAACATGAAATCTCACCCATTATGTAACCATTCTGTTGTAATTTTGCGAATTGCAGACATTGCTCATAATCAGATTAACTTTCCCCACTTATCCGTGATTACTCAACTATTACCATCTATCATTTCATTCAACATTGATTGATAACATCAAATTATACAAATAATGAAATCATAATCAGCATTTACAATGCTGCATTGAAAACGGGGCTAAATGAATAAATTACGGTATCTACTGTATCTCACCGAACAAACGAGTCTAAATAGACGAGCGGCGACGCGGACAAATTGACGACCATATCGCACCTATACACGCCGCCCGGGGACACTTGATACTTGATAATGTCGTTCACAACGTCAAAAGTGTTCGCACTATCGCGCTTGACGATTTATTGGGCGCTGTTCCGGACGCGATAATTGACAGATTGCGATTAGATTGAAATTATTCGGTACGTTTGAAATTAAATGCGTGCACGTTCGCGTGTATTAAAGTGGCACACTTTATATTGAAATAATACGATATTGTATTTTTGTAAAAAGGAGATATTTTATACAGTTATCTCATAAGTCAACTCAACATTTTCATGGCATAAAATTATGTGCAAACGTAATTTAAATTATTTACTGATGATTATTCCAAGATTTAGATAACAGACAAACAGACCGACCAGTGTTCATGACAGATATTTGTTCCTAAGTTATGGATGTGGATGTTATATGAAATTAAGTAATTATATATTTGCGGACCTAGTTAGATCTCTGTGAGATTGTCCCATAATATTTTTTAATAGTAACGTTCAGAACAACATTTAATCTATTACATAGTGCTCTTTACATACCCCGCACCAACTTTGCTTCTCTGTCTGGCCTTAAGGTTGACCGGTAGAGAATGTGTGGCATTAAGTCCGTTTTTGTAACTGCATATATTTTTTTGACTGTGCATTAAAGTATAAACAAATAAATAAACATTAATTCAAAGCCAGGGTGAGGAGAGGAGAGAGAGGAGGGGAGAGGCCTTTGCCCAGCAGTCGGACACACAAATAGTCAAGAGAAAAAAAAATCAAAGCATCAAACCCTCGCGGTCCCCACGTATTAAGTGCGGAAACAATAGGGGGATCATGCACAAGCGGCTCAATTGGCCGGTTGTAATTTCGCCCCATTGTCTATATTGCCCCGCGTCTCCTGTCTCACGTCCCCCAGGGGACGTCGTTACGCTCTTTTTATGTCAGCGGAAAATAATTATTACCTAATTTATTGGGTTACTTGAGAATTGTAGCTTTCAAGGCTTTCTTTTTAATTATGAGTTTGTTTATGTATGCTGCGTTAGAAATATTTTATTTTCCTTTTAGGTTTCCAAATTTTTGACCCCAGAGTCACGGCTTTCGGCTATTCTGCGGGCGCCTTAAATCAAGGGCTTGCGGGCCGGGTTCTGCGCTCTGCCTTCGTGGCAGTAAGGTGTATTGGGTTAAATTTTAAAGCAGGTTAATTTAAAAACTGGTAAATATAGGGACTAAACTAGGAAGCACTTTATTCTGTAGCAACAGTAAGCGAGATGACTTCTCAAGCATTGTAGTAGCAAAGTACGAAATGCGTCTAATTTAGTTTAAACTAGCGACCCGTCCCGGCTTCGCACGGGTTAATAAATTATAATTTATTAACCCGTGCGAAGCCGGGACGGGTCGGGTAACTGTATACAGTTACCTTCCTCTTGAATCACTCTATCGATTAAAAAAAACACATCAAAATCCGTTGCGTAGTTTTAAAGATCAGACAGACAGACAGATAGCGGAAAGCGACTTTGTTTTATACTATGTAGTGATTAGCGATTTTTAAAACTACTCCGCGTTCTAAAGTTATCCCAATGCACCTTAGTTTAAAGACGCAATAGACATTAAAAGTGCAAACATCAGGTTCGCCCGGCAACGTCAAATCAGTCACCAGCCTAGCTCAGAACTAATTATAGTCTTAGGCCTACCCCAATACGCTAGAGCTAAGCCTAGCTCAACATAATCCCGGATTATAATGACGCGAGATAACTCCAGATACGCTGTGAATATAATTGGTAATACTACCAACAACAAAACGCTTAAACTATATGTATTATTAATGTAGTTACGACCTTTTAATTTTGAGCTGTATGTAGGCACTTATAGAAACAAAATAACGTAAAACAAACGTGCTTCTTATATACTTATGACGTTATGTGTTTGAGCTGTAGGTAGGCACTTAAGCCCCGAGTAGATGGACTTGTGATTTTGCTTTGGTAAAGAGGTTATTATATCTGGGTTTTATTGGAAATGGAACTGCAGTTTAATTGCTATTTTGTTTATTAAATCACATGACCGAATGATTTGCTTAGAGTACTTAAAAATATAAATGCGTATCATTTGTTAGGGTTCCGTACCTCAAAAGGAAAAAACGGAACCCTAATAGGATCACTCGTCTGTCTGTCTGTCTGTCCGTCCGTCTGTCACAGCCTATTTTCTCCGAAACTACTGGACCAATTAAGTTGAAATTTGGTAATTGGTTGGAATATGTAAGTTTGTGACCCAAAGATGGACGTGTAACGTAAATAAATGAATTTTAAATATGGAGGCCATTTTTGGGGGGTAAATGAGAAAATTAAAAAATAAAGTTTTTCTAACTATATCGTGTCAAATATCAAATGAAAGAGCTCATTGTAAGAATCTCAAATACATTTATTTTATAATTTTAGGATAAATAGTTTAGTGGTTATTCAAGAAAATAGGCAAAAAATGACCATTCCCCCCCTCTTATCTCCGGAACTACTGGGTCTAAATTTTTTTTAAAAATACACAGAATAGTTCTTTACCTATAGATGGCAGAAAAACCTATTAGAAATGTGCAGTCAAGCGTGAGTCGAACTTAATTACTTATTAGTCTTTGACCCTACGGGTTTTTTTTAAATGTTTCCTACGAAACTACTGGACCAATTAAGGTGAACATTGGTACACATATTATGCAAGTTTGTGACTCAAAGACGGACATGTAACGCAAACAAATGAAAAAATGAAAATGAAAAAAGTTTATTGTATAAATTTAGACATACAGTAAATCACGTCCCTGTGTCCTGATCTAGGAAACCCTGTGTTACAGGACCCAGTTTCGTTACTTATGCTAGTTTCTTAATCTATATATTGGTAGGTACAAATTGTACGGATTGTACGGAATGGTTAATGGGAAACTTAAAAAATAAAGTTTTTCAAACTATATCTTGTTACATATCAAATGAAAGAGCTCATTGTGAGTAACTCAAATTTTTTTTTGGTAATTATAGGATAAATAGTTAGGACTAAAAAACGACGAAGCGTTTCGAGAAAAGGTAGGTAGATAATGTATTTAGTAATTTTCCGCTACAATCCGGCACTATAGGTACATACTTTTTAGGGTTCCGTAGCCAAATGGCAAAAAACGGAACCCTTATAGATTCGTCATGTCTGTCTGTCTGTCTGTCTGTCCGTCTGTCCGTCTGTCCGTCTGTCCGTCTGTCTGTCCGTCCGTATGTCACAGCCACTTTTCTCCGAAACTATAAGAACTATACTGTTGAAACTTGGTAAGTAGATGTATTCTGTGAACCGCATTAAGATTTTTACACAAAAATAGAAAAAAACAATACATTTTTGGGGTTCCCCATACTTCGAACTGAAACTCAAAAATTTTTTTTTCATCAAACCCATACGTGTGGGGTATCTATGGATAGGTCTTCAAAAATGATATTGAGGTTTCTAATATCATTTTTTTCTAAACTGAATAGTTTGCGCGAGAGACACTTCCAAAGTGGTAAAATGTGTCCCCCCCCCCCCCCGTAACTTCTAAAATAACAGAATGATAAAACTAAAAAAAATATATGATGTACATTACCATGTAAACTTCCACCGAAAATTGGTTTGAACGAGATCTAGTAAGTAGTTTTTTTTTATACGTCATAAATTGCCTAAATACGGAACCCTTCATGGGCGAGTCCGACTCGCACTTGGCCGCTTTTTTCAGTTACCACAATCAAATTTGGATAAAATTTAAAAAAACTGTATAACTTATTAGGTTTCTCACTTATAGACGTCTTGTAGGTATTAGATTATGATAGCACAGACTGTGCAAGTGTTAAGTAAATTTCATAATTTTATAGAAGATTGACGTTTAAAATAACACTTGCGTAATAGTCTATGCTTAGAGCATTAGTCCATGCTATCAAAATCGCTGCCAACTTACCTTCGTTTGATCTATCAATTTAATTTAGGTATTAGGGGGTTTTAATTTAATATTAGGGGACACATCTTACACAGATCAACCTAGCCAAAACTAAGCAAAGCTTACTGTACTATGGGTGCTAGGCGACGGTATACATACTTATATAGATAAATACATACTTATATACATAGGAAACACCCATGACTCCGGAACAAATATTTGTGTTCGTCACACAAATAAATGCCCTTACCGGGATTCGAACCCAGGACCATCGGCTTCACAGGCAGGATCATTACCCACAAGGTCAGACCGGTCGTCAATTGACACTACGTTCCTAAATCCGTTCATAGACTTACGAGTAGTCACTAAATAAAATTATAAAAAGCTTATGACTTATGGTGTGATTCTGTGGGGCAACTCAACTGATGCTGAGAGAGTGTTTCGTATGCAAAAACGGGCGTTGCGGACAATGCTCGGTCTTAATCAGAGACAGTCATGCAAAACCTTGTTTTCTGAACACCAAATAATGACACACTACTCTCAGTATCTGTTCGAGGTAATTATGTACACACGAAGAAACCTAGGACAGTATAAGCGAGTGGAAGTGATAGGTAAGTGCCTACGTAGTACGGGTAAATTCCGGACAGTGCCGCGTCGCACAGTACTGCAAGCAAAAAACGCACGAGTCATAGGGCCGACATACTATGAACACCTATCTGTCGACCTGAAAAAGGAGACTAATGAGGAAACGTTTAGACGCAGACTGAAGAGCCTTTTGTTGGAAAAGGAACTTTACTCCGTAAAAGAATATATACAAATAATTAAATAAATATTGAACATAATTAGTTATATATTAGTTAGTTGACACTGATGCGTACTATACAGTACTAGATATATTTAATAATTGTTATTATTATGTTATTTTTTTAGACTTAGTATTTATTTTAATAATTTTTATTGACATAAGTTTGTATGATTTGTACTTTCTAGTACTGAAATTGATTTAATTTTTCTATTGACATTGTATTATTTTTTAAATTTTTTACTATAGTGACATTTTGACGTTTTTAATTTAATTCTATTTGCTTTGTTTTGATTTGTATGTACTAATTTTATTTTACTTTATATGTTGATATTCAGTTCTATTCCTATTATTATTCTAAAAAAAAAACGATCATCATACGACAAGTAGTACAAGCTGAAATGTATGTATATTTTACCTGTATGAAAATTGTATATTGAGATAAATAAACTAAACTAAACTAAAAAATTGATTTATTTAATTATTTTCTCTAAACATCATTATAAGCAACTTCACTCACGTTTCACGTCAAAAAAGAACATTGTTTAAAATCTTGTGATGTACGGAACCCTTGTAACGCGAGTCCGACTCGCACTTGGCCGGTTTTTTCTTATTAATATTAGGTATATAATCAACATAGGTCTTATCAATATGTTATTCAGGAAAATGGTTTCCGCATAACTTGGCTGGTATTAAGGCACCAATCGAGGGAATATTACAATGTAGATGTGATTAACAACAACATACTTACTTTTAACATCGCATATTATTTTAGTTCATTTATTAGGGTTCCGTACCCAAAGGGTAAAAACGGGACCCTATTACTAAGACTCCGCTGTCCGTCCGTCCGTCCGTCCGTCCGTCCGTCCGTCCGTCCGTCGGTCTGTCACCAGGCTGTATCTCACGAACCGTGATAGCTAGACAGTTGAAATTTTCACAGATGATGTATTTCTGTTGCCGCTATAACAACAAATACTAAAAACAGAAAAAAATAAAGATTTAAGTGGGGCTCCCATACAACAAACGTGATTTTTGACCGAAGTTAAGCAACGTCGGGCGGGGTCAGTACCTACTTGGATGGGTGACCGTTTTTTTGCTTGTTTTTTTGCTCTATTTTTTGTTGATGGTGCCGAACTCTCCGTGCGCGAGTCAGACTCGCACTTGGCCGGTTTTTTTATATTTTGTTCACCATACGTACAACTTACTTACATTAGGCATACAAAAAGTAACTTATAATATAAGGGCAGAAGCTAGTTTTATATATTTGAGATTGAATTTATTATATTAGCACCTAGCTAATTCCATAGTCTCATTCAGACGTAGTTTTATATAAAGTGAACATTTATACAACGGATACCACACCCAGTTTGGTACGGTTTACCGGTAAAGGATATATCATTCATTCACATTGTTTGTAATTAATTTCCGATTAACACGTTAGAAACCAGAGTGACTTTCATAAATAAGCTAAAAAAAATATCTTACTGTGTTAAGTCGGACGAGGAATAAACAAATACAGACAATAAGTAGTTTTTCTTAATTATAGAGTTTGTGTGGAAAGAGAAGAGTCGTGGATTTGTATTGGGTCCCATACATTCCACGACTCTTCTCTTTCCGCACAGACTCTGCGATTAACGGAGTCTGTATAATTAGGTACCTATGCGTTTAGGGCGAAAGGCTTTTTGTGTCTTTATTTCTCATTTATATTCGGGTGATTGAAAAATATGAAATAAAACCGGCCAAGTGCGAGTCGGACTCGCGCACGGATGGTTCCGCACCATCAACAAAAAATAGAGCAAAACAAGCAAAAAAACGGTCACCCATCCAAGTACTGACCCCGCCCGACGTTGCTTAACTTCAGTCAAAAATCACGTTTGTTGTATGGGAGCCCCACCTAAATCTTTATTTTATTCTGTTTTTAGTATTTGTTGTTATAGCGGCAACAGAAATACATCATCTGTGAAAATTTCAACTGTCTAGCTATCACGGTTCGTGAGATACAGCCTGGTGACAGACGGACGGACGGACGGACGGACGGACGGACAGCGGAGTCTTGGTAATAGGGTCCCGTTTTTACCCTTTGGGTACGGAACCCTAAAAACTAAACCAAACTGGGGATTTGTTAGACAATTTTCACAATAGCATATTTTCCGAGTAGCGAATTTTCACATCGCATTTTATCACGATAACATTCAGCAGTGCAATAAACAATATAAACTCGAAAAACAATAACAAAATGTCACCTCAGTCGCCATAACAACCACCGAAAACGTTACTAGTCACAATCGAAAACCAAGATTGACAAATCAATCCAAAAAACAATAACATCAACATACGTGAACAAATGTTGCCATAGCAACCATACGTACAAATAACAACCGGATAAATCCACGATTGACAATCGTCCGAACAAGCCTTAACGACTCAGGGTTGTCCACAATTGCTTCTACTAATTTAAAGGTGCGGTACCATATAAAGAGCATGGAGTGTTAAGAATCGCGTGTGATCGGCGTTTGTATGAGACTTAAGAGCGCCTGACGGGCAGGTTAACCAAATAGGGTTGGCGATGTGGTGAAAAATTTGCTCTTCAACCCTTTAATTGGGTGTCGCTTTGTTTTACATACGGGTGACAGTGGTGGGACGGGTGGCGAGCAATTTTAGTGTTTTCTTGGGATATTTGCGTATTACAAAGTCTTATCAAGTGACTGGAGTTCTAGAACTGCCAAAGTTAAAAAGTTAAAGAGAAGTTTTAAAAGGATAAGTTACAAACACATTTAAATATTTTATGTTCGTGTTTGTCACGGCTAACGTAGCACAAGTTATGGCGTATAAAGCATTTTCTTTATCAAGAGGATCTATAATTGGTCAACGTTTGATCTTCATGACCAAAAATGACCATTGTCAGTTCTGATTGTAATACCATGTTAACTACAGTCAGCTGCAGAAGTTACTAAGCGGGCGAGGTGTTCAAAATTACCTTGACACGCTCTTATTTTCTTAACAATAAAGTTGCGTCAAGATCATTTTGAACACCTGGCACGCTTAGCAACTTTTGCTGCTAACTGTACTAGCCTTTTTTGTTTACTTAGTATTTTTAACCATATTGTTCGACAAACAACAAGTCTGTGTGTATCACACTTTACAGGGTTGTCACTGATTTGCGGCAGAGACATTTCTTTTAGCGCTGATGTGCCCTGATTGGGATATATGAGGTGTTCGCTTGGATTTTTTTGTCATTCTCATACTAATGAGCGATCGTTAGGGCTGCCATTTCATCGATTTTGTCGTTTTTCTAAAGCTCAATAGCAAGGTGTCAATAGGAAGTTGCCTATAGATTATTTTGCATAGCACAAGCGACTAGTGTAAAGAAAAATCAAGTGTGGAGTGAGTATTTGAGCTAGAATTCCAATCGGTAGGTATTCTAAAATATTTTCAAGTAAGATAGCTACCTAACATATTTTCATAAAAACTTAATTATGTTTCTTAGAATTTTATTTCGACTATATCCGCAATAAAATCGCTTTTATTTATGTACAGACTTTGAGTTCAATTCCCAGATCAATAAACAATTTTTGATAATCTGTGTGTTTTTGAAAATTTCAGGAAAATTTCACAAGGAAAAAAGTAAACTTTTATTTTGCATATGAAAAATTTAGATTCCTATACAAAAATACGCGAAGTTCCGTTTTTTTTTCAAGTGGTCGCAATTTTGGTAACTTTCTGACGGCAGAGTATCTGTAAGTACCACTAGATAATTGCCTATAATCGAATTTAAACTGTTGTGAGACATACTAACATTGAATATTTTTTTTGTCGCCCGAGTGACTTAAAACAAGTGAGTCTAAACCGTAAAATTATTCAATTGCCTATAACTTTCCATTTTATTTTAAATACATTTCTATGTTCTCCACGACTATATCGATAAATTAACATGAGGAAATAATCAGTCGGATTTGTTACAACGGTTACATTTGACGCGGTCCCGCTCGTAGAGGAAGCTGGCCTCATGTGATCTATTAATTTTAGAGTGCTGCTCATAAAGATTAAATCTAGATAGTCATGCATTTTATAAAGATAAGTGTAGACTGGGGTGCTAATTTGATTCAATTATTTCACGCTTTCAGGGATACGATATAGAAGATAATCATGATGAAGTTTCGACATAAATAATATAGGTAGGTAGGTAAGTACAATTGAGATCAAAGGATGACACGTTAGACCGGCCCGGGTCCGGGCCGGAGCTTGATGTGCGTCCATAGAAAATGTTCTATGGAAAGCATCACGTGATCACCGGTCATCTGTTATAGAAAAGTAAGAAATATCAATACAACAACAGCAAGTTTTCCACCGAAGCGCAAAAGCTCAAAACGCTGGATCGTCTCCGTGATATTAACTCACATTTATAGACGGGTCTATCGCGAAATTTAATTTATTACCTTTATTTACCGACTTTTCGACACCAGCCAGCCTATTATGGATAGCTTTATCCATCTTTATCCACGTGATAAAATAACTGTCACTGTTTAACACCGTGGGAAAGAAAGTGACGGACACCATTTTATCACGCTGTCACGTAGACAAGAACGACCATCATATCCGTACAGGTTTCACTGGTCACGGTCGCGGCTAACTGATGCCCTAGGAAAATGACAAAACAGAGATTTGTGCCCGTACTCGACGAAAAGTCCCGATACCAGGACCCCGGGTCCGGGAGTCCCGGGGCGATAGTCCCGTCTATAAATGTGAGTCATCTCCGTGATATCACATTTAAAGTCGAAAAACCGATCAGTATGTCCCCGTCCTAAGCCCGGGAAATCACAGCATGACTGATAGAGTGATAAAGCCGACAGCTTCCTTCGCAGGTGCGTACGCGCATGGATCACTTACATACTAGACGGCGCACGTGAGATGACTTGCATTCACATAATTATCCAGCACTCAAGTAATATTATATTAGATTAGTGCAACAGCTTATTTCACATGCATCCACGTTTACGACCTGGCGCTTAAGTAATATTAAGCTTTATGTTTTTTTTTTTTATTTAGTCCGTTTAGTCTCCACTTTTAAGTACGAAAAGTGCCGTTATACCGTAAATTTAGAAATTTAGCGTGGAAGTAACATAAAAAATGGAAACAGGCGTCTGCTTGTGTTACACGGTGTAAAATGTTATTCGTTGTCCCTGCAGAGTGTAGACCTGCATTTGTGTAAATTACAAATAACAACATTAATATCAACTAAGTATGTAACAAATCCAATGTGTGTACTATTTCTTTTTGTGATTCGAGTTATATAAAGTTGCTTAAAGATCACAGCGTAGTCTAGGAAAAGATCTCGTTTGTATGGTCGGTAACCTCGCGGACTTTAGTGAATAGAATTAGGCGTTACTTTGCGGAAATCCATATTAATTAAAACCAAAATATTACTTTGCTAATCTGCGAAAAGCAAACGCGGATTAGCAAAGTAATATTTTGGTTTTAATTCGCGGACTTTAGTAAAAGCTTCATGAAGCGGAATCTATCGTTGGCAGTCTGTGATGCGTGCACGGTACATGAGTGTGTCCGGCAACTTTCATATGGGAAATTACGAGCTAGGTGTGAACTCCAATATAGTAGGGAAGGCCGGTTTAGAACGAGACTTAGAAACTATATATAGATAGATAACCCTTTGTGTGTATGGCAGCTGTCAAACGTATCTGCTGTGCAAGTTGAAGAAACTTCGCACTTCGGGAAATGATTTAGAGATTCACTAGATATGAAATAGTAAAGATTTGAGAATATTGGAGCGGCGTTAATAATAGCGTAAGCGCCAGCCGCCATAAGGTACCTTTTGCCGTGGAACGTCACATATCTTTACTATTTCATATCTAGTGAATCTCTAATTCATTTCTCGAATCGCGCCGATTTTCAAATTCTCCGATCAGTAAGTTATTTTTCAGTTGATCGGTTCTAGAGAGGGACCAATGACATAGTGTGAGAATGTCATCATGAATGTCAAATGTCTGTAAAAATATGACGTTTATAATGATACTCCCTCACTTTGTTCTATTCAAGTCGGTGCAAAGTTACAAGCTTTTACGTATATTTTATGGCAAAACGGAGAGTCTAGAAACTCAATTTACGGGCACTTTGCGAATACAATTTTGTAGCCGTGAGTAGTTTTTATGACATTGTAATTTGTAACCTAATGAGCATTAGACAATAAACTTAAGCGGTTTCCATACAAAGTGTAACATAATACTGACGGTCCGTTAAACTATATCTTTTAACGGTTAATGGATGATTCACTATAGAACGGCCCGGGTCCGGGTCAACGCGTCCGACAGCCCGTTTTCTATGATGGGTGCTCGGTGATCATGTGATGCTTTCCATGGAAAACAATGTGTCGGACGCTTCCGCCAGGGCCCGGAATATTCTAGCGTGAGTCATCCTTTGAAGGATTGGTATCGTATTCCAATATTCATAAGTGCTTGTTGCTAGGCCTACATGAATAAAGTATATTTTTAAATAATTATAAACAGGTATTTTTTGGATAGTTCGCGATTAGCCGGATTTACCTTAGGACGTCACAATCAGAGTACTTATAAGAGAATCCGACGAAAAAAGAATCCGGCAAATTGGGAACTAACCTCTTTTTTTGCCTCTTGAAAAATCGCAACAGCCTTTGAGCATAGTCAGGGCCGGATTAACCCTAAGGCAGAGTAGGCAACTGCCTATGGGCCCCGCCTCGGCTAGGGGGCCCCGGCGGCCCCGCGCGCGCCAAAAAAAATGTGTTTCATATGGCCAAAATTCATAAATATTTTTTTATGGTACCTACTTATACCTAATGTCCAATATCAGTTTCTCGGACACACAATCATCAAATTATTATGTAAATTATGTTATTTTATAGCTTTTAAAGTCTGTAAATCGAGCTCGAATTTCAGGCTCCCGAGGGCCTAAAACCTCATTAATTTCGGCCCTCCGAGTAACTCTTGTATGACACATACATATATTATTGTTGAGTAACATTTGACGATTGGTTCGTATCAGAGCGCTGCTTTCTTACAGCTCGACCTTCGGCGTCGCTTTTTAACAAATATAAACATTGATTTCAGAAGCTTAGCCTTTTGCCTTGCATGAAAGCTCACCTCGCTGGTTATAAGTACGCTTTGGGCTTGTTAAGTATGTGGAGATTGCTGAGGTCGACCTTCAGCCTCACTTTTTACCTCAATTTTTGGTTCGTCTACCAAATCTCTTCTTCAGCTTAGCCTTTGGCCTCGCTGCGCCAAGCTCGGCCTGCGGTCTCGCTTTTTAATACAATGGACATTGGTTGGCGTCTGTGATCTAGCTGAGCTTATCCTGAAGCAAGGCTTTGACCTCGCATGAAAGCTCGCCTCACTGGGTAACTTCGGATTTTTAGGCTTTTTTAACACGCTTTCACAATTTTTTCACAAAAAATTTCGCGCTCGCTGCGCTCGCGATTTTTATTACTTTTCCGATTTACCCTGTACTTACATGCTAGTTTGAAACACATGTAAAATATTTATTATTAGGTTAATTTTAATCATGTGGCTCGTATGGTTGGACAATCGCTGTTCAGCCTCGCAAAATATTTAACTACTTATTGAGAAAAAAAGAGCTCTCCCCACACTGGACACAAGGAGGAATCGGCAAAAACTAATATAAAAAAACCTTTATGTCCACGCAAGAGCGAAAAAGACATCGTTCGGCATGTTCGGATCGGCTCAACCGACACCTGAAGGTTGAAATTAAAACCGCACACTTACTTCCCTGTACTGAACAACTGAACTTATGTATGCAGAATTAACTGTAAGGGGGCCCCGAGCATTGCACTGCCTAGGGGCCCCGACATGCTTAATCCGGCCCTGAGCATAGTCGATATTTTATGTACAGTCGCCATCATATATATCGGAGCGACTAAGGCGCTCACAAATATCTGAACGCGCCTCTATTGTCAGGGCGTTAGAGTGCGTGTTCAGATATTGTGTACACGTTGGCCGCTCCGATATATCTGATGGCGACTGTACAATCAAAACGGTAACCGGCCATCTTTCTCGACATGCAAATACTAGTCTAACAGTCCAAGTCTAAATAGACGGCAAAAACGTTACTGGATCCTAACAAAGGCGAATTTGAATCGAAGCAAAAACTGAAGGCCCGGCCACACCGGTGCGCCGTTGAGAAGTGCTGCGCGGGGATATTCCCACATTGGTGTAGTTTACTAATGTTGTCGACACACAGGTAGTACCGGGTTAAGCGTGTGTTAGTTAACGCTCCAACCTATAGTGCCGCATAGAGCTAGGCTGGAGCGATTTTACGTTTAAAATTACTAGTTAAAACATATGTGATTCTATGTAATATCATACTATTGTCAACAATTCTTGTAAAAAAACGATAAGTATTAAATTATAGTTAACAAAGTGGTTGGTTTTTCAAGATTGCAATATCTACAACAGTTAAAATTAGTTGAATTAGTTTACCCGGTTAGCTGGTGAACAGTAGTATGCAAGCTGTGTGGACGCTCGATCTGGACAACATTAATAATGCGAATACAAACGGACCTATCTATCCATATCAAACCAATATATAGCGATCTAAGCCAACTAACAATTTCAACAACATATACAACATCAGTTTGTTAATAAAATACAACAATTGGTACGAGAAGAATCGGCAACATCGGTGAGCAATGTGGGAAAAATGGATATTATCGACACGTATACCTAACCTAAGCCCAACCCAAATTTTTGTGTCATTATGGGAAAATGTATATCATAATCACCTAGATTCCTATCATCTCATCTCATTAGTCTAGCTAGAGTCTAGGTCTAGCTAGACGATATATTTTTAGACATGTTTGTGTATTCAGTATTTTATTTTATTAAAAACAGCGGGTGTGTCGACACCAATGTAAAACAACAACGTCGTGGTCCCATCCCGATATCGGGATCGTCAGCGATCTATGTAGATCCGGCATTTACATACGGAACCTCCATTATTCCGCAAATTCGCGACGGCATATTTTAAATACAGTTCGATAGTGGATTTGCACTATCTATTATACAACTACAGGTAGTATAGATTATAAAACTTAAGGCGAACTTGCCTACAAATTTATTTTGATACAAATATGGTTACATTGTATGTCCATACAAATTACTTTATTGTTTTTAAGATCGAGCTTTATAATAAATACATGGCTTGAAAAATTATGCATAATTATGCACAAAAATTATCACAATGTCTCGTAGTAACGCTACTTGATTTATTAAAAAAGAAAATATTTCAATATAAGTATAAGTACCGACAATTTAAGTCAAAGATGCCGATTCGATAGCGACTGATTAATCGCTTCATTAATAAATCGGCTTTGATAAGAAATAAAAAGGAATAAAGAATAATAAATAAACAGATGCGATCGAGTAAGATCGGCTCGGCTTAGGTGAAACAATGTGGTTAGTTGTTTGGTGATCATATATAGAGATGTTATTACCTACCATCCTTTTTAAGACGAAAGTGGCCGACGCCCCGTAACCACTTTTCATACAAACTTAGTCCCTAAATATATATGTAAATTCAGATATAGCAATCCGTGGGGCAAATTTTCTTGACAGGTAAGTAGCGCATTAGCATGTCGAGCACTAAAGTTAGACCAAGAAAAGTCTGCAACGATTTTGATAGCACACGCAATGTAAGTGTTATTATAAACGTCAAACTCCTATGAAATTATGACGTATGAATAACACTAACACTGCGTGTGCTATCAAAATCGTTGCAGACTTTTCTTGGTCTAACTATAGTACGTTTACCTTAGATTCATATGTTTGTGGTGGTCAACAGTCGTGAGTTGTGCTGTATAGAGCAGAAATTTCGTCCTCGAAAAAAAAAATGCATGAAGGAAACAAAAAAAATCGATCATGGTTCTTATCATAGGTACACATACAAGTGGATCTTTTATTTTTTGATATTATTATATATTGCGACCTTTTTTGCCACTTTTGTGTTATTTCTAATCAGAATAACGAGCTCTTTCGATCCTAATGGGATAAAAAAATGTCCCAGCGTTTTTATTGGGTTTGGAGTGGAATTCTACCAGGATTGAATAGAGTAAAACATTTTGTGCAGACAGAAAAAACTATATACATATATTCATTTGTTCAAGTACACTGACAAACTAGAAAACCACAGACAAAACCAAATAGTCGCCAGCTCATGGCATAAGGTTTACAACCTGTTTGGTTTATAAGTTCCAACAGTTTTTTGGAAATTTTAAGACATTTTTTTTTCTCCTATAAGGATGAAAAGGGCTGGCGATCCTGACTAGAAATAACATAAAAGTGGCAAAAAAGATCACAATATATAAAAATGGCAGAAAATAAAAGAGACGCTCTTTAAAAGAGCTACGGACTAGAGAGACAGTGGTTATGACAACTCTATACAAACATCTAAACTACCAAAGCGCAGGCTGCGAATGCGTCGAATACCTTAGTCGATTTTTGTACAAAATTGATTACCAACTTACGAGGCCCCATAGATCTCCACCTTGTTGATACGTGTTCTTAACGACCCTCCGGACGCCTTAGAATGTTTACAGAGAAACACTCTTTTTCTCTTAATAGCATAATTAACATATACACTTTATATAGATTTGATACTATCGAAAATAATAACTTAATATGCATTATTAGATATAATTGTGGTATTTTAGTTTAATCCGGTATAACGAGAACAATTAATATTTATAGTCTGTTCGGAAAGAGAAGAATCATGGAATGTATTGGGCTATACATTCCACCAATCTTCTCTTTCCGCACAAACTCTATAAGTTTATCTAGAGATCAATGGCAATATGATGGCAATGGTAAAGTTAAATAGAAGCATTAATATTTATATTTATTTATTAATCAAGTACGCATACATTCAAATACAATTACAATTAGTGAAATAACAATTACAATTTTAATTGGTATTAGGTAATAATTAGGTACCTAATTGTTGCTGTTAATGATCAATTGACTAAAGTTACGACCAAGTGGACATATAATCATAACCATACAAATAATAGAGCCTGTAGACGTTAACTATTATTTGCTCTAATATCTTAGTATTACAATTTATAGCTACTAAAACTATTACCAGATATAGATATGTTACTAGAATATTCATGTCAAAGTTTGTGTGGCGGCGGCCAGTTTTGTATGACTCTTAAACCTAACATATACATAGAGTAGGTATAATTTGAAAAGCTCTATAGTGTATTAACTACCAAAGTCAATCTTTTATAATCAACCGCACGAGTTTATTACAAAAACTTATTATTAACCCTTTGTAATGATATCCTAGGCCATTACTCAGGTCTAGCCTCAGAAAGTCAATTATTATCTAACACAGTAGCTCGTAATTCCTGGCCTGGACGAAATCATAAATAATTCCAGTTATATAACAGGTTTCATTAAGACTGCAGTAAATCAGGCTACCTGCGATGCGCCGGCGCAAGTAGCGTTGGGAAAACAAACATTGTTGCAAATGAGGGAATTATACAAATGGTTTATGCGGGAGTTATTATGAGGCAAAAAATGTATTAGCTTATATATGTATAGGTGATTTATGTCTACTGGAAAACAGGCCTGGGGACAAAACAAAGTGTCAATCGTATTACGAGTATGGGAAACGCGACCAGCAGTCGTATTATGGATAGTTTTATCCACGTGATAAAATAACTGTCACGTTTTAACACCGCGGGACAGAAAGTGACGGACACCGTCATGACGCTGTCATGTAGACAAGAACGACCATCAGATCCGTACAGACCAGCTATCATGGTCGAATTTTTATCACCTGTCATGCCATGCGTCACTTTCGCACTTACATGCTTGTTAGAACGTGACAGGCATGGTGACAAATGATAAAGAGCCGACCATCTTAGCCCTACTGAAATTTAAATAACGCATGGATGTGATGATCATGTCTTTTCCTGCCATCTGTCTGGGATGAAAGTTTTTTTATTATATTGGCGTTTGACTATACATTGTGCATTGTTTAAATGGGCCACTGAAGGCAGCTAATATATCCCATGTTGCACACCTTAAGCAGCGAAAAAATCGTCAATTTTGACTTTTTTTTTAATGAAAATCGATTTCATTTCTATCCAGGATCAAAAGCTTTTTAGAGACCAACGTAGGTTTCCACCAATACCCTGTATACGGCGGTAGTTGTATACGTATAGTTAAATTTATGTAAACCAATAAAAATTGCAGATCCTACACTGAGAAAATCCCGATATAAGTCTGTTTTTTGTTTGTTTCTTATATCATTAAACAAAGTAATACGTCCAAGCCCTTATAATCAATAATGCCTCAACAGAAACTAAAATCCTAAAGAACTTAATTGCAAGCATTATGGCCAGGATAATATAATATTATTAAACGTCAAAAATTTATAGCAAATAGTTATAAAGCCCGCAAGATTACTTTCCAAGGCACCGCCGATCTGAAATCTTTCAGAATAGCTAAGTACTTTGCTAATTGTTGTTCTCAACCCGACTCGGAGGCCGTTTCTGTTTCAAAATTTTGGTATGGTTTTCATTCCGGATGCTCTGCCGGACAAGTGCGAGTCGGACTCGCTCACCGAGGGTTCCGTACTTTTTAGTATTTGTTGTTATAGCGGCAACAGAAATACATCATCTGTGAAAATTTCAACTGTCTAGCTATCACGGTTCATGAGATAAAGCCTGGTGATGGACAGACGTACCAGACGGACAGACGTACCAGACGGACAGACGGGCAGTCGAACAGATAGAAAGACGGACAGACGGACAGACGAACAGACGGACAGATGGAAAGAATGACAGTGGAGTCTTAGTAATAGCGTCCCGTTTTTACCCTTTGGGCATAGAGAAATAAGTAAGACAAGAGTGCTCACTCCATACATCAGTTCAGACTATTAATTTCAGTGTCTACATCTAGCATCGAGTAGCGGAACTATCAGTACTGCTACTTGAAAATAGATGTAGCACCGACCGGAAAGTCTTATCTCAACAGCATAAGACTTTCCGGTCGGTGCTACATGTATTGTCAAGTATCAGTACTGATAGTTCCGCTACTCGATGCTAGATGCTAATAGTCTTTTTGGTACTAAAACTGATGTATGGAGTGAGCACTCTACGTATTTTTTTTCTCTATGCTTTGGGTAAGGAACCCTAAAAATGGTTTTCTTCGTATTTCGATACGACCTTGAGCCAGCGTGCGCTGCCGCTTAAATGTGCGTGAGGCGCTCACGAAATGGAATGCCTCATAAGGCGTGGTACTCGCACTTAACCACTTAGGGATGATTTAGACGGCGCGCGAACTCGCATGCGATTTTAGTTACATTGCGGACTGTTGGTTACGTCCAATTCAACCGACCGATCAAATGAGACTCGCATGCGAGTTCTCGCATCGTCTAAATGAGCCCTTATTCGTGCCCGTAACACAACTCAATGACGTATCAAAACCATATGATATTGTTAATATAGAATCGGCCCTTCGTGTATAAACTCCTTTTATTACCACAATTACTCGACTTAAAATATTCCCTCAGAGGCTAATTACTTCTTAAGTATGGGAGAAATTAATTATAGAAACTTTAGATTAAATGAGATCAATAAGAATGACTTTGAATAACTTGAAATTGTCAAGGGTTTGAATTTATAAAGAATTTTAAATTTTTACTAGCATTTCGTTGTTTTAATGATAGATTGCATAATATATCACTATTGTTTAAATTTAAATATTGGAGAGAATATGTACAAGAAAACTTACTGCTTGTCAAATAAAAAACTGGACTATGTTTAGTAACTCTAGGTAAGCCTTGTACAAATTTGTTAATACAAGATCTTAAATTCAAAAGGTTTTGAGTTTGTAATTAAATGTAATACTTAAATAAAGTTTTAGTTCAATTTTTTAAATTTTGTTGTCTATTTATCTGTTTTGTCAGACTTTGATAAAATATGGTGGATAGATAAAATTTCCTATTCTGTATAATATAATACAAGCACCTTCTGGGCAGGCTCGCTCCATCGTAGGCCACGTCTTCGCCTCGGCTAGTCTGTGGCCATGAGTAAGCCCATTTATAATAATAATAAAAAAAAAACATTCCACTGAGTTACGAAAACGTATGGAATTTTCGTAAATCAACGGAATATGACATTCATATTTTAGGGACAAGTTGTGATTTCGTATTTATTCCGCCCAGAATGTACCTCTTCAAACAAGCCAAATTTTCTCCAAAAACGAAAAAAAACATAACAAAATATAAATAGGGTATTTTATTATTTTGCAGTCCGTACACGATGTCTAATCTTTTTAGCTATTTGTGTTCTGCGAGTGGATGCAGATATTAAAAGAATATATCTTCCAGTGTGCCTCAGGGCAAGGTATTTAGTATCACTATGTTTCTACTCAGAATGGTTTGCGTTCAAAACTAAGTGATGTGGGAATGATGTTGAGTAAAGTGGTTTTGTTTTCAGGTTCAGTTTATAACTTAAATAGTATAGATTTATGGGTAATTAGGCTGGAAGAGATTGCTCTTTAGTGATAAGTTGTCTTTGTACAGTGTGTCCAGCGGTAAATTTCCAAATTTAAAATATGATTTAAAAAATCATGACCCTAGTGCTGGCTCATTCATAGGTCAACGAGTAGGCATAGCCATCCAGCGGCGTAATGTAGCCAGCCTCATGGGCACCCTTCCGTAGGGCACAGACTTAGGGGACCTTTCATAGGTGGGTATTTTTTCTATTCTTGTTTAATTTTTAAGTAGGCTTATTTTAATGTTAGTTTAGTTTTGTAGGTAGTTTTAATTTAATAATAACATAATTAAAAAAAAAAACATAATATAAACCAAAACTATTTTTATTATGTAAAAAGTTACACGGGATCCACAGTTTACGGTGACCGCTTCCTCTCAGGCCGTACTTATACTTGTATGCCATCGACGTATTACAAAAAACAATTTCAAAGGCAAAAAAATATCCTAGCCATGTTCAAAAAGTGCGTGACATAAATCCAATAGATAATAGTATTTTATGCAACCGTTGTTTAAGAGGGGTCAAAAAAGGCGAGTGGCGTGAGTAACAATTTGAGGCGAAGCCGAAAATTGTTAATAAAGACGCCACGAGTATTTTTTGACTCAGTTAAACAACGTTGCATACAATACTTTTTCTACGACCAAGCACTTACTTTGAAAAAAAATTTTTAATTTTAACAAATATTTTTCATTCAACAAAAATAATACTTTAAGCAAGTGGAATCATATAGGACATACTCGTATATGTAGGTAAACAAACCAAACCTGGCCACCGCGCCCCGCGCCCCACGGCCGGTTGGTCAGCGACACCTTCTTGTAACTCATGAGGCCCTCGTACTTGCTCTTAGTTAAATTAAAATTTTGGATAGTTTCTTTTCTCGATTTTGGCCACAGTAGCCTATGGAGACTAACAAGCAACGCTAAGCGGTGTTCGTAGCCTATGGATCTTGCTATATTACGGGTGTCACATGCGCGTTTCTGACTTCTGAAGCAATTTTATTGTTTCTACTATAGCTGGTCAAACAGATCTTGTCAGTAGAAAAAGGCGGCAAATTTTAAAAATGTAGGCGCGAAGGGATATCGTCTTATAGAAAATTTGAATTTCGCGCCTTTTTTTACTGACAAGATTTGCTTGACCAGCTATATATAGAACCTAATGAATATTTTGTAAATTGGCAGCAATGCACTTAGTACTAATCTGTCAGAGATGACAATTAAAATTAGGTTGGCAACAATGTATTTCATACAATATTTTTTTAAGTGGTGATTACACGAAGTATCGTAAAAGTACCAAAAAGATACTGCGTGTATGCACAAATACTTTTTTGGGGAATAGACTAAAGACTTGTCTTGACAACTATAACATAGGGGTTTAAAGGTGTGTGTACGACCTTTTAAATGACAAATAAAGGTACGGGATTAGAAAAAGAAATTAATCAAATTAGACTTAAGATAATTCATAAAGGCGTGGAGAGAAACAATAAATAATAAGGGTATAACAATAAATAAAGGGTATAACCCGTCTGATGTGACCTCAAAAGGTTAATCTCTTGGGGTTGCCCTATAAATCATGTTGCATTTTATTTGATTAGGGTTGTCACTGTGAACTATGTTCTTTTTCTTTTTTTTTGTTAAGTTAAACTTGGGTTAAATAGTGTCAATAGTTTTCATGATTGAAGATCGAAAAGATATAGCAATAGTAAATCTGCAGGGAAATAATAAAAATTAAATATTGTTCCTAAGTTGATAACGGACATTAAATTAGCTACAGTTTCAGTTTGCAAAAATGTTTTAAATAAAATTATACGTATTAATTATATACTAGAAACAAAATAATTAAAATCCGACTAAAACGCAAGCTTCAGACAAGGAAGACAAAATGTAATAAAAATAAATATGAAATTATGTATTAATATGATAAAAATTAATGTTAGTGTTAATTTAATTTTTATGTATAATTATGTATATAAAAATATGCCATGTAATTTCCATCGACAGTCATCAAAATGCTAGTGTTGGTGGTATGGTCACCATACGATGAAATAAATAAGTTACGTATTGAGTACAAAACATTATGTAAGAAAGATACACAGATCAAAAATATTAAGAAACACATGAAACGTTAACATGTCATCCCTTAGCAACAAAGTAGCGTCAACCCTAAGTGCAATAACTCATGCAGCTGACACAGATGGCGCCGTCAAAATGGCCGCCATGATTTATCCCACAGCATCGCTATGCAAATCGCTACTTGCTTCATAGATTTTTAATTGGACAACATTCGAGAAATAAAAGCTGGTTTGAGGTTAACGCACACATGTCATCTCGGTCGGTGACTCTTTAACTAAGGGAAATGGTGTATTGGGTTATTGATATTTATTGAAATCAAATTTTACAGCATTATAGGTAACACCAATGCACTGTAAAATTAAGTAGTAAAATTAAGTCAGTAATAATAAAGCGATTAATAAGTTATATTCAAAGCTACGGGCAGAGAGCTTCGTCTATACATATAAATATCTGGGAGACCGAGCTTTGCTCGGAAAACATATAAAAACTCAAAAATGCGCGTTTTCCAGAGATAAGACCTAGCTAGATCGATTTTTCGCCTCCGAAAACCCCCATATACCTGGCAAACATCGAATCATTAAAGCCGTTTCCGAGATTCTCAAAATACATCTATAACTAAATAAATATATATACAAGAATTGCTCGTTTAAAGGTATAACATTATACATATAATTTATATTCCGTTCCTAAGGGATATACACCGTAATACAGACGTGTCTGTCAGATATGATTCTGAAATGAGTCTGGTAAATAAATGTAAATATTATATGGGGAGAATTATACCTGATAGATAACACATCGGTACCTGGTAATGTGTGCGATTACCTTTCAAAAAATTTACGATCCTTTTACACCAGTCTTGTGGGTATACAATTACATATTAAATTTATTTTGTTAGAAATAGTATTCACATCTACGTAACCAGTTTTATATATACGTTTTCCTATGCCTATTTTATGACTCGTATACATTTTTGCAGTTTAGATAATTTTTCGTATTTTTTTTGTGTGTGGTGGTAATAATATGCACATAAATTAGGTACAAAAAATTCGATGTGGATCCTCATAATAGTCATAATACACAGTAGCACAGGTTGAAGACTGTGCTATTTTCACTATCAATTAAAGTTTTTTTTTATTAAGTATGTTATTTATTATTTAGGATACCATTAAAATGAAAAAAAAAAAAACCTAAACGCTAGAGTCGGTCTAAGCTAACTTTACACCAACTTAAACAGTAGGCCTAGGTAGGTATCAAATTTGATGCCGACGTTTAATGAACGGCCTAGGCGTCAAATTAACTGGCTGATTCAACCAATTGGCTGCGAATAACACATGACACGATCATAAATACACTAATCGAATTGTTTGCCTCTTACGCCATCTACAAGCCCAACTGTCAATTTTCTGCTACTAACCAATTCCCTCTGTCACCCGGTGCATAACTCATAAATTGAGCCTATTAATTGATATTTAAAGGGTTAAAGGGTTACCCTCGTGAGGGTGGATTCCGTTTGATCGGTTTTGTTTTATTGTTGTTTAATGACATGTTTGGCGGTGTTCATCTAGAAACAAAAACATTACCTAATAATAAATATGTATGTGTGTGTGTGTACACATACAGACATATTATACTTGCATCTTGCGGGGAAAAACTGATACGTTCTTAGACTATACAACATTTTATTTTTAGTCAGATATTTTTGCTCGCTACGTTGTAACTTTTTATGATACTTACCTAGAGGCAAACGAGCAGACGACATTAAATTTCTTCAACCAAAAAATATCACTTTTGACACTGACAGATTGGTATCGTACGGATCGTCGCTGTTACTTCTTTCAAGCATTGTACGAATCGGGTCGTAAGTAATGGATATTAATATGTACATAAATTACAACATAAACATATTAATTACATATTAAGAGCCAACAGGAGTGGACATTTCTCCATACAAAGGTACTCGACTGTTTCCTCCGTGGGTTTTGAAGCTAGATGAATGATTTTTTCAACTTGTCAATATCTGTGTCGGACCGTTTTGCTTTTTTTGATATTTTTGTTTTTTAAGGCGCTAGAGCCCTTCAAAAATAGCCAAAATGGCCTAATTGACTATGCCGCAATGACAGGCGTGCTATTCAAAACTGACATCAATAAGTCAAAAAAGCAAAACGGTCCGACACAGATAATGTCATAATTATTTAGATTTCCAAATTTGGTTACGATTGGTTAAGTTTTGGAGGAGGAAACAGTCGAGTACGAAACCTCGAATTTTGAGATTTTTACGCAGGATTTTTCGACTTGTCCTTATCGCACTAGTTTTAGGAGCCACTTCCGTTAGCGAGACGGGTATATTTACCTAAAATATTTAAATCTTAGCTCCTGTTGGCTCTTAAAGTCAAAGTAAACGCAAATTGAACACTTAGGTGCACTAGGTGAAAGTACAGAATACGCACTTCCACGCCATACGCACTGCGTTCATAACCTCAAATGCGCGTGCGCACATAAGTTACGTACTGATTAGGCTCGTCTGCCAGAAATGGCTCGCGATTACTATTATTTTTCCTTAGTGAGTAAGGATTCCTGCCCGGGTTGACTATAACGACACCGCCATTTTCGTAGTGTAGAGTTTACAAGATAATAGAATCGTCTACAACACAACGAACTAGAATAACAAAAGTAAAAAGCATTTATTGAAAACATATTACATAATTTTAGGTACATAAGGGCGCAGCAATCTTATAAATAAAAATAAATAAAATAAAATAAAATAAAATTCATTTATTTCGGACCATAAAATCCATAGTTACAGCTAAATTACATTAAAATAAAATTAAAATTTAAAACAAATTATACAAATAAAATATTACAATAAAATCATACAAATAAAATATTATAATAAAAACCTAATATATATTACAATTTACTAAATTTATTATTGAGGCTAACGTGCATGGAGGACCAATGCTTCAGAAGGCCGCTGTCCCACCTGTTAGCCACGACGTCCAGGAGGCTGTGGCGGCTGCCGCGTACCCTACCAAGCATCGCGGCGCAACGCTTGCGGAGCGTGGCGTGGAAACCGTCCACGCTCGCATCCGCAAACATCCCGGACGCGCTGCAGTATCGCGGCAGCCGCAACAGCACCCTGAACGCATCGTTGTACTGGACCCGCAGAGCATTTAGCGATCGCTGGGTATATCTGGTCCATAGGCTGCAGGTATACAGCGATGTACAGTACGCTCTAAACAGAGTTATTTTTACTTGGGCTGTACATCGATGAAACCTGCGCGCTATCATATTGGCTCTCATCGCTAATGCTCTGCGTTCCCTTTCGATGTCGGCGTCGTCGCGCAGATCTTCGGTTACCAAATGCCCTAGGTATTTGAAGGTCGTCACCCTCTTCAGTATCTGACCGTTCAGGTGAATGGGAGGTACATACGTTGGGCATTTGTTTCCCGCTTTAAACACCATGTATTCACTTTTGAGTGCGTTATATTTTAAATTGTGATGGCGAGCGTACGATTCACAAATATCCAAAAGTATTCTCAATCCGCCAACCGATGGGCTCAGCAACACCATATCATCTGCGTAACTTATATTATTAAAACAGACCCTGTCTATATGGCATCCGACATGTGTGTTGCTGAGCTCACCGATTAAGTCGTTTACATAAAGATTAAATAATTTGGGAGAGGTAAGCCCCCCCTGCCTCACACCGCACTGCAGTCCATATTCGTCCGAGAATACATCGCCCCAACGGACGCTATTTCTCTGGCCCATATACCAGTACCTAAAAATGCGTGTTAGTTCCTTTGGAAACTCTATCCTGTCCAGCTTTTTCCATAATAAGTCGTAGTTTACGAGGTCAAAAGCCTTCGAGAGGTCCAAAAAGCACGCATAAATAGGAGTTTTTTTGCGAGTATAGTACTCGACAGCCTGCTTTAGGCAAATTATTGCGCTCTCAGTTGATAGACCGGCACGAAAGCCGAACTGAGCGTCATGTATTTGCAAGCACTTGTCCAGTTGCAAATTGAGCAGGCCGTCCAGCACCCTAGCCACAATGGTTGCCAGAGAAATAGGTCTGTAGTTCGTCTTGTCAGATATATCACCTGTTTTATTTTTGACGATCGGAACCACTAATGTTTTAATCATATTCTCGGGCAAATAGGAATGACTAATGCATAGGTTAAAGAGCATTGCCAATACTCTAGGCAGGTGAGGACCGGCAAACTGCAAATGCTCGACGCTTAAGTGGTCATGACCGGGAGATTTTCCCCTTTTCATAATCCTCAGTACTTTAGCAACTTCTTTGGCACTAAAACGCACTTGAAGGTCACTTCCGGGTTCAGCGTCGAGCAAATTTATAAATAAATAACAAACTACTATAGGTAAAAATCTTGCTTGAATAACTATAGGTATTGAAGTGAATGAAAGGCGTATTCGATAGCAACTGATTTTATTCGATCTACCCGTTAGTACTAATAATGAACTAAGAGATTCGTCTATGTTTCGTCCCTGTCTATAGAAATTAAGTGTACCTATAAATAGAATAATCACCTACCAATAAAATTACATTAATTCACAGCACTTATTACATACCGTTAATAAAAATATAGGTACACATATTTTTGTAATCACACATTTTTTTTATAATGAGTACGAGTAACTACATAATTGAATATGTTAGAATACAGTCTGCCCGATTCGACCTCTACGATACGTCAAATATTACGTCTAGATACGATATGGATTAGATATGTCAGTGTCAAAAGTGACGTTTCTTCAAACAAAAACGTAGTCATAGTCATAGTCATAGTCATATATTTATTCAATAAAACAATACAGGTATTGTGTTTGAAATACATACATGCCTTAAAACTAAAATTATTCAAAAACTTAATAATATGTAGGTAATATCTAATATTAGGTAGGCTATAATTTTCCTAAATCTTAAAGATTATCAAACATTTCATCTACGGTGTAAAAGCAACCTCTCAATAAAAATCTTTTCAATTCCCTATGAAACAGCGAGTGATCTGTAATGATTTTCAGTTCAGTAGGCAATCTGTTATAACTTTTGGCACTGACATAACTAATCCATATCGTATCTCGACGTGATATTTGATGTATCTTAAAGTTCAAATGGGGCCGAGTTAATTCTACAACGTTCCAAAGGCAACACTATAACCTCAGCGGACCAATCAGGAAACGCGCACATGTCAATCACCAATTACAGCGCAGTTTGTCCCGCGCCACTCGCGGTGATTGCTGAATTTCAATTCAATTCGAATTGTGCCGTTCGATTCTTTTGGTGACCGTTATCTTTTCAAAGTATCCCCTTATAAGTTTATTCGACAAAATGGTTTTAACTAAAGTGTTGACTTAAATGTAGGTCCGTAAAAAAATAACCTGAATATTTCGAAGGAACTGAGAGTAACAGCTTTGTCTAAACTGTGTTTGTTTGTTTGATAGTAGATATCTTTGCTTGACGAAGTTAGGTTCTTGGCTGATTTGTATTCAAATTACTAAGCTGACTTACATTCATTTTGTTTAAAGGGGCCCACTCGGCCTGTCAGTTAGAACAAAAGTTTGACAGTTCCGAACAACTGAGACGCCGATTCCGTCCGGCGGACTGTTAATCAGTGGGGGGCCCACTTAAGAGTCACTCGAACCCGCCGCCAAAAAGCCGCTTCCATACAATCGAAGCAATGCTCTCATTTTAAAACGACATGCTTAAATTACATAAATAAATGGTTACACATAGAATATAGAGCGACTCGTTCTAATTCTCATTCTCTCAGTTCAAAAATTATTGTTTTCTTTTTTTATTTAATATTTTTAATGAGAAATAAAAGAGTATACTACTATTTTTAAAGAGTTTCGTTCATTAAATTTGATAACGTTGAGGTCTTTCGCGATAAGTTCGCCTTTGTGCTTCTTACTATTTTTTTTTTGTTATTTTTAATATGTCTTTTTGTACAATAAAGAGTTTACTACTACTACTACTACTTTTCATACTGTATAAAAAACTTTTGGAAACCCCAGTCATGCTGAAAGTACCTAAAGAAAGGGTGAACAAACTTAATTATACTTAGATTTGTATTTTAATTATACTATCACATGGCATGGGGTCATCCATCATGGGATTTGAACAAGGCCCCAAGGTCTGTGACAACAGATTGAACTATGAGTTTAGTCAGGTTAAAACTCATCTCTGGTACAGTGGTACAGAGTAGGAAATTTAAAATAGTTCACTTCGATTAAACGCTCTAAGCCTTTTGGGCCAATCTAACTTATGTAACTTTTTAATGGTCATAATTCAATCGGTTTTCTTGAGACTGCAAATTATTTATTTGAACAATTGCATAAATACAATTAAATAATTAATATATAGTATAATTTATATATAGTAGTGTGACTACTTAAAAAAACTCAAATCAAAATATTTAATAAAATAATTTTATTTGTTCCCAAAGTTGTGTTTTCATAAATGAGGAACTCCATTCCAGAAATAATTTAAGTACTGATCTTTATTTTATTTGTCTGGCAATCCAGCGGGGAAACGCAGCAAGCGTCCTGGGGACGATGCCCCGGGCAACTTTAGGTTTTATTTTGTAATTTATCTTGTAATTTTATTTATCCATGTATATCACTGTTCAACAGCAAACAGTATCTAAAAGCTACAGCAGAAAAATATAATAATACACAGAAAGGTTTCAAAACTAAACTGCGAGTAATTTCAGCCAAACTAAGTGCACTATCTGCTTTCACCCCTCTGTACCAACTCACCCCTATAATGCATTATTAAACAGCTATAACCCCCCTTGCATTACATGAATCATATCTAATTTGCTTGTTTTAATTCGGTTTTAATTTGGACAAAGTGTATCGCTCAATTATTTAGGAAGGGGTGTTTTGTGACTTGAGAGATGTAGGGTTAATTACAGATGTTACTTTATTGTAACATGATACCAATTTATATTTGTGATGCATACTAAACACAGTTATTTGTGTCTTTTATTTATAAACAATTGCATTATATCAAGAAACTAGCGACCCGCCCCGGCTTCGCACGGGTTAACAAATTATATATAAACCATCCTCTTGAATCACTCTCTCTATTAAAAAAACCACATCAAAATCCGTTGCGTAGTTTTAAAGATCTAAGCATTCATAGGGACAGACAGACAGCGGGAAGCGACTTTGTTTCATACTATGTATGTTGTAGTGATAAAAAAACGTTCATTAATGGTGGTTTTACGCAAAAAAAAAACCACAGTGAAACCTCCGCATTGGATACCTATTTAAAATCTGTTTGAAATTTTTAATAATTTATATTATTTTAATTTATTGTTTCGATTTGAATTTAAAAAAAAACATGGCTCTAGCCCCACATACTCCAACAAAAAAGGTATTGTTGGCAAGTTTTGATATCTAGGCGGCTAGAGGATAGGCAAAAAAACTAAAGCCATGTTTTTTTTGTGTACCTGAAGTTGAACACCTGTTTAAAATCGATAAAAAATCTGTCCGCTGGCACCCTAGAAACCCTAGAAACCAACCCATTTTTATGCATTAGCTTTACTTATACAAAGTCTTTAAGTGGATGTATCATGCAACACACACCCAACACTAATTATATCCTGTAACACATAACAGTAACACGCCTACAAGATACCAGCCTAATAGCCAGTAATTCCTATTTCACATGCTAATGTTAGCCAACTTGGTTATTTCCGTCGCCTATTATTTTGGAGATAATTAAAAGTTGTACGTGCTTTGTTTACGATTTAATTGAATTAATTTATGGGTTGGTTTAAGTTCGTTTCTTTATAACGAGGACGAAATGTGTTCACAAAACAAAAAGTGGCGGATAAAAGAACAAACTTTTTTTTAACGGCTACATACATTTGAGAGTCGTTTATAGGTAATTAAATATACGTCAATTACGTCATTATTGTTTTGTTTTGTTATTTTAAATTAATAAACAGTTATTATCGTAAAATCTGGTAACTTATTATACTATCACTCTGAGAGCAGCCGGATATAAGTTTTTTTTGCAAAACAGACACGCTTCGCCCTCCATCGGACAAAAAATACAAACTTGGCGAATGTTGATAAAAACACGGCAGAACAGATACCCAAATTAATAAATAATTAGTCGCTTTTGTAAACTTCCACCAAAATCAAACGTTTTTACCACTCGTCAGTGCATAATATATCTAACTCAAACTTCGCAAATAAGCTAAAGCCCTCAATATAAAATAGTTAACAGGATTCTCTTTAACCGTACCTCTCAGGGTTGCCAATAATTACCAACTGTTTCTACAAACCGACCAACATAACTTTACCGTCCCCAAAACTGTCTAGAGCTCTATCTGTTCAATTTTAGGGTTTAAATTGCGGTTACCCTTTTTAAATGTGTGTAAATATAAACGGGTTGCCCTGTAATGAGAAGCCGTCCGTCTCATCCATCAGTGGATGCCAATTACAAACGATCACGCGTTAGACCGCGTTGCCAACCCTATTCGGGTTTTTTAGCAGCGTGTGAAAACCGAAATTAATTATTATCCCAGTTTGTGTCACGACGCTGCTTTTAGGGTTAGTTTTTGTTAGGTATTTTCTATTTTCTGTCTAAATTAGGTGAAATTAGAAATTAGTTCGTGACAGCAACTTGTGCGGTAGCCTAGCAGTAAGACATGCGATTATCAAATCGAGAGGTCGTCGGTTCGAACCTCGGCTGTTAGCAATCAATTTCTTATATCATTTGATATTGAAGAGTAGCTAAGTTAAGGTACTAAAAGAAAACATTGCGAGAAAATCTAACTTATTCTAATTCATACCAGCGAAACTGGAAGAGAATGGGGGAGGCCTTTGCCCAGCAATCGGATGACCTGTAGAGTCATTAATTTCCTTATTACATATAAACATGTCCAGGAAGGTTTAATAATAATAAAACCGGCCAAGTGCGAGTCGGACTCGCGCACGGAGGGTTCCGCACCATAAACAAAAAATAGAGCAAAAAAATTGTGTTTTTTGTATGGGAGCCCCCCCTTAAATATTTATTTTATTTTTAGTATTTGTTGTTATAGCGGCAACAGAGAAACATCATTTGTGAAAATTTCAACTGTCTAGCTATCGCGGTTCATTAGATACCTACACCCTGGTGACAGACGGACGGACGGACGGACAGCGAAGTCTTAGTAATAGAATCCCGTTTTTTACCCTTTGGGTACGGAAGCCTAAAAAGGAGTGGTTGGAAGACTTGGAAGGTCAGATGTCAGTTCTTTTCATAACAATGTCTAAGCCATTTCCTGGGATTATTTTGGACCGTGGGCTCGTATAGGATGTATTCAGGAAAGCGCCATAAATAGTGAAAAGAAAAATGCGTCGTAGGTATTCGATCATAAGAAAAAGCGACAATTTCAAACGCAATAAACCAGCATTTACGAGTATACCAATTAATGGGTGATTTACCCCACAGTAAAACACATAATTCTAAACTGATAATAACTATTTCGTAAATCACAGATTGATTGCGGATTTCCACATCTAATAAAAACTGTAAATAAAAGGAAATTCCTTGTAAGAAATTCCCTTGCACAATCGTTCTTGTTATAAAATAGAAATGACTGGGTAATTATTGCGTCGGGCCGACAATGAAAGTGGTCGACATTTCTTAGATTCCTAGTACTAAGGACAAATTGACTGACCTTTGATAGATCTTATTGGGTAGGAATAAGGTTTATTTTAGGAAAGTTGACGATGGTGCGCCGGTTTGCGTAATGAGAGAGAAAAAGTCACTTTGCGGTTGATTAGTTTCCTACATTGTTTGTAAAAGGGACAAATGTGTATGACAGTGCAATATTAAAATAGTTTTCTAATTACATCCAACACCATTTATTTTGTGCTGGATCTATAAATAGTAAATAGGCCTGTCTTAAAAATCTCCACAAAGACAGGCAAAATATTTTTTAAAGTGTGGTCAGGCGTGTCTCACTCCGCGATTTCGTCGCTTTGCTACAGGTAGCTAAAAGTACATCCGTTCGGCCCCAATTTTGGGGAAAGCCATAAGCCGCGCGTGGCGCTGTCGCCACCTAGCGGCCATATCTGTGCTGATCGTAACAGACGCGTTTTGTTAGAGAGTGAGTCTTCTGTACTTAGTACTATTATTTATTCTGTGGTGTGGTGGTTTCACAAAAGTGTTACTAAAGTTGGGACTTACCTACATACATACTTAAATTAATATTTGTAATTTACATAATATAGATATGAATAAAAGCATTGAAAGGAATGGACTTTCCTTAGGACTGTGACCAGAAAAGGGATACAAAACGGCATTAAATATTTAAAAAAAAACCTTTTTTTTGTATTAGTCTAATGACTATCTAATGACATCATAAAACAATCCAGTGACAAAATTTGAATTTCTCGGCCTACACAATTTATTTGATATATAGGTATGTATGTACACACTCTGTATAAAACATTTATCTCTAACAACCAACACCAACCAATAGTTTTTTTTAACCAACACCAAATTATGCAAAACTAACAATATCGAAGCAAGAGTTCTCACGTACAAGACCATATATCACAATGCACCTTTGACCAGACCAGTTTATGTCTGATCCGTGATTCTATATAGTTACGAAGAATCAAGTGGTCAAGTTACATTGGATGAACTCGACGACGAGGTATTTGTGAATGGGCAGGCAGGTCATATATCACAATGGGACTGTGGACATAACTCTTTATTGAGTCGACATTCGGATGTCACCATATTGTTTAGGGACAAGGAAGTGGTCATAGGATCACTGTGTTTGTGGGGGCGTAAGCGGTTACATATGTATATCGTTTTTGAAGTATCTACTAAACATGGTTTCTAGTGAACATACCACTGCCCAGTATATATTTTCTCTTGTAACCTAAGATTTGCTTTTTTTTTGTGTACGTAGTATCTAATTCATCATTATCAACTTCTTGCAGAATACTACTTCCAGAAAACTTAGGTGTAGTACTATCACTACTATAAAGACGCCTACAGTTCTGTTAGACAAAGGCCTTTTCACCTCAGCAGCTCGAACAAGGGTACTTTGCTACTTCAAAACAGTGAGCAAAATCGCATTTTGCTCACTGAGTGAGACAAAATGAGCAAAATGCGATTTTGTTCACTCAGTGAGGAAAATTCGATTTTGCTCACTGTTTTTAAGTAGCAAATTACCCTTGTTCGAGCTGCTGAGGTGAAAACTTAATTGTTGGTATATCTTAAGAAAACATGTGAATAGAATATAATAGAATAAGTGAATAGAGGTTAAGTGATGAAGAAGGAATAAATTTTTCGGGTTCTCTAATAGGTATGTAATATTTAAAACCTTCGCGTTTTGAACACATATTAACTCACATTTATAGACGGGTCTAACGCGAAATTTATTCAATTACCTTTATATACCGACGTTTCTCTAATATGTTCTCACTGCTGAGGTGAAAAGTTTTGTGAACTACACGAGATCAAAGTTATTTACATCTCGTGCGCTTTTGAGTCCCTCACTACGCTCAAGATTCTAAATTAGATTCACTCGCTACGCTCGTGAATCTAGTATAGAATCTTTCGCTTGCACGGGACTCAAAATAAGCACTCGAAGAAATATCAAACTTTGATCTCTTGTTGTACAAATAACTATATTCAAGGAATCCCATCAGCATCTGTTCCTTCACCAGTTTCCTTAGATATTGGCCAGTTTGTTGGTCCATATTTTTGTTAGCAAATGTCCATATTGTCACCAGCCTATATACATTCCACTGTTGGTCACAAGTCTGCTCTCATTATACCAACCTACTAGAAAATTTAGAATATTATAATAGGTACATCCAAGATTAAGGCATTCACATAAGAGATGTTTTACTTTACCGAAAAGCAACTGCGTGGCTACCACCAGTTTGGCACTGACATAAACGCTATCGACTTACTTTCTATGCATCTCGCTCGTACTCGTATATTAGTGCGAGCGAGATGTATAAGAAGTAAATTACGTAGACGTTAGTATGTCAGTTTTGACACTGTCAGTGACTCATGGTACGGGTACTGATGTATATCAAATGATACATCTTACCTAGATATGAGTTTGAACTCACGTTTCTAGATCTGGTTATGTTCGACTCGCTATTCCTATGCCACTATGACCTCACCCTCAGGGTCGCAAGTCATCACATACGGCGTTACTCACCTGAATTTTATCTCAATTGTAATCTTGTTAAGCGCCTGTGTTAATGCCTTACAAGATATACCACACTATAAATACTTACATTCAATTTTAACATGCTGATTTACTAGGTGCCACCAGAGACTAGTAAATAAAAAAGACTGACAGCCTCCATACAACGCCGTGAGAATCGTCAATGTTATTTTTGGGTCTACTGGGTCTAAAATTTTGAAAAACCTACCTATGTGTACCTACTTTTACCTATGTGTAGTCAAGCGTAAGTCGGACCTAATGTACGGAACCCTTGGAACGCGAGTCCTACTCGCACTTGGCCGGTTTTTTGCGTAAGAAAACTGCCACTCTACTGCTGTTTATAACTTTAAAACGCAAAATTAAAATTGGACTTGACTAATAGCAGTTGTTGCCAGAAATATATATATATAAAGCGTAAATAAAGCATTATGAGCCCTTAGAAAAGGTTTAAAAACTTTAAAACTAGATGGCGCCATTAAAAAATAGTACGTCTAAAATTCTTTAAATATGCTTTATAATATAATTAATATAATTATACAATTTCTGTGTATGATAGCGGCTAGCATAGTCGAAGTTATAAAAGCAGTGGATGACAGATTTTATACGTACCTATAAAGCTAAAATGAAATATTAGTAAAAAGGCGCAAGCGTGGACAGCTGGTATGGAGGTTGTTCCTCTTGAATATTTACTAGTCCCTGGTACCATCTACGCTGTTAACTGACAATTCATAATCCTTGTTGCCGAGATATAAGGCTCAAAGATGGTCAAATAAGTGTAGCTTAGTACGAGATGAACTTGATAGAATTATAGTATGCAGAGGTTGTGTTGATGGATCAATTAAAATTTATAATCGTTGGTTACAGTTGTTTATGGTTTCGAATGGACGAGTATGGTCATTTTGTAATCGATGAAAGTTTGTAATAAATTAAATTAAAGGTGTCCATATTTTTTAAGAAAGAATGTTCATTGTCTTAAAGTATTTGTCATCGTTAACGACGTGTCTACATAACATCTCAAATATGTCTTGTCCTATACGGGGTACCGTAAAATGGGGTGAGTAGGGTCAACACTGAAATTCAAACCCCGATAACATTTTATTTTTACATATGAAAACTGAATGGTGTATATAATAAGTGTTCCGGACGTTTGTATTTTAGTTTTTATTTTATTTTGGGTAGTTTCATTTCATAACTTTGACGATAAAGAGGAAAACCCACCTCACCCCGTAGTGCCTCGTATTTGGGGTGAGAGGGGTTTTCATACAAAATTGATTTTGGAAGATTGTTGTTTCGATTTTTTTTTATTATGCGTATTACTATAGCTCCATTTTAAATTGGAATACATTATTTTTGTAGCAGTAGCCTTAAAATCCCTTCTCACCCCCCTCTCAAACCTTCTCTCCCCATTCATAACCCACCTCTCCCCGCGAAACCTACTCACCCCGTTTTACGGTACCTATTACTCAAAATGTCGTCATCAGAAAATTAGGGCACAGTGTAATGGATATGAAGAAGCCTGCTCATTAGCAGTTACTCCAAAGGCTTAGTTAGTAGCCAAAAAGTTAGGCCATCGCTTGAAAAGATTGAACCATACCTTTGGCCTAGTGTCGAGTAGGTGGCGTGAATTTTTGACATTTAACAAATTAACACATATCAGTGAAAGAATAAGGATCAAAGTAAAATGGCGTTGTAACAGTTTTAATCTTCTGTCGAATGATGGCAGTAAATTTACTGAGGTTACATAATTTACTTTGACAATCCGCCTCTATTTCAAATCCTCTTTAGTACCTATATGTTAGTCGTCGGAGGTAATTTTAAAACTTAATTATACGCGATTAAGTCCCGTTTTGGCAAATAACAAAACTACGAATGTATTAATACATACTAGAACAAATTCAAGTATTTTCAGAAAATATTTTAACTTGTTGTTATTTCAAGTAGAAACACTACTATATAAATTATAAACTGTAACTGAAGGGGGCGCTATAAGCCTTCAGTATGTAGTGCATATACTTGGAAAAATTTCGACCTATGCCGCTGTGGCCCGGTGGCTGAGTGGCAACAGGCACCTGCCGCGATAGCAGAGGACGCTGGTTCGATTCCAGCCTGGGCCACTGGAGGCTTGGGTCACTTTTTCTTAGTATATGACTTTATTTCAGTTTACGAATGTATTATTTTGGGAACTGTACTTACCAAGTGCATATAAACGTTTAATCAACGCCAACGTATCAAGTATCGAAAGTACGGTTCATCGTTATCTTAGGTCAAACATAATTACTAGGTAACCTACACGCGAAAAGCGAAGTCATGTGTTAATCACGCCAACCATTTATCATTGCCGCACCTAGACACACGAGTACACAGTAGAGCAAAGAAAAATGGTTACTTTTGTATGGAAATCCCTATAATAATATTTTAAATGCGAAAGTAGCCCTGTTTGCCTGTCTGTCCGTCTGACTGTATGTTAGCTGTTCACGCTGACCCGATTGAGATGAAATTTGGTAAATACGGAGATAATTTGAAGCCCGGGAAGGGCATAGGGTAGTCTAAATCAATCATCATCATCATTCAACGAATACGAAGTCGCGGACAGAAGCTAGTTTACTTAGAAAATGACCCGTGTTCATTGCTCTTTACGTGTACTTACATACATGTACGAGTAGCTCTTATGGTGAGGTTGATATGTAAATAGGGTGAGATAGTTGTTAGAGACTGAAAATGGAAAATTTATTCAAATTGGATGTCGTCCAGGCATCAAGTCTGGAGCCCGTTTCAGATTTAATAATTTGTGGTTGTTTTGACACGATTATCGCGCATTTAAATTTAAATTCATTTCGCACGCACCAATCAGCGTAAGCGATCTTCAAGGTCGTATCAAAATCATAAAAAATTGTTAAATCGGAATTAGGCTACAGGTCTATACCTACTTAATAAGTTTAATAACCATAAACCCAGGCCATAAAGTCCAATACAAATAAAAAATAATAAAGATAAGATAAAGATAAAAGAAGTTTATTCAAGTAGGCATAATTACAATGCGCTTATGAACGTCAAATAAAGCTAGGTAGACCGGCTCCAACCCTACACCTCTGCCCCGAGAAGATTTAAATCCCCCCTCAATTGGAGGAGGGTATCCCAATATGGGACCGGCAACAAACTCGGCGGGACACATCTTTTCAATAATAATTACATCTTATAATTAACATGCATTACGAGAAAATAAGGAAAAAAAAATACAATTTAAATTACTATAGAATTCATGCAATTATACACATAAGGTGTAATAGAAATTTGATTTAGAAAATATACATATGTTGCATTCCACTAACCCGGGGTTAACCAGTTAAACCTGGAGCTAGCATGGTGACCAGTGCAATTTGACATTGGGTTAACGGTTTAACCGCTTAAACCCGGATTAGGTGGATGGTGCAAGTGACGCTAAGTAATATAACAGGCCAATACGTACCAAATGCGAAAACAGAGAGTCTCGCGCTGGAACGATGTGCGGTGTGCCACACAACATACAATTTCAAACATTACAACCAACATTTACGTGTCTTACGCATTTGGTATGTTTCGACTTTACACTGGCAAATTCCAATTCAATCTTTAAAATAAATAAATAAATAATAAATATTAATGGACATTTTTACACAAATTGATTAAGCCCCACGGTAAGCTCAAGAAGGCTTGTGTTGTGGGTACTCAGACAACGATAGATATAATATACAAATACTTATACATAGAAAACAACCATGACTCAGGAACAAATATCTGTGCTCATCACACAAGTAAATGCCCTTACTGGGATTCGAACCCAGGACGGCAGCTTCACAGGCAGGGCCACTACAAACTAGGCCAGACCGGTCGTCAAAAAATGTTCATAATGATAGGTATGTAATTGTACTTATGTAATTATTTTTCCTTCAAAATTTGGTGCGATTTGGGATTTGAAAGCTCCCGTTCGGAATCAGTACGCATTACCGCTTATCTATCGATGCTCTTATAGGTACACTCAGCAGCAGAAGTTGCTAAGCCGGCCAGGTGTTCAAAATGTTCTTGTCGCGACTTTATTGTTCAGAGAATAAGAGCGTGTCAAGGTAATTTTGAACACCTCGCCCGCTTAGCAACATCTGCTGCTGACTGTACATAACACTCAAACATAAATATGGGTATTTCATTTAAATAGACCATTTGTCCAATATAGTTTCCGCCATTCCAAGATTTGTGTCCATTGTCACACAAATCCACCCCAACGATTACCGCAAACAATTGAAAGCATTACTCAAGCTATCTGTCAACGGCTTAATGGCACTGAAACATTTTTCCAACAAAAAAAGAGGAAACACATTCAAACACACCACTTCCGTAAAAAAAAACAAAAGTAAGGAACGATTTCTTGCCAAGTATTCGAGCCTTTGCCTTACTATCCCGGCACATTAAAAATCCAACTCTTAGTTCTGAAGTTAAGGTTGAAATTGGATTAGAAGTGAGATGGCGCTTGAGATGTTTTAGCTTGAAGATTAGGGTAAAGGAAACCATTATTTTCGGAGGGTTATTCCGGCATTTGTATCGTGGAATTTGAAGAAGTTCGACAGTTTGTTTTCGAGTGCATTTCGTCATTAATCAATGTTTTGTTGGCCCGGTTTTATTATTTCCCCGTGCCGTGTTTTACCTGTTTTCCCTCGGTGTTCCGTTTGACAGTTCGCTTGTAATTGATTGTGGAATACTTTTACTTTTCTTGTTGTTGGAGTTATTTTGGTGATTTATTTGTGTTGCTGTTTGGGTTATGGATTATGAAAGGGTTAGAGACAAACTTAGTAAATATTACCTATTCATTTGATACTAATGACCCGCCCCGGCTTCGCACGGGTTAACAAATTATACATAAGCCTTCCTCTTGAATCACTCTATCTTTTAAAAAAACCGCATCAATATCTGTTGCGTAGTTTTAAAGATCTAAGCATACATAGGGACAGATAGACAGCGGGAAGCGACTTTGTTTTATACTATGTAGTGAAGTGTACTTATAGATAAAATCAGAAAAGCTGGCGCGAGATTTGTACTGAACTGTCAATATCTTCATTACGTGTCGGGATCCGCTAGTATTGAGTGATTTCCTATAGGTAAGTATCCGTGAACTTTTTACCCATAAAAATATTGATAGTAAAAAGTAGACGTAATCGCGTGATTCTATAAACCTATTTAACCTAATTTATTAAGAAATCTCGAACGTAAAAAGTACATTCGACTTTATATAACAAATAAAATGTTAGTCTTCAATATAAATAATGACTAGCCTGTAGCCTGTAGTAGCCAACGTGATTCTATAAGCCTATTTAACCTAATTTATTAATAAATTCGTAAAAAGTACATTCGACTTTATATAACAAATAAAATGTTAGTCTTCAATATAAATAATGACTAGCCTGTAGCCTGTAGTAGCCAACGTGATTCTATAAGCCTATTTAACCTAATTTATTAATAAATTCGTAAAAAGTACATTCGACTTTATATAACAAATAAAATGTTAGTCTTCAATATAAATAATCACTAGCCTGTAGCCTGTAGTAGCCAACGTGATTCTATAAGCCTATTTAACCTAATTTATTAATAAATTCGTAAAAAGTACATTCGACTTTATATAACAAATAAAATGTTAGTCTTCAATATAAATAATGACTAGCCTGTAGTCTGTAGCCTGTAGTATCCAAAATTCAGGGAAGCGAAGTTATTACGTAGCAGAGTCCGCTGGTATTGAGTGATTTTCTATATCCGCCCGCTTTCCTTTATGCCCGTGCAATTTTATCCGGCACTGACGTTATGAACCTGCAGCACAGACTAGTATGGATATCCTCTGAAGATCAAAATTTACTAACAAGATATATACAGTGGTATTACTAAAAGAAATTAAAAACTAGCTTAAATCTAGAATAGGCCCTTGAGGCATTGTACCATGGATGCTGGCGACATTTCCTCGCTGTATCGCAATGCTGATATATGACGATACGTTATGCGAGGTAGCCGCCAGTTCTTCGGTCACCAGTTAGGTCAACCAGACGCTTCGCGATTTCTGCGAACAACATATACGCTCTGGGACCCCATGGACCTAGAGTCTCAAATTTACTGAAACTTACGTTTACTTATGGCCTGACGTTTCTAACGTGACGTCACGTTCGTGGTCACAGGCAGACCCCCATAATCAGAATGCTGCGTTAATAAGATTTAAAAATAATAGAGAAAAAGAGGAAAAAAATTGAATTTTGTCTAACATTAAGTAAGATAAATTAAGAACCCAATTAAGAAATATCAGACTAGTTTATAACATGAATGAAATCATCATGTGACATACTGAATGCAAGAACTAAATTGGAAGTACCCAGCACGATCAAATAATCAATTCAAATAAAGACATCGTGAGAATAGTTCTAAGGAGCGTGATTGGCTGGCGTCGATGAAGAGAGAGAATTTATACTGGAACGAGGGTCTTTAACGATTGCCAAACGACAACTTAGTACCTACACGTTTAATAGGCGGATTAGACTCTCGCGCGAGCCACGAGACGAGCCGCGAGCCGCGCCACGAGACGCGAGTGTAAGCGGTGGGCTCGCGGCTCGTCTCGTGGCTCGCAAGCTCGTCGAGCTAATATAATTTAAACACTAACGGCACGGCATAAGGTTTATAACCGAATGACAAGCCGAACGCGAGTGTAAGCGGTGGACTCGCGTCTCGTGGCGCGGCTCGCGGCTCGTCTCGTGGCTCGCGCGAGAGTCTAATCCGCGTATAAGAATGAAAGATGGATGATGGATGGATGGATGGAATGATGGATGGATGGATGCTATTTGTCTAAAGTATGGTGCACGTTATTGTGAATGTTAAATAAATATGTACCTATTCGGAAGTAGGAGCCTTAAGTTTAACAGTAAAAAGGTTTAAGTATAGGTAGTATTTGCCATTTATATCAAAATACTTAAAACATAACACCTATTCCAAGTGCCATTAGAAAATCGGCAATTTTTCACGTCAGTACTGCCTTTTGCCACATATTATTGATATGCCTAAAATAAAGAAAATAAGCCAAGTGAAAATCTAGTTACACATTTTAATTAGGAGATGTTTATAAAATGCTTTAAACGTGTCATCAGCAAGTTCATCAATAACATAGCCAAATAATTTCCATCCCAAGAATATAGTTTATACATATATGTACATATTATCAGGACTGGGATAAGTGGCGTACTCGAAGAGAGGCCTATGCTATAAGTGGGCGATAAAAGACTGATAATTATGATGATGATGATGATGTACTCACATACGATGTAATAGTTATAAGGTAAATTAAAAGCTTCCAAAGATATCATTAGAAATTAATTCATATTCGAATTGTCCACCAAAAGTGCATAATAAAATATTCCCTGGTCATATCCACGTTACTAAAAATATGATCGGACATCATTTTCTTGGCTCCTTAGAGAAAATGCAGCTGACTGCCAGTCTGTAAGTTCCATTAATACATTTTTATTAATATCAAAGGAGCCTATCTCTTTGAGGGCTGCCCTATCAGGCAATTACAGGACGTCTTTTAATATGCTCCTAACAAGTAATTTATTAAAAACGCTGCTGATAGTTCCTATAAAATCTTTTGATGAAGCGAGGATAGTAACGTTGAATGAAAGTAGTAGTAGAACCAACGGCGCGCGTAGTGAAAAAAAAATACTACGTTGCTGGCAAACACGCATACGGCCTGATGGTGCAGTCACTGTAGCCTATGGACGCCTTCAACTCTAGGATGTAACATGCGCTTTAATAACCAGTACACTCCGTTTTTGAATAACCAAGTCGATTTGCCAAAACTGGCAGGAAAATTAAAGGAACGAATGCCATAAGTATTTATTTTCCTGCTCTTAGCGCGCCGTTCGACTCCCATGCAAAATAAGACTTAATGCAAACAAGTACGTCACGCTGAAATTTAAACTAGAGGTTCAGGGCTGTAACCCCGAAAATCGAAGTTCGCAAATTGCGGGCATCTTTCGCTGTCGCTCTAATTACGCCTTCATTGGAGTAAAAGAGAAATATCCCTGCAATTTGCGCAATTTCGGTATTCGCGGTAGCCCCTCTGAATTCATTGTACTAGGACTACTAGGTAGTTAGGAAGTGTATCGAATATTGCATGCAAGTTCCCGAATCGTCTCAATGGGGCTTTAGGATCTCAACTTTCTGCCATTACTGTAAAAGTGGCCATGCCTGGAGAGCCATAAATTGACAAGCCGACGCCAATAGGGTTCCAATTTAACAGGACACCGAGTGACACCAATTATTTCTATTTTTAAAAGAAATTTGCTTTGGAAAATGTATTTGAGATTGAAGCTTTAAAGTATCAAAACGAAATGTGTGAAAGTTTAACGATCGATTAATTTTTAAATACGTTAATATCCTTGATGTTATTGGTTACAAAATAAACTTAAGAATACCTACATATATCTATGAAGAAATAGCTAAAAAAAATTTATAGAAATACAATTTAGAAACTCATATATTTGGGATTTGAAATTTTGATAATTTTAAGAGACGCGTTTACCTACTTAATAACTGCGATTTTTATTATTATGTTGTATGTAACAGTACAAATGTTTGTTTGTTACATTTAAAATTGAATGTACAGTGAAATGTAAATGCCATACGATAAATAAATTTAAGATTTACACGACCGTGCATTATAAACAATTTTAAATACGCCATAGGTAGGGGGTAATAATTGTGGCGATTTAACAAAGGCTTACTGGCCAACTATTTTTTTTTGTAGAACTCCTGACTAAAAAAATAAAGTTTATATAATCTAATAAAAACAAACGTAGCGTTTCCCATAATCAACGTAAAGACCATGACAATCAAACTAAATAGGAAGCCACCAAACTTTCCTACCACATTACCGATCTCAAATTTATGGTCGCACACGGTAATTAACACTGGCATGACAATAAAACCTCAAAAAGGCCAGGAATGAGCAGAACTACTGGAGATAATGATCTGTTCATCCATAGTTCTGAAGACAAGGCTGTAATGTGAGATGGTTTATGCTTTGTTGGCGGGACATACGGCCGGGAAGTGCGGCCAGCAAAGTGTAGTCGTGTTCTGTTTAGCTTTTACTGTCTTTGGTCGTAAATAATTAGTTTAAGTACTTATACAGGAGTATATCGTTAACACTATAATATTTAAAACTTTCGCGTTTTGAACACTTATTACCTCACATTTATAGACGGGTCTATCAGGCTAAAAGAAATTCGCGATAGACCCGTCTAAAATTAGTAAGAAGTACAAACACGTACTTATCCCTTTAATTAGGTTATGCAACAGTTAAACATATTTAGGTAAATTCTGTCGCTTGTAGCAAAAAAACTTGATCAGGTCTCTTTAAATTTTTGTATCCTAACCCTTTGGTCTACTAATCACACTCCTTTGATCATAGAAACAGATATTATTTGTATATTTTTCTCGACATTATGTTACGATAAATCCTACGGTACATAATATTAATTAGGTTGCACAACAGTTAAACATAGGTATTTAAATCTTGACATCTGTAGTAAAAAAATCTTGAAGACTTTGGTCTGTCATGCTCCTTTGAATTTTAACCATCGTAACAGATGTTGTTTGTCTGTATGTTTTTCTCGACAGTGTGTCCCATCTCTCCCAACACGTAACTTGACCACAACCGCCTATAAATCCCTCGGTACTCCATATTAATTAGGTTGCGTGCGCCTGCTACCGTGTCCCGGAGATTTATAAGGCCCGGGCCATTTAAATATTATGAAAAATCGTACATCGCGTGATGAATGATTGATTTTGGTTCTATGGGATGTTTGTTTGCATACGCGAATGATTATAGCAGGTGCATAATATTAAGGTTTATCTGAAGTGACAATATTTAGTTCAGTGGTATTTTTGATAAGATACCTAGAGATAGGCAATATTTAGAAGCCAAATCTTCTATAACTGTCGATATGCAGAGTGCATTGCCGTAGGGTATGTTAAAATAAATGTTGATTTAAATAATTTCTGCAGCAATGCAGCTGGCAGTAATGCTGCGAAACAATGTTGTTGCAATTGGAATGTTAACTATAAACCTACCTTTTCGATTATTTCTTTGTTTCCGCTACCCAAAGGTTGTCTGGAAGAGATCGCTCTTTAGCGATAAGACCGCCAGTTGTCTGCCTCTATATTTAATCAATTGTTCTTTTCTTTTGTATCTTTTTACTGACGTGTGCCAATAAACAGTATTCTATCTATCTATATAAAAACTAATCGCACGTACCTAACTATCAAATATTTTGACAACGCACAGTAGCTTTTGACTGTACCTACCTACTTAGTGAGATCGTAATTTTAAATGTGGTAAGACAAAAAAATGATCGAAATTCGATTTTAATCGTTATTCTATTGCATGTTGAATATATCTCTAATATCTCTATTTACCATGAAATACATAAATATGTAGGAAAGTCACGCTATTGTCATACATTATTTAAGTTTCGATTGACGTTCTCTAGCAACGATTGTCATCTTGGCTAGGCCCCCTGAGGTTCAGTTCAAAGCCAATATGGCATAACAAACAGTTGGCGTGATGTCAGGTTGTTCAGTTTTATGGCGTGTCGAGTTAGCTCAAGCTACAAGACAACGCTTAAAATATATGAGTTGCATACATTATTTGAATTTGCAAGTTGTAATGGCCGAGGTTCAAATGCCAAATACAGTCCATTCTAAAAACAAAGAAGTAGCGAGGAATTGTGCTTGAGTGCAAAACAACAAGACATAGGTATTTTTTGTTAATAATAGTTATTTGTTTTACAAGGGGGCAAAGTTGTTGTTTAACCCTTTGTCCTTTTCATATCGCCGCTATACTTACTCAACCTCGTATCTGCAACACTCATTTGATGACAAAAACACCCGTATTCCGAATGAAAGAAAAGCGACATTTCCATCAAATGATTGTTGCAGATATGAGGTTGAGTAAGTATAGTGACCGGACGGCTTCGCAGGTGTTACACAAAACCTTAACAATAGTAGTTTGTGTTACAAGGGATCAAAATTATATATTCCCGTCAAGGGCGGGCGTACACTGAATCCTGAATGAAGCGATGGATTACCTATACAATAGAGTCCCGAACGTAGTGAGGGATTCTAAAGTGGAATCCTAAGCGTAATGAGGGATTCAAGTGTTAACGCTCAAGACGCAATAATTTTGATACCGTGTGACACATACTGCTTTTTACATCAACTATGAGGAAAATAAAAAATGTGCAAAAAAATGTAAAAATAGTGTGCTAGAACAGAAAAGCGTTACTTTGATTCCTCTTAGCAGGGAGGAAAAGTGCCACTTTGATCCCTCCTAGCAGGGAAGAAAAAGCTCTTTTCCGAATAGGTGGTGTGAAAATAATATACATACTTAAACCTGCCTCAATAATAACTTTATTGATAAGTGAAAACCGCATAAAAATCCGTTCAGTAGTTTTTGAGTTTATCGCGAACATACATACACACAAACAGACGCGGCGGGTGACTTTGTTTATTATAAACTGTAGTGATTATGGTGGTCAAATATTGTGGGTTCAAATATCGGTTGTGTTGTATAGAACGTAAAAATCGTTAAAAAAAGGCAAAAAAGATGACAAAAATCGGTCAGAATCCTAATCAATATTATAGAGGTTAAATTAAAACAAGAATCAACCCACCTACGCGACATACAGATTAAAATTCCAATTTTCTCTCCCATGATCTAAGTTCTCAGTAAACAAGTTTACTGGTTCTAATAGAAACGGATAGTGCATTACTTAGACATATACAATCAAAAACGGCCCCGGGCTCTTCGGTAGCAGTTTCACATCACGCGAACCTATTTAAATATGGCCACCAGCGAGGACAGACTTGGCACTTCGTTTAAAATGCGCTTTCTTACAAGTTTTGAACCGTCTAAATGGAGCTTTAGCTGCACTTTGGATTGACAGGCAACGTATGTATATCGCAATAGAGGGTGTGATTTGAGCAAGGTAATTTTACAGAATTTTCTGTTTTGTCTAATAAATAGTTAAATTACTTAAAAAAGCTAATTTTCATAATCACTTCTCTTTATAGTCACACAGTTAGATTTTATACTCGTTTCATATTTTGATATCACGCAAACCTATTCAAATATGGCCGCCATGGAGGATATTTAGTGCCCTCATTAAAAAGGGCCCGATGGATGTAATCAAGAGCAAGTGAAACTGATCACTTGTATGTAAATTTCTATACAGAATGTGTAGTTTTCATTCCTGTTGACTGTGTAATATCATAATATATGCTAGTTAAATAATGCCGTAGGTTTTGTAAAAAGGTAGATTACTTTGAATAATAAAATAAAATTATAAAATGAAACTAATTCTAAAATCTCTTATTAAAAAGTGACAAAAGTATTTGTTCTGTAATTTTTCATAAAGAAAAGACCATCGTACCACTTTTATTCACAAAGTAAAAGGTCTGTTATCTCCACACAGTGAATAAAGTGATGTACGCTAGATTGAAATTTATTGTATCCTGTATTTAAGATAGTTTAATAACAGGTTTCTATTCCCTCATTGTTTTATTTCTTTAAGCCAATCGCGTATCTCAGTTAAGTAGTTTATCCGGATACATAAACAATGTAGCGTTATGTGGGCACCACACTTAAGAATTGTGTGAATGGACAAAATGTACACTGGCGATTAATGAAAAAGTATTACTTTATCACTTAGTTTTTTTATATAGAAAGAAGTAAGCTGATAATGACAATAAGTTGAACCCCTCATTCGCTTAGCGAACCTATTTTATCTCTTTCAAACAAACAATTATCAAATACCTACCTACTACCGACAAACAATTATCAACGGATTATTATATTTGATATACGTTTACCAATAAATTCATTAACTTAATGTAATTTCGATGTTGTAAATGAGATTCTAACTATAAAATTAGAATAGAATATAATACACTAGCGAGTCTAGCGACTCGCCCCGGATTCGCACGGATTAATAAATTATACATAAACCTTCCTCTTGAATCACTATATCTATTAAAAAAAACCGCATCATAATCTGTTGCGTAGTTTTAAAGATCTAAACATACATAGGGACAGACAGACAGCGGGAAGTGACTTTGTTTTATACTATGTAGTGATTTATTTAAGTAGGAAGTGCCGTAACTGTAGGTAGTCCAAAAGCTCCCAACAATGCTCCAAAATTTATCCGAATTTCTTCGTTCAGTTGTTACTGTTATTTAATTTTATACGTCGTACTTCTAGGTCAAAATATGTTTGTAATTAAATGGAAGTTAAAACTCAGACAAAACTAACAAGAACTTAAACTTATTTACTTATTGAACTCATATTTGTAGTAAGGCCCGAGATACACTTGTAAGTTTTTACTTACGTAAGTAGGGACACAACTATACTCATAGAAGGTAGGATCCTATAGAAATGGTATACGCGTGCCTCCGTGAGGGACAAAACATACGCAATGCGACACCATGATTGATCGAATTTATTTGTTGCCCACCATAATCCATACTAGTCTAATTTACGGTGGGGAATAAAAAAAAAGTGAGACTGTGACAAGGACAAACAATCGCTGCTACTCCTACTGAAAGATACATAAGACTATCCCGTTCGGTCATTTCCCCCACCCCTCATGCCCGATCTAGTTAAAATACTAGATTCATGGCTATACTAAATACAGAATGAGAGATGAATATCGTCATCTCATTCTAACAAATAGCTTTGTCCCTACTTACGTAAGTAAAACTTACAAGTGTATCTCAGGCCTAAGTACTGGACTATAGTTGAGTACTCGTAGTTGTACTGTAGGTACTTTCATGTTACGAGTATATTACTAAGTACGTTCACTATGTACTACATTATAATGTGTATGCGCGCAATTTGTGTTAGCGTGTTCTTGCAACAATGTAAGGTTGTATTCAAGTGTCATACCATGTGTATGTTAATGTCACTCATTTCAAGAAACGAAGCAGATTACACATACAGTGGTACTACTAAACTATAAATACCTAACTAGCTTAAATCTAAAGCCCTTGTGGCATTATACCAAGGATGCTGGCGGCATTTCCTCGCTGTATCGCAATGCTGATACGTTGTGCGAGGAAGCTGCCAGCTCTCTGGTCACCAGTTATATTTCTGTAAACAGTGTGCGCGCTGGGACCCAATGGACCTAGACTACCTAGAGTTTCAAAACTCCAAATGGAACATACAGGTTTAGTAATTCAAAACTAGCATTACTATGAATGGGTTGCATGAAAAATATTTTATAATTATTTGTTCATTAAACACATTCAATAACATAATATATTGTAGGTAATAAAGATAATATTATATGCGAGCTAAAAAAAAATTAACTAATTTTTTGATCTACTTTTATGCTACAACGAGATAGGTATATATTACTTTTTCATTATCCTCTTTATACTTACTTCTTACTTACATTTTGGCACATGCTGCCCGCTTTTTGTGTATGGGCCCTGTTCGGATTTTGAACTAGACATCTGTTAGATATCTACCTATTAGACATCACAGTATATGTCAGTGTCGAACAAGTGTCAAAAGTGACGTTTTTGTTAGAAGTAACGTCACTTTTGACACCTGTTTGACACAGACATATCCAATCCATATCGTATCGATATCTAATATTTGACGTATCTTAAAGTTTGAATATGGCTGTATGAGGCGTTTAGTTTGACTCGCGGTAGGTATGCGCGTCACATTTAGAAGATTTATTAGAAACATTTGAATCTCATTGGAAGTAGAATCGACTGACATCGTCCAATCAAATCATTCATGTAGCTAATTACCATATTCTCTTAATTCCGGAATGTATAAGCAGAGTAAGTCACCTGTAGCGAATATTATCTATCAAAACGGTAGTAGTAGCTAGTCACAGCAATTAGTAAGTAGCGAATCTGTAGAATATTGTACCATAATGGCCCCAGCAAATCACTTCACGCTGCGCTGTGGGAACATTACTTATTTAAATTTAATCGCGCTATAACTTTTCGCGACTATGATGGGATTCATTTAGAGACTCTGTATAAATAGGTTGGTTTATTATTTTTTAAATTACTATACAATGTCACATGAGGATAGGATTTTAGATGATTTGTTTTAATGTTTGTCAAAGGATTTAAGTTTGATCTTACTTATAACCTTAAGACACCTTTATTTTATTTTATTTTATTAGAAGACCAACAGCTTTAACAAACAATATAGACTTATAATTTACTAGCGACCCGCCCCGGCTTTGCACGGGTTAACAAATTATACATAAACAGCTCTTGAATCACTCTATTAAAAAACCGCATCAAAATCCGTTGCGCAGTTTTAAAGATCTAAGCATACATAGACAGACAGCGGGAAGCGACTTTGTTTTATACTATGACTGATGTAATGATTTTAAACTTAGGTCAACTGTAGGAAAAAAGGTCGTTAGTATGTTCGTGCACTAGCAGTATTGTACTTTAGACATTTAAAACATAGGTTAATTAACCGTAGGACATGCATCTTTAGGAATTTCGTACATTAGACAATTTGATTTTCGATGTTCTGTCTTTAGGAATTTCGTACTTAGGATTTTTGATTTTCGAAACTATGCTATAGTATAACCATTTTAGCGTTTTAGAAATAATTCACAGTGTAGGTAACATATTTTCGTTATGCGTCACAGCTAAACATTGTTTTGTGTATATTTCTTAACAAACTCTGCTCAATAGGTAACAGACATACCAAACAAATAGACACCCCATCCCTAGTGCGTAATACCATTAAATATCTCCATCGATAAAATCGGTATCTATTCGACGACAATCTCTCAGCGTGAATAATTACTCTCACGGTGCAAATATATGGACATATACAGATATATACGAATATATGCAAGTGTGGAGAGGTGTTTATGTTAATTAGAGTGGTTCATGCCACTGCTGCGCGGGAGTGGGGCTGGTGGCACTGGGCTGGTTAAACGACGGTTTACTCCATTGCTGTTGTTTTTTTGTGAAAATGCAATTACACTAATTAGGTCTGTAAACTACAACGGCGCCTTTAAAACAAACTTGACAGTTGACGTCATGGTATAAAAATGTGGGCCTATAAAATTACTTCGCATCGCCAAGGAGTGGCCAGACATAGCAGCACTGGACAGAGATTTGTGGAAAAATTGGGGGGAGGTTTTTGCCCAGCAGTGGGACACAATACAGGCTCCAAATAATAATAATAGCGTAAGTATGCTTATTATTAAAATTGAGCAATATCACTGTCCCTGCTCAGTTTATCCTCTTACCCAAAAACAAATACGAGGTACTCAGCTCGGCGTCGTATACCGAACTAAGGCTTTATTTTTAGGTTAACCGTCAGTTAACCACCACCCAGTACCACCGGCCCTGGTCAGGGTATCCTCGACCCCAAGACTAACGTCTCGCCCGGCGTCGCTCGCATTGTGCTTTATTTGTATTCGCTAATGTATACAATCTCTAATTACACGCAACGCCTCCAGCAGATAGCTAGGGTTGTCAATTGTTAGAATATTTATGTTGTTGTGTTTCTTTTCTAGCAAGTAAGGTTGCCAGAGCTCAATAGATGTGTTGAATACAACAACTTAGTTTCGTTTTTTTTTTAAGTACACCCATCTCCAAAAGTGTATAAATGAATTCCATTCATATATCCTTGCAATGCGATTTTGCAGCTCGCTGTACCAATGATACAGTAAATAAGTAATCTCATCGAGTTGGAAATACAACAGTACCTATAATTGCTAGCTAGGAAATAAGACTTGTACCTACTTACCTACAGCTCCATAGGTTATTATTTCTGCTATGTTGTATCTGCTCTTGAATCTCCCGTATATTGTTGTAGATACTTACATTCTATTATTTTAGGTTAAAAATCTAAGACACACTTCCTTACTAAATTTAAATGTCTAGTGGATTAGGTACCTATGCGAATAAATAATTAAAGGGAATTCATTATATTAATCGTTGTTATTTAGGTACATATGTTGTAGTCTGATGTGGATTGTTTTCATATTATATGTAAGCTTATATTATTATAAAATAAAAAGACGTCAAAATGCAACTTGGAAACAAATTAATTAATTTTATTTATATCTTGACTTGTTGCTAGTGTCGGGCACTTTTCTAAGTGCCTAATGACATTTATTTTCAGTAAATAATACGTCAATGTTGTTTGACATCCCTGGCTAACCAGCCGTTAGAAGCAGGTTCTGTAGGTGTTCCCATCCCTAATTAGGGACCCGAGGTGTTGGAATCCCTGTTCGTTCTATTCTGGAACTGAACCTTTTGTTCAATTAAAACCCCCTCTAATTTGTTAAAAGAATAGACTCACGATTCCGTTGTACCACTACCAAAATTGTAAATACACTCGTATTACTATGGAAATAAGGTTGCAATTGGAAGCGAAGGGAGGCGTAGAAAAGGTGCTTGGTATTTAATCCTAATTTACAAAACATTTTGTCGCGACTGTAAGGTTGTCCAGTTAGTGTAACTTTGACCTTAAAATCTGTCTTCACTACATATTTGTAATCCGATACATATAGCTGGACCGGGGAAGAAGCATTGGTAGCTTAGCGGTAAGGGCGTGCGACTTTCAATCTGGAGGTCGTAAAGGAACTTTGACGTATTAACTGAAAATAAAATGTCATTTATACATAGATAATTTTAATATAAACTAGCGACCCGCCCCGGCTTCGCACGGGTAGAACCTTAAAAATTATACACCTAAACCTTCCTCAATAATCACTCTATTGATAGTTGAAAACCGCATGAAAATTCGTTCAGTAGTTTTTGAGTTAATCGCGAACATACAGGCAGACAGACGCGACTGGGGACTTTGTTTTATAAGATGTAGTGATTAAGGTGACGGTAGAGGTGGGTAAATTTTCAGATTCTGTCAATTTACCCCATTTCACACACAAGCGCACTTCACGCACACTACCTCACTTTACTGGGACAGGTCACTGACCCATCAAGTTTTTTTTTAAGATTGCGTTTTGAGTTTAGTGGCCTCCTTTTAGGAAAAGCGTTCCATTGAAAGAAGAAAGAGAAACAATACATTTAATCTTGCTTTCCTTGTCTGTTCATGTCACACGTGACGTGACGTATTTAAATTCTAATAATTCATTTGGTTGTTGACAATTTTCTACATTATGGCTTTGTCGAGATACGCGTTTTCTAAAGTTAAACCGAATAAAACCAGATGTCATTAAGTCAGATGTAAAATTTTATTTACTACTCTATACGACTTTTCATAAGGCTCAAAATCAATTAAATGAGAATTTAAATAAATAAAGTTCCGGCAGGGTGCAAAATTTAATTAAGGCGGACAAAATAAAATTTGAAGATATATGGAAACCGTGTTGGCTAATGTACCCCTAATATCTTTACCGATTTACTTTTATGTGGTATATTCGCCTTTTGTTTCACTATTAAATTAATACAATTAAAATAAAAAATATTATACCGGTATTCCACCGGTATTATTTCAGTGCTGAAGCGATTATCTTCGATCGTAGCCTTGATAATGTAGGTGTTGATAGTTACTTACGGCGGTAGGAGCGGCAATGAACCCCGTGCAGAGTAGAACGTGAGGTGCGTTGGGATAAGTGCATATATCTACTTATAATTCTTTGGCTGGTTGGTAACCCTCTATATTTTATTTTTTGTTTTACTGTTATTAGGTTAAGGGAGTTTTAGGGAGTGAAAAAGAAATGATTTTCGTTTTATGCGCTCGCGTGATTGCCGATGGATTATAATTAGACAAAAGAACTTGTTTTCCACGCATCGAATGTAGATCCGTATGACACTTCCTCCAAGTCTTCTCCAATAATGTTTATACCGTATTTTAATTACCTACCTTAAATGTTACATTTCTAAATTTTTTTTTTGTGCTATACATACTTCAAAAAAATCGCTGGAGGCCTAGCGGTAAGAGCGTGCGAATTGCAATTCCGGCTCGTACCAATGAGTTTTACGGAACTTATGTACGAAATATCATTTGATATTTACCAGTCGCTTTTCGGTGAAGGAAAACATCGTGAGAAAACCGGACTAATCCCAATAAGAGCCTAGTTTACCCCCTATGGGTTGGAAGGTCAGATGGCAGTCGCTTTCATAAAAATTAGTGCCCACGCCAATTTATGGGATTAATTGCCAAGCAGACCCCAGGCTCCCATGAGCCGTGTCAAAATGCCGGGACAACGCGAGGAAGATGATGATGATGTGACACATACTTCCAAAAAATCTACAAATATTTTACGTGACAACTGCTTATAAGTAAATATTATGTAGGTACACTTATAAAGTATAAAGTAGAAAATATCTTATAGGTACATAATATAAAAACCGAGCATGTACGAGTAGGATTCACTATGGGTTCCACAGTTACACATTTTTATTGCATATTTTTTGTTTAAGACCAACTCACCTATTATAGGACATAGGTCTTCCATTAATCTTTTGGCGTTGAACTATTTTTTGTATATGTATTTATGTAATACAATTCTGAGTTAGGTTATGGTACATTTTTGCTCACCTACTTATAATTATGTCTGATATGTCACATGATACCAAAAATCGCCGCAAAGTTAAAAGTTCATTTATTTACGTTACTCATCTTCGGATCACCGACTTACTACTTCCTTACTTGACATATGTGTACTAAATTTCAATTGAACTAGTCCAGTAGTTACGGTGAAAATTGGCTTTAACAAAATGGCAGACACACAAGTGATCTTATAAGGGAGATTATTTTCCTTGAGTGAATGGTGTGCATTTACCCCAATGCACCTCACGTTCCACGCGGCGCGGCGTAATCTGGCCCCTATTTCACCACGGTGACAGGTACGACAAAAACATCACTGTTATTGACGCCATAGGCATCCATGGACTACAGTTACCGCTAACACTGATTTAAACTTTCACGATTTTTACACATTATTAAATTGTACAACGGAACCGCAAAACGTTCAAGCGGATAAACAAGACCAAGTGCGGGTAGTTCGAAAAACTCGCGCGGTTAGAAGATGCTGATGTCAACTTAAGCCAGTCTTCTCCGAGACCACGGGGACAACGCCGTCCTCGAAACGTCGGAGGTAAATCTTAAAACTTAGATACGCGATTAAGTCCCGTTGTACAATTTAATAATACAGTTACCGCTTACCATCGGGCGGGCCGTATTCGTGTTTGCCACCGTCATTGTACCTATTATAAAAAAAATTATTATATCGGATAAAACAGACATTTCTCTCGCGAAAAAATCTTGTGACAATTGTCACAAGATTTTTCAAAGAATTTTCGGTAAGTCTTGACAGGAAATGAGTTCTGTGTCGCAATTTCGATACAGTTGCCGTGTTTCTTGTGACAATTGTCATTAGCTTCGCAAAATAAGAATTTTTTAGTGGCAATATAATGGAGTTTATTTATTTATTAAAATGTTGGTGGCAAACAAGCACATCGCCCGTCCGATGGTAAGCGGTTACCGTAGCCTATGGAGGCCTGTGACGTCAGCAACAGTGATGTCCACAACTGTCGCACCTGTCACCGTGGTCGTGGTGAAATAGGGGCCAGTAAGTACCTAATAATCGCAGTGGTCTTAAGTGTCACAGACCCTACTGGCGCTTAAGTCCTTTATGACAATTTCTGCCTATTTTAAATTGTTCAAAAAAAAAAAGAAACCGAATAATTATATCGGACTACCGAATTTTCACGAGAATCAGTTGAGAAATGTGATATGCAAAGGAGAAGAATTCGGACATACGAAAGCATTTTTGCCCAAGTTGAAACGGAGACCTTCGCCAACGCTCGGTCAATGATGGTTTAGGTACAGCTAGCTGCAGAGAAAAGGTACCACCCCTGCATACAATTATCTATCTGGTCGTACCTTTTCTCTGCAGCTGACTGTACACCTATAAAAATGGTTGTCCCTGCTGTAATTTTATACCGGTACCGTACTTTGTATTTCAACCGGTATAGTTTTACCTTCAAAACGAACCGGTATTGATAAATAATAACGGTACCATACCGCTTATATCGTAAAGAAAGCATGATGCAGTCTCTGCTTTGCACAATTATTGTGTGGACAAAATTCTTATAATCACCGAAACATACATACCTACGCACATAATGTCATTGAAATAAAACATTGTTATTTTATAGTAAATTTATATAATACTCGATATATACACATAACAATAACCAGACCGCAGCGGTATTAGCCTGTAAGCTTCATCTCTTGTCTCCAAATCCGCAAAAACTAGTTAGTACTAAATGCTGGTCTTGCTGTTATTTTATTCTTGAAGATTATGGCTTGTTTCTTGATTATTGAGAACAGCACGTAATCGCACACATATAGACGGAACGAACGGCAACAAAGTAGGTGTAGACACTAAGACTTTCAGGTATTAAACGAATTACGCTTCGTATTAATAGGTAAGTAATATTTAAATGAATATATAATATTCTCTAACGTAAATACAAGATTACAATTGACATCAAATGTCATTGACGTACAGAAGTCATATACTTTTTTTAATGACGCAAAATTGATACCAGCATAATGAAAATCAATCCCAATCAGTAAAACGAGTCTTTAAACTTTTTTCATTTTAAGCGGGTTTTGAAGGAACAAGTTACTTAAATTCAATTGTAATCGTATTGTTTTAGGATAGTTTACTGCTGTTTTCGATCGTTACGACCTGTAAATAACAACAAATCAAATTTTAAATAAATTTATTTACCCTATTTTTTGAAATACAATTTATCTACTGGTATACATTTTCGTATGCGTATATGATGAAATGTCTAAATAATGTCAAAAACGAGCTACGACGACGTACACGTCTGCTTCGATCCAAGGCCAGCGGCCATCTGACTCGAAGAAGAATTTTGAGTGATGTCGTCAATGTATGGAAATTGTACGAAAGTTTACATTTGGGATTGAATTTCTGTGTTGTATTTGTGAGTAAAAATATAAGTAGATAATAATTTGCTAGTTTAGTTATCTAGCTTTCAAAATCACACAACAACTCAATTACTGTTAAAGGCAAAACTGTAATGCGTGTTGCTCAAACGGAACTCCATATTTTGATTTTTGGATACTTTTAGTGTCGATTTGTAGAGAATTACAGCAAATAAAAAATATTATGCCGTGAAGAGCCGGTACACGGCTTCTTCGTGAACAAATTTACGTATAATTTAATGCAGTTATTAAACATTTCTTGAACAAATTGATTGTACAAAGTGAGCTCTAAATCGAAAACGTCATATACCGTCCCCTTAATACCTACCTAACGATGCCCGACTATAAGTTTTATTATTTCTAGCGTTGTCCCGACTTTTTACCGTGGTCCATGGCATGTCCGCTTGGCAACCTTAGAGGGGAAACTAACTCTTTTTTTGGATTAGTCCGGTTTCCTCACAATGTTTTTCTTCACCAAATGACATTTCGTCCATAATTTTCAAAACACTCGTTGGTACGAGCCTCGGTTTGAGCTTTCATTAAAAATTTAAAACGTATCAACAGTCCTCGTATGGGCATAGCTCTTGTTTTGACATTGACATAGTAATTTATCTAATAGACCCATCAATAAAAGATGACATCATCTAACGCATATAGGTATATGCGTTAGGTATAGGTATACCTACACTAACAATGCATCCATTTACTATAATTATCATCACACAACACCACGTCGACCAATCGTAATAATGATACTTTTAGTGAACAGTGCCACGATTTGTAATCACGCAGACGTGCGTGACGTTATTTTTTATGTTCTATTGTTTTTCAAATGACGCGTTCCTATTGGCCGAGAGAATCTAAGGAGGTGCCGGCCGCTATGTGATTGGTGGATAGTTGAGTGCGAAAATGATGGCTGTTTAGATTGGTGTGACAAGATGTATTGTTGAATAAATTAGTTTGTGAGGAACTGGTTTTTTAATTGTTTACCGTTAGTAATTATTATTTGTTGGCACGATTGGCTGTGTTACACAACAAGGGATGCGCGAGAGTCGATGAATGTTTTTATGGGGGGGGGGGGGACTGAGATCGATTCAGATTTAAAAACTTGTTGCAGTTTAGATCTTATTTTAAAACGATTTTAAAGATCGGTGTTGCGAAATGAAGTGAAAGTCGTGCATGAGATGCGCACCAATCACCAAGACGATCGTCTAGGCCGTATCAAAACCAGTTCAAAACCGTAACAATGTATTGAATTTGAATCGGATTCCAACGGCCGATACGAAGAATACGAACTTTAAGATAAGATACGTCGAGAATTTTCTAAAGATACGACATATATCGGATATGTCAGTGTCAAAAGTGACGTTTTTTCAAACAAAAACGTAACTTTTGACACAGACATATCCGCTCCATATCGTATCTTTAGCAAAATCTTAAAGTTCGGATCAGACCGTAACGCCATAAGGTTGGCGATTATGTTTTATTACTTGTTACAATATCAACTAATATTACTTAGTTACAATGTAACTACTTAAATAAAATAAACAGTAAATCATGGAGTAGGCCTTGCCTGCGGTACTTAGATGGTTTATCAGGTAAACATTCTTGTAACATTAGTAATTGTAATTAGTTTTGTCTGATAATGATTTAATACATCGACGATTGAATGGTAATTCAGTTTGTCGGTACCTACCTAATTAATTTCTGGAGTTAATCAAAATGAATGATATTATTGCATTGCAGTGCCTTCAATCATAAATCATAACATTTCTATGGTAGGTACCTATCTATTTATTTTGATTTCAGATATTTTGTGTACATAAGGTATCCTGTACCTAAGTGTTCCACTGCTGGATAAAAGCCTCTACTCTTTCCTACCATTTAGTCCTATCGAATGCACACTATACCTACTTATTATTATAAATATTACACCATATTTTTATTTATTTTTTATTTATTTATTCGAAGAATCCAATAGCCAAATCTTTGAATTACTACTTTGAATACTTAACTTAAACAATAAAAACTAAAACTGTCTCCTTGTTATTTGAAGTCGGTTCAAGAACTAACGGATCGCTACAGGCAAAGTTTATAAACCACTAAACTCATACCTTGTAGTGGCCCTGGTACGTACCATTAAACGGCCATCACGGACGATGTCACGCTCCGAGAGGAAACTATTTGTAATATAAATAAAATAATTACAAGCGCTGGCCGAGTCGGATGCGGCATCACTCATGCGAGACGATTATGGGGTAGTGGAATGGAATACAGTAGGTACAGATGTAGTGCATAATTATTTTCCATTGTATTTTCACGGAAACGGACGAACGCGTCTTGCTATTTCAGTCAGTCTCGGTACTAAAAGTACTAACGCTGACTGACTGTCTGGCTGTGAGCATGACAAATACTAATGTTTCCGAGAAAATACGATGGAAACCAATTATGCACTACATCTGTAGCTTTATTTAAAAAAATGACTTTCAACGGTTAGCCACAAGGCCGTACAGCTTCAGCAAGTTGCTGGTGAATAATCCTACGAGATTATGTCTGTGCAAGTAGTTAGTCGCTGTTAGCAAGATGAGAACAACCGGAGGTAATATGCCTTATTATTTCGATGGGCTTACTGTATATGTCTCTTCTTCTTCTTCTCGCTAGACCTATTCCCAATTATTTGGGGTCGGCCTTCCTTGTCCTAAATTTCCATCTAGCGCGGTCTTGCGCTACGTCTTTATTTAAATGAGCTTAATTTAGGTCTTTTTCAACCGTCGTCCACCACGTGGTAGGTGGTGTGCCTGAGTTGCGTGTAGTGTTTGGCAAATTTAGGGCAAGCTTCACCATGTGGTCTTCTGAACGACTTTGGACGTGACCATACCATCTTAAGCGTTTACACACAGATATAGTAGGATAATTAAGGCCTACTGTATCTGTGTTCTATACGTAAAGGCAAGTCCAGAAACTTGCTGAGTGATCTAGCTACTAGATTCAGATAGTAGAATGAAGACGCATGCGTGCAATCACTCCGTAATGGTACAAGTGCAGGCGAGCATTAGTTTAATCGAATTGTTGGAAATCTTTAAACAGATAATCACGTTTATAATTACCGATGTTTATTGAGCGGAAGGCAGGCAAATGTTGCTACTTGATAAATAGTTAGAGTTATGGTGTAGATTATCAAACCTAAATTGTATCGTATCATGGGATTTATAGGCGTATCTTGATACCTAATATATAGCTACCTAATATAACCGGCGTCTTCAGCGTACGCGACTAATGTCTTAACCACTAGACCACCCGGCCACGGCAATACCCCTCCTAAATTCTCTAGTAGATATATAGATTTCCTCCCTCAAATACTAATTCTCTATACCTACTCCTAAAATTTAGGAATGTGTCTTATTTAGTAACTAAACAACTACAAAATTATCTACTTACCCCTAATAATAATTATTGTGAAGCAAAATTAATTACAGAATAGAAACCACGGAGCGAAAGGATCTGATAAAGTGTAAAATTGAATTGTCAATAATTGCATACTGTAAGGGTCACGGCTTGCCCTTTCTAGTGCCAGTGATTTAGTAGTTTAGTGAGTGATAATGGCGATTAATATTAAAATTCATATTTCAGGTGTACTTTCGTGTAACGGATTAGCTATTACTTATTATAGTATGGTGTTTTAGGATTTTTTAGCACACTTAAGATATTATATGGCAATAATGACCAAGCTATAAGCATCATCTTTTTGTAGGTATTTTTATCTTTTCCATAAAAATCGGTCTTTAAGGAAGCAATGAGGCTAGAATCGTGTAGTTTTTAATCATGTTAAGCCTAAAGTCTATTTTTTTATTCGGTAGACTAAAATGACATTTCATAATGAAAGTAAGTCTAATTTATTTATATAGGTAATGAAAGTAACGTTAATGTACTTAAAATTCATGATCGTATCAGATTTGTGACGAGCGCTAGGCGACCGTTAAAAGTGGAAAATAAATAAAAATAGGTTCTCCTACGGTATTTAACTAGCATCTGACCATCACAGATTTTATCTGAAAGTCGTTAGATTTTATCTCCATTCAATACGGTCTATAAATGTTCAGTTTAACTATTCGTAGGTGTTTAAACAAGTTGATACGTTACCAATCACCAATCATTTATTTCGAAATATATTATGACGTCATCTTATATAGGCTCTAAGTAATACTACTGTTATCTAATTTGCGTAGGGAACAGCGACATCTATGAAGTAATTTGAACAACAAACTAAACATAGTCCATATTGGCTCAAACAGTACCCGTACTACCCGTAGGTTGTTTCAGAGTTAATGACAGCTACCTGGCAGTTATACATGGTCAACCAGATCTTGACAGTAGAAAAAGGCGGCAAATTTGAAAAATGTAGGAGCGAAGGGATATCGTCCCATAGAAAATTTTAAATTCGCGCCTTTTTTTACTGACAAGATTTGGTTGACCAGCTATAGCTACTTATGCTTGTGTGTTAACTATTATGATACGGTTTTGTTTTACCTTTATGCGGGGTGACGCTATATTTATTTGCCCCTCCACAGTAATTGGCCACTCTTAACAATAATATCTATTGCCTTGTTTCTTTCTGATTTTTTAAGAGTGGCCAATTACTACCGAGTGGCCAGTAAGTGTAACTAACAGCAGTCACCCTATCATAATTTCAAGTCAAATTTAATATTTTTTGCTAAATAATTTTTAGATTTTTCTAATTTATTACCTTTTGTCCCATTATAAACATGATTCGCAATACATTTTTAATTAGAAAAGCCCTGGTAGATAAATAAGGCATGTAACAATGCGATATTACGCTCGTCCAACAATGAATGGAGCGCGGGCGACGCCCCGGGCGCGCACCTGTATATCGTGCACGCGATCTTAGGGCGCGTTCTATTACCGTTTTTTCGTAGTAACTATTGACTTACGTGATATAGTGTCATATAAGTTCTAGTTGACTAACCTGACCACTACCACCTACTACTCCTACTAGTTTTCCACTCATCTAAGGTAAGATGGAAGAGATCCTTTATAGGGATAAGTTCACCTATGTTCCTCAATTCTGTAAATTTAATGTGAACCTGTTTAAAAAAAATTAAGCGACTAGAGCAACTATGATTAAATCTACCCTCTCGTCACCGCTTACCTACCTAATTCGTATCCAGAATACTGGGAGGATGCAGGGTCTAGCATCTCACTACTTAAGGGGCCCACTGATTATCAGTCCGCCGGACGGTATCGGCCTGTCAGTTAGAACAAAAAGTTGACAGTTCCGAACAACTGACAGGCCGATACCGCTCCGGCGGACTGGTAATCAGTGGGCCCCTTTAAGGCCGTGCATCGAAAAATAACAGGATCTTAGAAAGGTGGCAGTGGCTAGCCCCGGAAACAAACAGTAGTGATTTTCGGATATATGTTTCTTGACTATATGATAAGAGATTTCGTAGTAGTCGAAACACGAATGCTTAAAATTTTCTCGATAGAAAATAAATCCAAACTTACGTGTTCATTTTTCGGTTTTAGCTTCGTGCAACTAGAAAACACATCCATATCCAGCACAACCCACCTTACAGCAAAGGTTTTCATCTCGTCTTAACTTTCAAAGAACTAAATATTAACTTATTATCCTTTACCGATGGATTTATTATCGATTTTTGATTTTATGAATTCAACAGCAAACGCCCATTTTACGCAGTTCGGTTTCTCATTCTGTCATGCGTCAAAGTCATAAATGCATCCTTTATGCCAGTAATGTTAGATGGCCGTCGTGCCTCAAAGAGGTAAGACCTATGTCACTTCGCGCAGCGCTCCGAATTACGTAAAATTTTAATATCCAATAAACGTTGAGTCGTAACTCCATTGAGTAGTAACGGAATCGGAGGTAAACCTATGATTGTGCCTTCTTACAGGCCTATACGTTACGCATGTGTGCGTGTTTGCTAGGCTACGTCATGCTACGTCGAAATCTATACTCTTTGTCAGTTACAACGGGTTAGGAAATTTCGACAGACATTGAAATGTATCGGTAGCTGTTTGGTATTTAGTCATCAGAATCTAACCGTAACTTTTTGCTTTATTTTTGTTTGAAAATAAAATATCTATAAGAATATATTTTTTGCTTTTTTTCTATTGTAATGATAAAAATAAATCTAGTATGTTTCATGCTCAAATAATTTAAAATATATGAATAAATATTAAAAACTAATTGATATTATTCGTTTTAATTATTATATTATTAAGTTTGTTTGAATAAAATATTTTATTTCAATAATACGAAAAGTTATTATATTTAAGTACCACTAAAAAAAGGTCCCTACTTACAAAAACTCACTTGCACGGGCCGGCGGGGTTCGAACCCGTGACCTCCGGTTTGAAAGTCGCACGCCACTACAATTTCACATAAGTAATTTACAATGACATGATACCGTGGAAAAAGTGAATATTACAATGTACTGTGTTACTATCATTTTATAGTTTATTTTGGCTTGACAAGGAGGAATGAGAAAAACGTGCAGAGCGAGAGGATTAAATCTCTCTGTCCCTTTCTTAAAGTAGCCAATCCTAATTATGACATCTGTTTTGATATTAATTCTTTGAACATAATTTGTCGATGTTCTTTTTAGGGTTCCGTAGCCAAATGGCAAAAAACGGAACCCTTATAGATTCGTCATGTCTGTCTGTCTGTCCGTCTGTCCGTCTGTCTGTCCGTCCGTATGTCACAGCCACTTTTCTCCGAAACTATAAGAACTATACTGTTGAAACTTGGTAAGTAGATATATTCTCACACAAAAATAAAAAAAAAAACAATAAATTTTTGGGGTTCCCCATACTTCGAACTGAAACTCAAAAATTTTTTTTTTCATCAAACCCATACGTGTGGGGTATCTATGGATAGGTCTTCAAAAATGATATTGAGGTTTCTAATATCATTTTTTTCTAAACTGAATAGTTTGCGCGAGAGACACTTCCAAAGTGGTAAAATGTGTGTCCCCCCCCCCCCTGTAACTTCTAAAATAAGAGAATGACAAAACTAAAAAAAATATATGATGTACATTACCATGTAAACTTCCACCGAAAATTGGTTTGAACGAGATCTAGTAAGTAGTTTTTTTTTTATACGTCATAAATCGCCTAAATACGGAACCCTTCATGGGCGAGTCCGACTCGCACTTGGCCGCTTTTTATATCATCGAAAAAGATTTTTATTAAAAAAATGTGTTGAATTTATATGTTTTATTTATGTTTTTTTGGCATAAATTTCATTACTTTTGACAAATTTTGATTGTGATGACAAACGATTTGATGTGATGTGTGAAACGAACCATGTGATCAACGATTTATCTAATAAAACTTCATTTAGTCGAAAAAAATAGTTGTCTACTACCGGGTGGAAAAAAATTATGGGCCCTGGAGGGAAAGTGCCTTAAAACCTTAAGTTTGCTCATTTTACTTAAATGAAACATTATTGTTTTTTAAAGAAACAACTGCATTCAAAGATTTTTGAAGTGAAAACTTCTTTAGCGGCGCTAGGCACTTTTTGAGGTGGGGAAAAAATGATAAACTCGAGACAGCGTAAGGCGATCATGTGACCGTAAGGTTTAGATGGCCAATCATTTAGATGGCATTTAAATCAATAAAGAAAAACTCAATGACATTACATGAAAAAGGTTATAATCTTGTACGGGCTGAAATATGAGGATCTCACAGTATTATAACTTTATATCACTCAAATATAATTCAATAAAGCTACATCTTGATGAAATCGCTAATAAAAGTGAACTCTAGTACTGGTGAATAAAACTCAAAATATCATGACCAAATATATTTAGATGCGAGGTCTGCAAGGTAACTTTACAATTTCTATTCGAATTTTAAACAATTAACGCTATAAATTTGAATTACGAATTTTAAACAAGCTCACTGACCAGCAATTTCGGAACCAAAAGTTTTCAATAGAAAGGAGGATGGGTCAATTATACATAGTGCTGCAGACATTTTGGACTAGTCATTGAGTTTTCACTTCTGTCGGCACTCCCGGAATGCAACACGTTGTTTTTTTTAAATTCGCTTAGTCGCGCCCGGGAATCGAACCTACTTTTTCCACACTGTATAAAAGAACACAAATGCTTTTCTTCTGGTAACTTAAATGTTCTATCTATCTTGGTGATATGTCAATGCAATCAAATAATCTGAAAAAATAATAATAACCCAATTTATGAATTCCGTTCCTTCAGAAAAATGCGAAATGTACGTACAATTTTTAGGGATATCGTACTTTTCCCAGAGACAAATTTAGTTGGCTAAGAGACATTTTCACTGATTTGGGGTCTGTACTAAAAATCTAACATAATATGATAAGGACTTAATCGTTTTAAGCTCAAGAGTGAGTTTTCCTAAAGCTTTTTCTAAAAATTATGTCTTTATTAACGTTAGGAGTGCACTGCAGCATGTCAAATGTATGCCAAAATGTCAAGGGAGAGAACAATAAATTAAGTTTCAATTCCACTTCCACTCATCAGCAAAGTGATATAAGTATATCAGCAGTTTAAAGTTATTTTAGATTACAAAATTAGCGCATCAAAAAAATCAAAGTGCATAGAAAAAAAGTCTCCTGAGTCATAATAAAATTGATGTCTCTTGGGTCACCAGAAAAGTCACCAGGGAGAACGATCACCCAAATCACATTTAAAAGAAAATGTAAATTTTGTGTACTACCTACGAACATTTTTCAAAAAACTATGTTTTTATAACATATTAGACCCAGGATAAATCTAATACCTCTTTTCGTACCCCGGATAAAATGGTCGGCGACTAAAAAAGTAACTGCGTTGTACCCTTGCCTTCGTTGCGATATGTTTGGTAAGTCAGGAGACTTAAAAAATGAGCCATGATTTTGGGACATATTAAAAAATATTTTTTTGAATAAGTATATATTAATTTTAGCGGACTTTAATAATTTACCAGTTAAATTAGATGTAAATACCGTTTTAGTTAATCGTTAATATGATATATTAAGTAGCAGTAAAACACTTTATTGTACAAAAAGACACATAAAACATGAAAAAACACACATCCTTCGTATATGGTAGAATATATTTTTCACACTTATAAGTACAAACCAAAACCGATACGCGATTGGGATACGCTCTCTTTATATGGGATACAAAAAAAAATTCTCCTGGGTCACCAAGACTAATCGACATATTAAAATAATTCAGTTCGTTTTTAAGTTCTAGTCAGATTGACTTTTTGGTTATTTGAGATAAATTACAATAACGCTTAGATTTGAAAAACATGATTTTCTATTTTGTTGCGATCGACCCGGGTAATAAAAATACGGCGAATTTGAACTTTTGTTTGTTGTCGTTGTAAAATGTATTAAAAAATAATGTACCCCTGACAATTGAAATTCAAAATTATCCAGAAAAAGCGGCCAAGTGCGAGTCGGACTCGCCCATGAAGGGTTCCGTATTTAGGGGATTTATGACGTATTAAAAAAAACTACTTACTAGATCTTGTTCAAACCAATTTTCGGTGGAAGTTTGCATGGTAATGTACATCATAAATTTTTTTTTAGTTTTATCATTCTCTTATTTTAGAAGTTACAGGGGGGGGGGACACACATTTTACCACTTCGGAAGTGTGTCTCGCGCAAACTATTCAGTTTAGAAAAAAATGATGTTAGAAACCTCAATATCATTTTTGAAGACCTATCCATAGATACCCCACACGTATGGGTTTGATGAAAAAAAAATTTTTGAGTTTCAGTTCTAAGTAAGGGGAACCCCCAAAAAAATTTTTTTTTTCTATTTTTGTGTGAAAATCTTAATGCGGTTCACAGAATACATCTACTTACCAAGTTTGAACAGTATAGTTCTTATAGTTTCGGAAAAAAGTGGCTGTGACATACGGACGGACAGACGGACAGACAGACAGACAGACATGACTAATCTATAAGGGTTCCGTTTTTTGCCATTTGGCTACGGAACCCTAAAAATGAGTGTTTCAAAAAGGCACCCTGTATTCATTACATACCTAAATAATCTCTTATTCAATAAAACATAAACTAAACACTGTGATTTATTTCAAATAAATGCAAATCGATCGGATAAAAGATATTAATACCTACCTATACAACAATGAATACGAGTACAGTCAGCTGCAATAATATGTTACACACCGAAGGCCGTTTTGCGGTAGATCATGTTAGATCTTATTTGTAGAGCCATAAGAGCGAGCGTGTCACATATTTTTGCGGCCGTCGAAGAGTAACATATTATTGCAGGTGACTGTACCTATGAAAAATTCGAGGGTTAAAAAGCATTTCAACCAAAGTATTTATAATAATAACGACTATGGACGCCTGCAACCCCAGGGATATTGTAACCCCATAACAATAAGGTTGAAATTTGCATTTAGTGACCGCAAAGTCAGGTGAGCGTAATCAAGTAAATCTGTTTTCATCATATTTTATCAAAAATAATCTCTTTTCTGTTCTTGTGCTATTTTCTTATTATCAATACTCTTAACTTATATGCTATATACGCTGCTGCTTCTATGCTGTTAACATCTTCCAAAACAACAATAAATATTCAGATTTATTAATTAATTATTTTATTGTTTGCTATTATGAACAAGTAACAACGCCATCTGTTTAAATTTTTTCCGAATTTAAGTTTCTGGCCGACCGCAGCGACCGCGTATAATGGTAGTTAACTTCTGTAACGTTAGATGGTGCTAAAGGTTCACACAAACTTCACGTGCGGCGCGAAGCGTTTCCATGTGTGCGTGTTAGCGGGGAGGGAAGAACTAGCGGGCGTGGTTTACGAAGCGCCAGACGCGGCTGCAGTAGGCCCTTAATCTCCACCAGCTACATATATTTCTTCGTTTCCATGGTTGAGAGATGCGATTACAAATTAGGGTGACTGCTATATTTATTGGCCACTATATAGTAATTGGCCGCGCTTAACAATTTATTGGGAGTGGCCAATTACTACGTAGTGGCCAAAAACTATTGCAGTAACCCTACTCTTAAATTTACACGATCTCCCACCTTCCGTAAACGTCTGTAGACGTTTGACAGAAATCTTTTACGATATTGTTTCAACGGATCGGTTCCATTCACGTAGACAACCATACTTCAGTTGACAGAATCGGTTCTGCATTTCATCACCACACCTAAACCTGGTTTTCGAATGACATGTCATTGACGGCTTGGTTTTGAACTTACATTGGTGACATAACAATAACAATAACAATAACAATATTTTTATTCATAATTGAATTTTAGCAGAAAGGTTACATTGAACCCCGCACTAGGCATTCTGTTATACTTGGTCAAGCAAATCTTGTCAGTAGAAAAAGGCGGCAAATTTGAAAAATCACTGGTTAGCAACACTACGTTTGAATTGTTCGAAAATCGCGTGTCATTTATATCTTGTGGAACTGTTTTGTTTACATTTCATCGCTGTTCGATGTACATTGCTGCTTTTTGTTCGTTTCCTAGGGATACCATACTTTAGTTTGCTTTACATTGCTACTGGTATATCCAGCTTGACAGAGTATATTGTCTTTATTTATGACAAAACGGCTAGACTAAATAAAGTGTGTCAAAGGACTGTCTTATTTCAAACGTAGACAGAGAGAGTCATACTATCTTTGTCTTACACTAGTACTAGCACCCAAGAGAAAAGGATGAGTATAGTTTTTTTTGTTCCTATTTACTGACAAATTGGTTTGACCATCTATAGCTAGATGTCGCTGATCGACAGTTTTCCCTCACGAACTATTCTCGCGTGAACGCATCCTTACCCTTCCACGTCGCCTGTGATTACCTGCGAACGGCGGCCGCTTAAACGATTCCTTTTTTAAAAACCCACCGTTCCTGTTCCACAAGCTGCGCCAATAGCCCTTCCTCATTTTCGCTTTGAAATGGACAATGGAAAACGCGACTTTTTTACTCACGCCACCCAAATTAGGCCACTCAAGTCATGTCGTTCAAAGACCAGTAGTCGTACGCTGACCTTAAAAACTTACACTCCGAATTTGGGAAAAGAACAATTCCTTTGCAAACTTTTTTACTTTTTTTACGAGCAAATTGTGGGGCCGCGTCTGTTAATTTCTTCGGCCACTTTGTTCCGTGCCTCCGAAATTGATAAACACTTATCTCATTGACTCCGAGTGTATGAAACAGGTTGTAAATTAAATAGATTATGCGTTCGCCGTAAAAAAGGGTCTTTGGCTGTTTTTTTTTAATGTCGTATCCCTCGGACATTAGCCTTTACAGTCCCCGCGCGTTTATGTAAATTATAATATGACAATTGATGATTATTGTTCCATGTAATTACATTTTTATTTCAGGAGCATTCTTACAAAGCAGCAATTACTGATTGAGCGCTCGGCGTTCGGATAAGAATCTTACTGGCGATTTTTCATAAACAATAGCAGTTTTAATATCGCAATAAGAACAAGAGTGTAAGCTATTGATAATGCAAAAAATGTAATAATAAATTACCGGGCAGTGGGTAATAAAGCGCGATTGGCTCCAGGCGACTCGCGGAGCTACCAGTGCCCGTGATACAATATAAAAAACTGGAATAAAAAAGCTTAAAAATAATACGCTTAATATCAAAGAAGGTGTACTCCGTTAATGCATTCGGTGCCTTAAGGCTGTACGTCAGGCCAGACATTGTTTTCTGGAATGCGAGTTTAAAATGGCGTTCTTTTATTCGAAATTCAAATTTTGATTTCGAGGAATCGGTCCGTCGCGTCGAGTGTCCGTCGGATGACATAATTAGCGGTTTTTTGTTGTTTCGTTGTGAATCGGTTCAGGATGTTGACATTTGATAAGTTTTTTTTAAAGCGGTTTTAATGGTTTCGTTTAACTGGAAGCTGTGAAATGTAATGAAAATAAAATATTAACAATATAATTTTCGAGTAAAGGGGATGTCCCTGTTTCAAACTTGATAAAAAAAGATTGGTAAATATTAATCTTTTGTATGCTTAAGTTGAATATGAATTCATGCTTAAACATATTTATTAGAGGTTAAAAGGGAATCATACTTCACGGTTTTTGTTAAATAATGGGTGGATAAACTGACAATAGACTAAATAGGAAAACAATCATTTACTTATGAAAAATCATTTACTTACGCACACATTAATTTATTTACACAGCGCTATCCTCAAAAAAATACAAACGTGAAACACAAGTGTACTCGTAAATTCATTTTAAATTTGCATACCTACATGATCATTTTACTGCCTCAACCTATAGTTGGTTAGTTGGTTGTATTATAATCATACTTCTAATACTTATCTAAATTATTTAAGGTTACAATTAGTTTCCATCTTTATGTATAGTTTATATTCAATTTAACTTATTTAGTTATTTCATTGTATTTATTTGACACTTACGATTGTAGGTTATATTCCTTCAACCAATTAACACTGCCATACGATACCGACTATAATTCCATTTCGTCACATATATTTTATAAATATAAATGACTTGCGATCTTTAAGATCTGAGTTTAAAAACGCCCAAACGTCCCGTTGTTGTCAATTATTTTCGGTGCACCTGCTTTTGTTTTGTATGGACATATTACCTTGAAGTCATTGTGCGTATGTCTTTATGTAAAAACGCGCTAACTGGTTGTCAATTTTATTGTAGCAGGTGAAAATAAATAAAGCCGCAATGGATTTATTTTAAGGATTAACACTCTTAGTAGCATATAATAATGGTGTATCTTGCATATTTATTAATACATATTTTATGAATTATTTATCAGCTTCTAAAATCAAAATTTGTTTCTTTTTCTTGCTGGTACAGAAGCTCCGCTGTCAATCGTCATCCGACGCGGCTACACACAAAGCGAGATGGGCACCTTTTCACCTCGGGCACCGATTCCAGAAAAGTTTTGGGTACATGACGCTATTTTTTTACACTTCTGTTAAATCTAGAGCCGATATTTGGCATGATAACGTTTGATAATAACTTTATATTAATACAAGGTTAATAAGGTAGATTCCATACGGGTTACGTCCTCGACAACGTAGACCTTTTTGTGGAATGCCCCAAATCACAGATTATATAATAGTTCAAATGTAGGGTGACTGCTATAGTTTTGGCCACTACATAGTAATTAGCCCCTCCTAAGAAATCAGTAAGCCAATAGAATACTTATTGTTTAGAGTGGCCAATTACTAGGTATGTATATGTCGTAGTCAGATCGTATAATCCGCCGTATTACATTACGGCTAGCCGTTTTACAAAACAGGGGCGTTTTGAAATGTGGCGGTTCGACGATTAGCCGGATTGTCATTGCGATACGTTCTTCAATAAGGCGGCCTACGTTTAGCCGCATCGTATCTACTATTTAGATTGTAGAGTGACCAGTTCTTTCGGTCGCCTACGTAACCGGAGTTTGACAATGTTTGCAATTTAATTTATTTTTACCATGGTCCCACCGCACTACATGTGTTTCTTTTCCAAAACATTTCCTTCATAACTTAAATAGACGGAGCCCCGCAAGCGGGGCTCCTATTTCTGGGCGGTTTTCCCTTCGGGCATCTGAAGCTACCTAACGAACCTAACCTACCTACTTACCTACCTACTCTTTTTTTCCCCAAAGTGTAATGTTTTCACGGACGTCTTACTAAATCAATAGGTAGGTAGGTTAGGTTTGCTAGGTAGCTTCAGATGCCCGAAGGGCAAACCGCTCAGAAATAGCGCTTCGCGGGGCTCCATCTAGTTAAGTTGCGGTGCAAATGTTTTTTTGAAAAGAAACAGTCCGTCGAACTCCAGATTTGATGGACACCCCAGCATTTTTCATAGTTTGTTGTTGTTATGTCAGGCAGCGCCACGAGTGTTAAAAATGGGAACTAAAAACTGTCAAAGCGGCGGCTAATGACTCGCTGTATTATATTACGTCTAGCCGTGTTGAAGAACGTATGGCGCCGAATACATTCCGGCGGATTTTCATTAAGCCGCATTCAATCCGGCTAATCGTCGAACCGCCGCATTTCAAAACGCCCCTGTTTTGTAAAACGGCTAGCCGTAATGTAATACGGCGGATTATACAATCCGACTGCGACATATAGGTATAACTACATCAGTCACCCTACAACCTACCTATATATGTATATATATACCTATGTATATACGTCGTCAATTTCTCAGTTTCACAGAATGTATATTCAGCTGTTTTGTTATTTTTCAGAGGTCAACCGCAAGAGGGCGCGCTATTTGTCGCGCGGTAACGAGCGACAATGCGCGCCGGTCGCGCGCCCCCCGCCGCGCGCGGCATTTGTTCTGCGCGAGGCAGAGGCACACCGAGAATGCCTCGTATATATAGGTAAGTAATATTCCTTTTATACTTGGTCAAGCAGATTTTGTCAGTTGAAAAAGGCGGCAAATTTTAAAAATGTAGACGCGAAGGGATATCGTCCCATAGAAAATTTGAATTTCGCGCCTTTTTTTATTGACAAGATTTGCTTGACCAAGTATAATACATTAATGGCGTTATTCATAAACGTCTTCTAAGTTATCTGCTGATGATCATCGTATGTCCCTCTCTGTGTCGTAATGACAGATAGGGACAAACGACGATCATCAAATGATTAGTTAGCAGCCGTTTATGAAAAACGCCATTATTCTATAAATGATACATTGAAGAGCTGAAAAACTTGCCAAAATTTAGGGTTTGCTATTTCTTTCAGTTTCCAAGTTTTCAAATTCACTGGTGACACAAATCCATAAATGCTTATTTTGCTACTGTATATAGGGGTCATTGCCTCATTGCACTATTAGTTTCCGTCCATGCTCTAGTTTTCGTCCACTTGATGGATTAGCAAATAAAATGTTTCATTTTTAATTTTCTACTTGCGAAATATCTCATATCTCAGATATATTGTTTAGACGTTAAGGATTGCAATAAGTCCAAATTTGTGCAGCAATACAGGTTTTTACTCAAATTTCGTCAAGTGGACGAAAATTAGAGCTGGACTAAAACTGATAAAAATTGATAGAAGCTTAAACAATACACATTTATGTTACTCTTTGGTATTTTTCAGATGCCAAGTGTGCCTCGCACCTCCATCCGCGCCACGTACCATCGTTACGGCTAACTAAGCAGCCAACTATTGGTTATCCATAACACTTATTGTGTATTCTTTTGACAAATGCCTCGCCGGGCCCTCGTTAATACCGCCTCGCCGCATGCTGATTATTTCTCATACAGATTTATTGTCTTATTATAATACTATTTGGTTACGCGGGTATCGGTTTGGTTATCGATGTTTGTAATACGAAACTTGGAAAAGGAACTATGTTTCTTAGGTTTGTTGCTAGTTTACTTAAAATTAATATACCTACCTACTACTAGTTACTACTACATATTAGGTAGCAAGTCGCAAACTGTTGTTTTCATATAAGATCGTGTTGAGCTGTCTTTTCATTGGAGTGGTTTAAAATGAGTACGGTAATTTCATTAAATTAGTCCAATTACAAGTTAAATTTTAGTACACAAAGTCGCAAAGTTTTTTAACCACCGTTTATATTATATTTATATTTTTAGGGTTCCCTACCCTAACGATGCCAAAAGGACCCTGAATAATAGGAACTGAAACTTAAAAAAATAATAATTAATAAGCAAGTTAATGACTGAGCCAATAACCGTCTTTCGACAGGATCTGTTGTATCTTGTATCTATGAAAGTTCTGAAGATTTTTTATACTTACAGTGAGTATTTCTGATGTCACTCTATTACAACCTGGAATGTTCTAGTGTACTTACATGGTTTGACACGCACTTGCTCGGTTAAAATTAAGCAAAAAAAAATCCACGATGAAAATGTACAATGCTCTACCTTTATTTTTTCCACACCCATCCAACACGAGTTTTAACAATAGCAGCTACAAAAACAACCTAAAGCATGTTGATTGGCCATGTATAAATTCAAAGGGCATGCCCATATCCAGCCTTCCAATTTCTTCAATTTTCATAGAATATCGTCAACGCACTTGACAGTGGTATCACGCGCGATCGCCGGATCGATCGGCCGACCGATCCGACGATCGCATTGTGGTGCAGATGAATAGATCGTCCACCTCTATTGTAAGTTAATGCACTTGGACAAGACTTGCTTTGATGAGATACACACGAGTCGGTAGAGTAACAAGTAAAGTTGTTCACATAGTTAATTGAGTATTCTACTTATAGAGAATAGTTCTAAATAAATCACGTGTCATAAAATTAAAGGTCCCGACCCGACGTACCTTGCAAGTTACCCCACGGGGGCCACGGGCTGAAGTGGCAGGCCTTCAGGTATTTACAGCTACAAGTCAATGCCGCTTTTATTCACCATTTATATCTAAATTATTTTACGTGTATGTTTATTAGGATTAAATACATACCTAGGTAATGTCATTAACATGGCTGCCACCTCGTTACAAAAACTCCTAACTGCGCCCAAACCTATTGTACAATTTTATTGTACATCGCATAATTTGCATATGCGCACACATGTATAAATACACACATGTGAGGTATCAAATAAAAGAAGATAAATATATATGTATTTAATTTATATTGAATTGAAACGGAACTCTTTCTTGTTTGTGGTTTGTATCGATTTTTTTACTGAGCTGTACAATACGTATTGTATTGATTTCTGTAAATAACTAACTAAATATATCTCAGACACTACAGATTTTATGTTATACTGTATTCTTATATATAAATTTTGATAAGTATCTCCTGGTTTTAGATCCTAAACTATTTCATTGACAATCTGTCTCGGCTCTTATCTGATTTCGCAGTAGGTAAATAATCGGTGCAAAATCATTTTTTTTCTAGAAGTCAGGCTTAAAAATAATTGTATTTGCTAAATTGTGCAAAAAATGTTAGCCATTGCAGTGGTCTGTGTGTCCCAACCCACCTTACGAGAATGGTGATGCAGCCTCAACAGGAAGCCTTACCTTTTGTTCTCTAAATGATAAAAACGTCAAGAATCCGCGGCGTATTGTCTGCGACCGGTTCCCTTTACTTTTATAGTTTAGTTATTTTTATTTATTTTCATTGTTTGCTTATTGTTACGTGCGGTGGGTAGCGAATAAAGTTTTCGACTCGAATTTAGTGCTTTATCTTTTGGTTTGCAATTATGGATGTTTTGCGAGTATGGGTGATTTAGAGAGTTTATAATGTTTGTATTGTATGACTCTTTTTAGTTTGAATGCATGCGTTTTCACTTTATGTAGCGAAGCGTCGAATTTCAAACCAACTCTGATTCCAATTCTTAAAGCTTTAATCTTTCATATGAGTGATTTGCCTTAATTTAGTCTTTTATTTAGATAAGTCTTAATTTAATTGATTCAATTATGTTACGAAAATTAACCGTATAAATTGGGTGCATTACTTTTTTTATAATTACTTTTTATATATTATAGTTTGATATATCGTTATTTAGAATAACGTAATGAATGGCATACTATCGTAATACCTAATTAACGGTACACATAATGTTATTATTGGTATAATGGTCATAAGGTATATTTACACTTCGTCTAATATACATTGCCATAATTATTAAATATTCTAAAGCATATTATTTGTTATAACAAGTAATATCGCATAATTATGTATGTGGCATAATAGTTACATGACATAAATGGGTTAGGTTAGGTTAGAACTTTGACCCTCCGTAGAATGAAATACCTAGCAGAAAAGTGGCTTAGGTAGGTTAGGTTTGAACTGCGGCCCCCGCAGAATCGAAAACCATGAAAAAATTGGTTAGGTTAGGTTAGAACTGCGACCCCCCTAGAATAAAATATGTAGCAAAAGAAGTAAGTAATATGTAAATTTTTATGTTATTATTAAATGAAATATGACAAAAAAAATATACAATATATGTATTTATACTTGATAAAATTGTATAAAGTATTACGTTATACAAAAATATAATATAACAAATGTCATTATAGCACATGTGTATCATATATTGTTTAAAAATTATATTACAATAGGCATTATATCAATGATAGTTTAGATGAAATCACAGTATAACAAAGGAATCGTATAATAACAATTACATTATAACATATAATAATATATCAAATGGCGTTATAACAAATGTATGATAGTTTTTTTATAATTATATTAAGCATTACACACCCGTATAAATTGTATTGTAATATATTTATTGTACTTAATTCATACACAAATAAGTCTATATAGTATGCTAACACACTTTCATCCTGCATATAACTTATAGAAATGGCTTAGTTGTCGTAACACAATGGAATCAATTAACTTTTTGATTCATTAAGGTATGTTCGACTAAGATCGGACACCGGGTAAGATCGTATGATTCAAATTTCTGCCTGTTGCGGGGCTTTTTTTCAATGCTGGCAAGGTGATGCAATGCGCTGTTTTGTCCCGGGCATTGCATCACCTTGCCAGCATTAAAAAAAGCCCCGCAACAGGCAGAAATTTGAATCATACGATCTTACCCGGTGTCCGATCTTAGTCGAACATACCTTACAGGTCCTTAACTATGTAATTTTTTTTTGCAATTCACTCATGGAAATAATAAGAAGGGCACTCAAAGAACGAGGTGGTTTATTGAGGTCGTTCGTCTTGAATAGGTATATTTGAGTTCTTGTCTCTAGTACTTACTATGTTAGTATGAATAATATCTCCACCAGTTTACAAATGTCACTCACTGTCACATCTCAATTTCCTTACAATAAAGACGAATAGCCAGCAAGTTGTTAATTTAATTTTAATTGCACAATAATATCGGCTGCTTGATCTTAATTATCATTCATTCATTCATCAGCACGGCAAGGACATGTTACATGTCAGAGGCTTCATTCGATAAGAAAAGACTAAATTGATAAATCATTCGAATAGGTATATAAGTACTAAGTTACTTACTTTTATAGATATGAGAGTAAACAACAAAACAAGTTAGTCAAGCGTACACTCAGCAGCATAAATATAGCTAACCATGATTGCTATTAGGAATAGCGAACACTACTTTATTTATTAGTAAGAGATTAAGAGCTTGCGTAGGAAGCTTAATAATTAAGCTATAGATGGTGAAGCAAATCTTGTCAGTAGAAAAAGGCGCGAAATTCAAATTTTCTATGGGACGATATCCCTTCGCGCCTACATTTTTCAAATTTGCCGCCTTTTTCTACTGACAAGATCTGATTATAGATGTATAATAAAATTATTTTCCTTCCTCATCGAATATCAGTGCAAGCGAGACGCACTGCGAGTGACAAAGTTCTAACGCCGCTCCTGGATGCAATTTGCAAACCGTACATCTTACCCATCGGCTACAACCCATTATTTCGTACTAGCATAATTAATCATAAGTCATATAATTACCAAAATCCTTTACAAAATCTAGTACAGGCCAACGAAAATACCGATCAATACCCTAAAAATTGTGTCACAAAAGCAATGCCCCATTACTGGCCAGACACGATCGATCGACCTAAGGTTCACGGGGTAATTGTGACATGGACCGTGAGAATATTCAATTAAGCGACCGAGCTTAATTGCAACTTGATAAAGTTAAGTTCGCTCTAAGTGAACTATCTTGCAAACTAAGTTAACTGACCATTATCTTTGCCTTTGTGCCTCGGTAGCACTGGACGCGCTTAATTGGGGGTCGAAGGGTGATAGAATAGGGCAGATGCGACTTGATATTAGTATTAAAACGGACAAATCACATTTTGTGAGGGATGAAAGGGTTTAGATATTCGGTTTATTAATAAGTGACACACTAGTATGAGACTCGTAATTATGACTAAATACCCTTTTACGTCTTTTTGGAGTACGAAGATAGTGTTCACAATGACCTGCTTAAAATCTGTGTTTTTATTTTACGCTGAATTTCTTTAAGTAGGTTTTTACATTTTTACTCACACTCTGCTCATGCAGATTAATAAAACTTTTATTTCCGACTAATTAATTCCGACTTGTGTCAACGTCAACTTAAACTCCTCCGGTAGGTACTTATAGTTTTAGCCTGTATCAAAATTGTGGCCATTTATTTGAAAATGTTTTTAATCTTTTAGAGCAAAAGCAGGAATTTATAACCTACCAACGACCTATCTTGCTATTTCCCAGCACGCCCGGACGTCTCATCCACTGCGCGGCCCGGAAGCATGTCCGGCCGGTAATCGAGTTATTGTCGCGCTACAATGCGGCAATCAGCGGCGGCCGCAGCCGGCGCCGGGCCCGTACTTTCCAGGTGCCGGACCGATAGTTATGCAGTTATATGCGCATAGTTTTAGCACTTTTAGTGGACATTGTTTTGGTAAGTGGCCTTCTTGAAAAAAGGTAGCTTTTACTTGAATTGGTAGAATAAGGGGCAGTACTTTTCACGTGCCTTACAGATAGTTAGGGCTAGTTTAGACGGCGCGCGAACTCGTATACAATTTTAGTTACATTGCGGACCATTGAGGTGACATCAATTCAGCCGACCGATCAAATGACGCAATGTAATGAAACTCGCATGCGAGTTCTCGCACCATCTAAATGAGCCCTTATGGATAGTTGCAACAGTTTTACGACTTTTAGGGTCGGTTGCACCAAACTGTTCATATCGTTAAAGAGTTTGCTAAATTTTTATATATGGAAAGTTTCATAGTAAAGCGCCGGGGCGCGCCGGCTGACGTTGATCAGTCTGTCAAATATGGTTGGCGCAAATGGCCCTTAGGTGTTATTGATTGGTAAGTGGCCTTCGTGAATAAATAATGTTTTGACTTGGTAGAATAGAGAACTCTTTTTCTAGGTACAGTACCGATAGTTATGTAGAGTATGATATCCTATTATTTTATGACTTTTAGTGGTTATTTAAGTGAAAAATTAAGCTACACGCGTACTTATTTCCTTATGCATGCTTAGCTACTTATGATACTACGTGTACGAGCCTTCGAACTATGCAAATACACCCTCCATTTTCGTGAATGCATGCACTTAGGTACCGCTCTACCAGCATGTAAGTACATTTACTTATAAAAAATCTAAAATAAGTCTTTACATTAAAACCAACCTCATAAGCATTACCAGTATTACCACCCACTGCGCTTCATGTATCAATTAAATTTAATGTCACATACGCCAACAATTAATGTCCATTAAAGATAACAGATTCCACTCTAATCAGCTATTGGTTGACATTTAATTCGGAATAGCCAAGTATTTTTCCCAGGCCGCGTCTGAAAGCACTTACACGGTAGTCTGTCAGTTAAACTGTCATTCAAGTAGATAATATGCAACAAATTGGCACTATTGCCACGTGTAAGCTTTGAACAGAAAAGCCGCATCGACGTTGCGTGTGTGCAAGTTATAAGTTTACAGAGTTTACTGCTGCAGTCGCTGTCTGAATGTAACCTTATGGCTCCTCTAGACGATGGCCCAGCGCTGGACCAGCGAGATGGCCCTGCGATGGTTATGGCTCCTATACACGATGGCCCAGCGCTGGACCAGCGAGATGGCGATGCGATGGCTATGGCTCCTCTACACGATAGCCCAGCGCTCGTCCAGCGAGATGGCCATGCGACGGTTCAGAGTAAGCACTATGGAATGGGGCACTAGATGCGTACACACCATCGCTGGCCCACCTTTGATGTGCGGATAAAAAACCGACACCGTGCATGGCCATCCCATCGCCATCACGCCGCGCCCTAATAAGCCATCCGATACCTTCAATACAAACTGGCCCATCTTACTGGGACAGTATGATATGATGTCCCATCGTGTACAGGAGCCATTAAAAGCGTTTTCACATTGTCCATTGCCACAAAGAAGTAAAAATTTTAATAGCGCCTTTTTATATTTATTTACTGAATGTTTAAATATGTTATGATCAAAAGATAACCTTAAACTATAAAAGACGTAGTTGATGCCATATGGTACTATCTAGCTGCTGCTATGAGCGGAGATGATAGGTGACGTGCGGAAACCAACCAATTAAATAGCAATGGTTGTCTTCTCCGCTCCTTTGGACTACCAATGCTATTGGTTGATTCCCTAACATCTCTACCTCAGTGGAAAGACAGTGGAAAGACCTAAGTTCTGACTACCGGCCTAGCTAAGGTTACAATCGCTATCGCTTCGACAACGAAACACTTTGTGTCTCTCTATCACTCTTCCATATTAGTGTGACAATGACAGTTCGTTTCGATCGCTACAGAGCGTAAGCGATTGGCCTGTTGGCTACGCCTGACTTAACGGTAAAGCCCTTGCTACACGGTCGCCGACAAGCCTTCTAACCGTCTGACCTTGGTCTGTCCTTGGTCAGTTTTGGTCAAATTTTGTTGGAAACAACTGTCTACACGGTCCGTCCAGACTAAGGCCACGCGGTCTGAGGGGCTTGTCGGCGACCGTGTAGCAAGGGCTTAAGAAATCGCTCGCCGCTTACGCCATAAACACACCGGTCGCATCGACATCGGACGGCAGAATGGCCGCGCGACAACACCTGTTCGGATGTTCGTCAGCCCTTTGCGCTCGCCGCGCCGATTGTCAAGCGACGCCCTTAGTGCGCCGCGTGCTTTAATCAAATGATGACCATTTACAATTGTAGTTTTTGTAAATGCTTGTAAACTGTGTGTAAAGTTAGTAACTGCGACTTCAGAATGGATTCAAAAGCGATAAAAGGAATTCGTATGGAGATCTAAGTGAATGTCTTAAGGGGCCCACTGATTAACAGTCCGCCGGACGGTATTGGCCTGACAGTTGTTCGGAACTGTCAAAATTTTGTTCCAACTGATAGGCCAATACCGTCCGGCGGACTGTTAATCAGTTCCCCCTTTAAGGATGCCTCACGTCAGACCGGGCCGTGTCCGGGCCGGAGCGTCCGGCGCTTACTTTTCTATGACAGATGACCGGTGATCACGTGATGGATGGAAAACGGAGCTCCGGAAGCTCCGGCCCGGACACGGCCCGGTCTAACGTGAGTCATCCTTAATACATCACTCACTACTTATATTTTCTCTCTCTGCACCAATTGAAGGTATCTCTGTTTGGCCCTATGGTTGACTGGTAGAGAATGCCATTTGGCATTAAGTCCGCCATTTGTACATTGTTGTATATATTTTGTGCAATAAAGTTTAAATAAATAAATAAATAAATAAATGCTGCTTAAAAGTCTTCCAAGGGAAGTTTGCTGTAACATAACTACCTAAGTAAGAAAAATACTCTAAATTCGAAAACGGTCCGAAAATTTCATGTATCTCACAATGACCCCGAGTCAGAAACTTGGATTTGAAAAAGCATTTGACGCTTTTATGATATTATTAAAACAATTATAATAACAAACAATTAATGCAAGGTAAAATGTAGAATTTCAATTGCCTATCCTATGTGTATGACCACAGAATAACTAATAGTACGATAGGCAGTTTAAATTACTTTTTAATGAAGGTAAATTATTTTTATAGAAAATGCAAAACTATTATGTAACATAAGAATTTTCAACACTTCCTTCCTTCCTCGCGTTGTCCCGGCATTTTGCCACGGCTCATGGGAGCATGGGGTCCGCTTGGCAACTAATCCCAGTAATTGGCGTGGGCACTAGTTTTTACGAAAGCGACTGCCATTTCACCTTCCAACCCAGAAGGTAAACTAGGCCCCTATTGGGATTAGTCCGGTTTCCTCACGATGTTTTCCTTCACCGAAAAGCGACTGGTAAATATCAAATGATATTTCGTACATAAATTCCGAAAAACTCATTGGTACGAGCCGGGGTTCGAACCCGCGACCTCCGGATTGCAAGTCGCACGCTCTTACCGCTAGACCACCAGCGCTTCACCTATATGTATAAACGATCAAAGAATGCTTACCTAACCTAATTTACAAACTAAATGCACAGCAAAACAGCATTATCTTGTGCAGATCACAATTTTGTGAAATACTTTTTTTAGGGACGATTAAAAATATTTTATTTCCTAACAATATTATTAGGTGCTAAGTCATTAATTACCTACTATAAGTTATTTTAAGTTACATAACTAGAGACTGATGATGATGACCCCAAATTCATTGTTGAGTTGTGCGGGGCTATGACTAAGAGTAACACTGTATTTTATTAAATAAATAATAAATAAAATAACGGGTCTGTGTCAAACACAGGGACAGTTATATTCATATTTAATGTTAACCTCTCTCCCATACAAACCACTTATAATATATTATAACTAATAGAATAATTGAATAGACCACACACAATGATCCATATACAAAACATTCAATTTACTATACGTCCTTTCATATTTGATTTATTTCTGTCGTATTTTGTGACCATAATAAAACACCTTACACGAAGCGCAAAAGCTTGTTAAAAAGGTCTTAAGCGCCATACTTTCTCTTTTAAATATACGACATTCTATAAAGTCATAAACGCTTTTCGCTTAAATCGTTCCGTGTAAATACTTAAACCCTAGATACTCTAGGGTCTGGCTATCTAAGGACCAATTAAGATAAACGGGGTACGGGGTACGGAGGTCGTAAATAGGCATTTGGACAAGAATTGTGTAAGATTATTGTTCGTCTTATTCAATGTGTGTTTGATAGCACATGTATGAGTTTATCGTGAAGTACCTAACAATTTCAAGAGGCAACAGGAGTGGTCATTTCTTCATACAAACGTACTGGACTGTTTCTTCCGTGGGTTTTGAAGCTCGAGCAATGATTTTTCCAACACAGATTAATATTGTCAATATCTGTGTCGGACCGTTTTGCTTTTTTTGTTATTTTTCCCCTTGACTATGCCGCAATGAGAGGCGTGGTATTCAAAACTGATATCAATTAGCCAAAAAGCAAAACGGTCTGACACAGATAATTTTATAATCATTTAGATTTCCAAATTTGGTTACGATTTGTTAAGTTTTGGCGGAGGAAACAGTCGAGTACGATACCTCGATTTTTGAGATTTTTACGCAGGATTTTTCGTCTTGTCCTTATCGCACTAGTTTAAGGAGCCGCTTCCGTTAGCGAGACGGGTATATTTACCTAAAATATTTAAATCTCAGCTCCTGTTTCGTCTTAAATAGTGAATTTAAATAATAATTCCCTTACTTTGACCTGCATGTGACATAAGATCCAGTAGATTAGAGCGAGATAGTGCAGCATGCAGTTTTCGAGAAATACATCATACTCGTACATACATCTTGGAGGATATAACCAAACGGAGACGCCTTGTCTGTAATTTTCTGTACATACCACTTCAAATGTATACGTAACGTAAAAATAGCCATTTCAGGTAAACGTCAGTCCATTTATTGTGTATGACCATTGGCCGCCTATTTTCGACAGAGGGGAACGCCTGTTAATGGCTATTCCGTTTGGTTATATCCTTTAAGACATATATTGACATAATTTGTGTGTAATGTTTGATTGTTTTTTTTTTGATTGAAAGTTAGTAAAATTTCATTAGCTACTATTTACGTGCAAAGCTGAACACAGACCTTTTCTCATTGTACAGTTCGCCATCGGATAAATCGGAGCGGCCAAGGTGTTCACAATATCTGAACAAGCACTTTAACGCCTTGACAATAGAGGCGTGCTCAGATATTTGTGAGCGCATTGGCCGCTCCGATATATCTGATGGCGACTGTACAGAGGCTTGCGGCTAAAGTCCGCACTTCCTACATTTGAATTTATAGCATTTGAATGTCGATTTCGTCACGATTATTTGTATTTTATCTACTTTAGCTAGGCCATAAAAACGTAAAACTTAAAATAGCTATTTTAGTTATATCTCAACTATCTCAAGTATTCGAAGCTGGACGGAAGCCCGATAATCTTAAACAAAATATCCACATACCGCGGTACCTATTCGGAAAACAAGATCTAGAGAAGAGAACGATACGATATGTACTAGATACCTGACCTGGTAGTTTAGATTTCAACTAGATATCTTTTGCAGCTCAATTCGGGCAACCAATGTCACTTTTACGTTAAATTATCGTATTAAGATCGTTTCAAAATCGTTATGAGATCTAAAAATACATAACGAGACGTTTTAGACATTGTGGTAATCGTTAAACAGTATCTCCACAATCGCGGAAATGTCAAATTTGACAGGTTAGATCTTAAAAATATCTTTGTCGTATCTTGGTGATGTATAATAGATATCTAATAGATGTCTAGTTCAAAATCCGAATCGGGCCCATAGCTTCGTAATCAGGTAAAATACTTACAATTATGAAATGTTTTTACGACGAATTGAATTTATTAAAGGCAATTAATTTTATAATAAAACATAAAACCGCTGGACACTTATTTTTCTAGAAGCCTTGGCCTCTAAGATTGAGAGATAAAGAAATAGCTTGATGACTGATTAAAATTAAAACACTAATTTATTACTTACTTTAACGACTTTTGTCTAGAATCTAGATAAAATTTCCAGAAATGCCTTTATAATTGTCCCTTTTTCATAAGAACCAAACTACCTATGTCGGAAGGTTTTGAGCGGTTTACCTATCCTACTTATGAGTACACTAACGACCCGCCCCGGCTTCGCACGGGTTAAAAAATTATACATAAACCTTCCTCTTGAATCACTCTATCTATTTAAAAAAAACCGCATCAAAATCCGTTGCGTAGTTTTAAAGATCTAAGCATACATACAGACAGACAGACAGGGAAGCGACTTTGTTTTATACAATGTAGTGATATGGCACGGGTAAGGAAATCACATACATTTATATGCATATAAAAGTAGTCTGGCCAACCAAATAGGTAATCCTGATTTTTTAACACCTGATGTTTTTCTAATTTGTCGCCTTTACTGATTATGTTGATTTCTATAGGTACTACCTATTATGAGGCTATGAACACTATAAACTAATCAAATTATGTTTAAATAAAACATATTTAATAAGTGCATAATTATAGCTACTTATATCTGACTAGATGATGACTATCAATTATTATAGGTAGTTATGGTCAATGCGGCTAAATCCGTTATAGGGACTATTCCGTACACGAGCGTTTTTTTTTTCGAACAACGTACACAATTAATAATTTCATCGACAAAGCAGGAATTGCTTTTAGTTTCGGCAATCAAAAGCAGATGGCTCTTTCCTACGGTTGAAAATAAAGGAAATATACGCTCGTGGACGAGATAAAGAAAATACTAGAATAATGTGCTTTTTCTCAAAAATGGACGGCAAAGTCGACGTTGCCGGTTAAAAAATAGGTCGCGAAGTGCGTAGTTTATGGTCATTCAAAAAATTAAAAAGTTAAAAACATTGCAGTCTCGATTTCGGGACTGCAATGTCGCATACAAATTCCATTATTTAACGAGTTCCAAACTTTTTAAAACTTCAAATGGCCATATCAAATGAAGGCATAGGTCCCTTAAACAGCCAAACAGATGATCAGCACTTATTATTATAAAGCCTATAACAGACTATCGCACCGCACCGCGACCTTGGAGCGTCGCACCCATAAGTGAGAGCGAGAAACAGATATCTCTTTCTCGCTCTCACTTATGGGTGCGACGCTCCAAGGTCGCGGTGCGGTGCGATAGTCTGTTACAGGCTTAATGTTGGTACCGCGACTATTTAGGTGTCTCAAATAGGTTGGCGTATTTTCAGCAGAAAAATACACTTCTTTTTTTTTAAAGGCGGCAAGCAAATTTTTTTAATGGTTGTATTTTTTTCTGTGAAAATTAATGGAAAATTAGAACGATTGCTTCTGTAAGTTCTGTAAAATATTTCTATTTCTTGCACCATTTTTGAGAAAAGCACTATATATGACTCGGCTGGAAGGCTACTTGCTGGCTTCGGATTCAATTAAACGGACTCCCAAGGTCGTCCGTTTAAAACGAATCCTCAGCCTGCAAGTAGCTACTTCCGAACCTCGACAATAATGTACTATTTAGCAATAAAATATGTCAAAACGCTTGCATTACAAGCACTGCCCGGAGACCGTGTAGATTTAATAAACGCTAAAAGCACTTACTGGTACTTTTAGGGTTCCGTACCCAAAGGGTAAAAACGGGACCCTATTACTAAGACTCCGATGTCCGTCCGTCCGTCCGTCCGTCCGTCCGTCTGTCACCAGGCTGTATCTCACGAACCGTGATAGCTAGACAGTTGAAATTTTCACAGATGATGTATTTCTGTTGCCGCTATAACAACAAATACTAAAAACAGAATAAAATAAAGATTTAAGTGGGGCTCCCATACAACAAACGTGATTTTTGACCGAAGTTAAGCAACGTCGGGCGGGATCAGTACTTGGATGGGTGACCGTTTTTTTGCTTGTTTTGCTCTATTTTTGTTGATGGTGCGGAACCCTCCGTGCGCGAGTCCGACTCGCACTTGGCCGGTTTTTTCTATTTAAAGATGGCCGCTACTAAACCTTCCAACCGCTAACTTATTGTCAAGATACCGCGCATTAAGACGATATTTGTCATTGTTTTTTTACTCCCAGATTGAGGCATCACGTATCTACAGATTACGGTGATCTATCAATAGTGTCGTGGCCTGTACAATTTAAAGTAATACTGTAGATATATCAAACGTCACAGGCGGTAGATACGGGAAGATAAAATATGGGTTTACGGTTTTAAAATTCGCTCGCTTTTTATTTATGTTGTTGGAAATGGTTTTGTGTTTTCGATTGGTGCTGATAAAAACGTTGTATTAGTATGACTCATATAAGTAGACGAACTCTCGGCGTAGGTATTTAGAATAGTATTACGTCATGAGATGAACGTATGGACAAAATATTTAATTCTTAATATGACATACTTGTGTACCTAATCGTGAAAAGTGGACGGGTGTAGGAAGGATATCTTACAAATAAATGGCATAGGTACTCAAGAAACCACGAATACTTCTTAAAACTATTTAAATACCTACTTAATAACTTAAGGCCACTCTCAATACTAATGTTATCGACGTCCAACATATTCTCCTGTCTCAATCCTCATGTCATGTTATGTCTACGGGTCGTGACCACCATAAGCCACTATGTTGTAGTGCTTTCTATCTTGACCGATTTAAATAATTAACACGACAACAAACAATTGTGAAACATTACTCACTCTAGTCACTCTTTTACGCCACTCGGAAGAAAATATGCAAGACACCATGTTTTACGGCGCAAAGAACATTGAATTAAATGTCACTCCAAAACGGGCACTATTTTCTCGCTCAATACATTGGCATGTTCATTTTCACGTACATTTACCCGGTGCCGAATGTATAGCAGTAGCAGTAGGTATCCTTATTACAAGGGCGTAAGGTGGTGATTTGTATATGTGTTTATTGTGGAGTACTTGTCACGGTAATGAAAGGGAGGCTGACGGAACAATGTGATGTTGTATTTCACATTAACATTATGTTCACAAGCTGAGCGTTGTCCGCTATTGTCCACTTATGTTTGGATCGGCCGTGGCCGGGGTTATATGGAACGAGTTGAACAGATGAATAAATAATAAATATTATGGGGTATTCTTACACAGATTTACTAAGTGCCACAGTAAGCTCACGGCTTGTGTTGTGGGTACCTATACAAATGCACAAATACATAGAAAACACCCAAGACTCAGGAACAAATATCTGTGCACATAAATGCCCTTACCGGGATTCGAACCCACGACCGCGGCTTCACTGGCAAAGTGACTACCCACTAGGCCATGACAGATGTAAATACATAGTGATTAATTGTTTTCCATCGTATTTTCTCGGAAATGTTCATATTTGTCATGCTACTTCAGTCAACCTCAGTACTTTTTGTACCGAGACTGACTGAAATAGCAAGACACGTTCGTACATTTCCGTGAAAATACAATGGAAAATAATTATGCACTACATCTTTGGGCATTGTAACTACTGTGACAAACGGTGTATTTACCATGTATATTTGATTTTAAAAAAGCGGTGGTGGCCGAATGGATATGACGTCCGACTTTCAATCCTGAGGTCGCGGGTTCAAATCCTGGCTCGTACCAATGAGTTTTTCGGAACTTATGTACGAAATATCATTTGATATTTACCACTAGATTTTCGGTGAAGGAAAACATCGTGAGGAAACCGGCATACATGTGCAAAGAAATTAAAAGGTGTGTGAGGTCCCCAATCCGCATTGGGCTAGCGTGGGGACTATAGCCCAAGCCCTCTCGCGCATGAGAGGAGGCCTGTGCCCAGCAGTGGGACGTATAAAGACTCACATTATTATTTTTATTTGGTTTTGAGAGTTTCCGATATAACAGTTATAACATGCCTCTTCTCGGAGCAGCGGAGATGCTGCGAATTTTAAAAGGAGCATAAAGTCAGGCAATTAGAAAAAACAAAAGATGGCATGCGCTCCGCAAAACTCGCGACGGGAGATATAGCCGTGGTGCGGGTTTTTACCTTTACTTAGCGTAGTAGTGAGAAAAATCGTTGGCATTTTTTTCTAGGCATGAGAAGATATCTTATCTTATGTTGTTCGGGGGTCTTTGTGTTGATACACTTCAACCCAAAGGGATCTTTTGTGCAATTACCCTCTAAGAAAGACCCGTCAATACTCAAGAGCTTTTCCCACCATCTCCATGTGTCGGGTGATGGAGATCATGGGTAGCGTTTTAAAGTCCTTTGGTTTCAGATATCCTAATCCAAAGTCCTTCATTGTTTGTCTGGCGAGAGCGTGACATTCACACATTAGGTGTTTTATTGTCTCTTCCTCTTCGCCACACATACGACAATCGGTGTTGTCAGCGTGTCCCATTTTGGCCAGAATACCTTTGACCCCATAATGGCCAGTGAACACCCCTGTTATGGTTTGGCATGAGAAGATAGAAAATTACTCAACCTATCTGCCGTTTTAATACCAAACAGCCTGTATAATTCTGTCAGTAGGCAACAGCCAGACGCCCCAGCCTCTCGCCATAGGTTTTCCCACACACCAACAATAAAATTCAAATCTCATGAAAACCGCACTGCCTCCATGTAAACCCCTCCCGCCCTCATTGTAGCGGCACAACCATTGAAAGGGCTACCTATTGTTATTCCATTTTATAAGACAATACCAAAGGTTTCACGTAGTCTTTTATTTGTATTGCGGCCCTT